>NW_019174704.1:4190787-4191271 GCF_002260705.1 Seriola dumerili
GTGTGTGTGTGTGTGTGTGTGTGTGTGTGTGTGTGTGTGTGTGTGTGTGTGTGTGTGTGTGTGTGTGGATGCAGCTGAGTCTGATAGACAGGAGGGAGAGGTATCCGCCCTTTTCAGTGAGTCAGAGGATGATGACTGAGGAGGGGGTGGAGGGGTGGGTTGGGGGTTTGGGGGGGGATTAAGTAATGGCAATAAGACGTCATGTTAGACTGAAAAAAGCAGCTGCAATCAGCCCACCTGTCAGGAATAAACACAGCCTGGAGAGAGCTGAATTTCTGCAGCTGAGGTGTGATTCTTCTCCTGATGAAAAGTGAGGGGTCAGTGAAAAAACTCAATTACCACTGAATCAATCAGAGCAGTTTTGTGAACTGGTACAGGGAGGTCGAGGAAGACCAAACAGAAAATTCTTTTCGTGCGAAATGCTGTTTTGCATTGTGTGTGTGTGTGTGTGTGTGTGTGTGTGTGTGTGTGTGTGTGTGTGTGT
>NW_019174704.1:4191565-4726924 GCF_002260705.1 Seriola dumerili
GTGTGTGTGTGTGTGTGTGTGTGTGTGTGTGTGTGTGTGTGTGTGTGTGTGTGTGTGTGTGTGTGTGGATGCAGCTGAGTCTGATAGACAGGAGGGAGAGGTATCCGCCCTTTTCAGTGAGTCAGAGGATGATGACTGAGGAGGGGGTGGAGGGGTGGGTTGGGGGTTTGGGGGGGGATTAAGTAATGGCAATAAGACGTCATGTTAGACTGAAAAAAGCAGCTGCAATCAGCCCACCTGTCAGGAATAAACACAGCCTGGAGAGAGCTGAATTTCTGCAGCTGAGGTGTGATTCTTCTCCTGATGAAAAGTGAGGGGTCAGTGAAAAAACTCAATTACCACTGAATCAATCAGAGCAGTTTTGTGAACTGGTACAGGGAGGTCGAGGAAGACCAAACAGAAAATTCTTTTCGTGCGAAATGCTGTTTTGCATTGTGTGTGTGTGTGTGTGTGTGTGTGTGTGTGTGTGTGTGTGTGTGTGTGTGTCCTTCCTTACTGTCAAGCAGATTTTGCAGCAAATAATTTTAAGTGTTTTTAAGTGAGTTTTGAGTGTTTGTGTTCCCTGCGGAAAATTACCTATGAACTTTCCCAAATTTTGCTGAAAGCTTTTCATTTCCATTGTTCCTGTTTTGTTCGATGGTGTGGAGGAAGAAGAGGACAGATGGAAGAGACAGGTGGGATGACAGGCAACAATGGATTTGAAGCCATGCGATGAGTAAATAGGATGCAACATAGTGAACTGAGCTGTCACATGAACCAAACCCACCACTGTATTTTTGTACATCTATATTCAGCACCTTGTCAATATGATGTTTCATGGTTAATCGCACCCTAAATGTAATGTTAAAGTGAAAGTTACAGTTCTGTCCCACAATTATATCACCCAAAAACACACTCATCTCTTCAGAAAGGCAACAATGAAATACTTCAGACCAAAAGCCTCACAGCTAGAGTTTAGACTCTCTCCAAATACAAACTCTCTAAACTTGATTTTCTTCTCTCTTGCTCTCAGTTATTTTACTTCTTGTAATAAATATTGGATTCGTCAATATGTTTGTCAGTGAAACGAGGACAAGGAGGTTCTATTGAAAGTTTCGAAGCCATTATTCTTTGTTCTTTTCACAAAAGGAAACAACCGGTGATTTTGGCTCCACATTCAAATATATAATGAATGCCCCGGAATTCAAGTTATTACAAAGTGATTTGCTAATAAGGTAAAACTTGACTGTCATTCAAATGGCCCTCGAGAAGAAAAAAAGGGAGGGATACAGAAATGTTATATTAAATTGAAGAAAGATGATAAAATATATTGCCGTTATCTTGCCAATTTGTGCTGCGTGTTTAAAATTTGCTGCTTTGTCACCACCTTTGAAATGACAAGGGTATAAAACTAGATGGGAAGCAAGGGGAGGAATATTGATTGATGCATTCATTTAGGTTTGTCAGAGCAAGACGGTTTCAGAATGAAGAATAGCTCACCTCTTGGCCAAAGTGACAAGTTGAACATCTTCATATACGATGCTGAGATCCAAACATAAT
The DNA here is from genome assembly GCF_002260705.1 of Seriola dumerili. Classification (NCBI taxonomy): domain Eukaryota; kingdom Metazoa; phylum Chordata; class Actinopteri; order Carangiformes; family Carangidae; genus Seriola; species Seriola dumerili. Next base: position 4,193,105 of record NW_019174704.1, read on the forward strand.
TAAATAAGTCCTAAAATCAGTCATCAGTACAGACACACACCTCGGATTCTCTTATAATGTAATTGCATGAATATTCACAGTTCAGTCTATAAAGCACTTTCCTGTTCCTCGGTTTAACTTTGGGTGAGAAAGAAGACAAAACTGTATCGAAGGGAACGGCAATTAGAAGGAGGGATGCAGATGGATGTGCTGGGGAGAGAACTGATACAGTACGTCTTGACTTTTGAAGGCAGATGCACAAAGGGCTGTTTAAGATGAATGGTGCCCCCTCTACACACAACCACATGCACACACCCACATACACACACACATACACACAACTCTCGCACAAGTGTCACTTTCTGAATGTGCCACGATGCTGCACCTCAACACCTGCCCGGTGCTGTCAGTCTGCCAGCTGCGAGAACTAGAGCTGTCTCGACAGTATCAGCCGCTCCATATGCAAATACATTCCTCTTCTTTATGATGTGGGACTCACTTGCCCACATCTCTGGTCGCCTCCTTTCAGTCCTTTTTTCGTCTGAGCCACTTCTTTCCATCCTTCTATCACTCCTAATCTTTTCCAGAGCCACTTTTCTTCTTTATATCACCTGCCCTCAACACATCCTTATTTTCCTCTTCATCCCTTGTTCTCTCCTTCCTCCTCGGCGCTATCCTGTATAGCCAGATCTCCATTTACCTTGCAGGATGATTTACTTTGGAGAGATCGACCAGGGATGACAGCAGAGCATGTTAGTGGTCTTTGATGTTCAGTAATTGTGCTGACCATGTGTAGACACAACCACACTCACACACAGGCCACATACACACACACACACACACACACACACACACACACACACACACACACACACATACACACACATACACACACACACGCTATGACCTGTTTCCTGTGCTTCAAGATGCCATCAGAGAGAATTTGTGCAAAAAAAAAGGCTTTGATGTCTACAAGCTTTACTTTGAGGGCATTTTCCCCACATGAGCCCAGGAAACACACTGAGATCGTCAGGCAGCACCTCTTTGACTTTTCTGAGGTTCAGGCCAAAGGTGATCAGACGGGTGACCTCCAGTTAAGACGTTTTTACAGGCAGAGACAGCTCATGTCAGGAAGACATGCAGCGAAGCGTCTCATCTCTGCAAGCAGGTGTGCTGTCACATGTCATTGTGGTTGAAACGCTTGGGGCTCGAGGGAAAATGCACAACTTCGGTGCATTTATTATACTTGTCAAAGAGCCTGTACACAATAACACGGGATGCCAGAGATGACAACACAAGAACATTTAGCCTGAACACAGTGGTCAGGTGTACTTCATCGCCAATGTGTGGTAAGGCCTTCAAAAAAAAATCAATAATATGCAGCATTTTTGACTTATGTCAGTAATAAGTTTAGTGTGCACATGATAAAATGTTTGTGAACCCACTTGAGCCATCGGAAAATGAAAAGAACTTTGAGTTTGTGATATTACCTGTAAACGTGAGTGAGTGAGTAGATCCTTCATCACTCACCACTCAGATGCCCTTTAAGCAAACCTCAGGTGCTTCACTCCAGGCTCCTCAGTGGCCGGGAGAGTATAGGTGGAAGAGCATTAGCGAACCTGAAATTGGATAAATAAATGTTTGCAAAATAACAAAAATTTAGCTGAGATAACATCCTATATTGCGGTCACACATCCATAAAAATGCCAAAGGTCAGAGGAAAGGGACGTTCTGGTGGTTAGTGCTCAACAATCATGTGCCCATGATCTACCTGGTCTGACTCCAGCCAGGAACTTTTTCATCACCTGTTCTCTTCTTGTATTGCCTGTCTGCTTTTATACGGTCATAATATCAAAGACGTATTGGTATTGGAAAAATATAATGTTTTTTTGAAACATTAAAGCACGTGAAGTAACTTTACTGTTAATAAATCTGCCTCTAAAAATAGGCATGTTATCCTTATTTTATTTTATTACATTTCATCATCTGATCATTTCACCATGATAATCTGCACAGCTCTTGGTGCACTGGCACTGAGTAAAGTTGACAAAGGGTGGCAGAAGTTCTCCAACTGCTCATTTCATGTGGGACAACATATCCATTAAAGCTGACAGTCCGGACACAAAACTAATAACAGCTGTGGTGTTTCACATCTAAAGTAATAACAGCACAGAGCCAAAACATCACTGTATGTCTGTCCAAATGCCTGTGAAGCTCACTTTATGTGAGACACCAGTGTAGAAGGAGTATGTCATGGTGGAATGTGAGGACGACAAAGCATTAGTCGACCTTTGGCTGGATTCTGCCGTGGTTGCAGTGATACTGCTAATTTATATCTGCTGCACAACTAATGGAGGATATAAAAGGCCTCGGGTCTGTCCATTTCAGACTGTGTATTTTAGGGCACAGTTCCAAATGATGAGAAAGCACAGTGTTAAATGAGAGTTTTGTGGCAGTTAGGGTGTGCGAGTGCTCTGGTGGTCTATATGCTGGTGCCTCATTAAAGAGCTGCAGAGTTATCCTGGTTAATTAGAGCAGATTACTCTTTCTTTGGATTTTTTTGTCTCTATTTCATGCACACATATACTGTGCAGATAAACACACACTTACTATCAGATCTGCAAGCTTGTGTTATGTTAAAAAAAAGTATTGTATCTTTTCTTCTGACAGAAGCAATTACTCTCTTTCACTGTCTGTCCCCTCTCCGTTTGATATGGACAAACATGAGCCATTCTCACTGAATCTTTTCTCATGAAATTTATTTTGGAATAGAGTCTGCTGAACAATGTCATGACTAAGGTTTTATGTCCATTAAAGGCAAGGTCACATCTTTGTGTTGTGATCTAAGCTATGTGTCATAATGATGCCCACATTCTTACCAAAGAGATTCATTATACAACCAGAGTTAAGAGTTGAGCTTGTTGAAGACAACTTCTTCCATAACCAGGCTTTATCAAATAGTTTTTGAGAGTTTTTACAAAACCATACATTATTTCCTAAATCTCTTTAATCAACTCAAATTCTATTATTATCATTGCCACTTTTAACAGTTAGATCTTGCCTACTTTGTCACGATATATCCAGCATTACTTGTTTGCATTATAATCAGATTTCTTTCTTTAAATTCTGAACACAGGGACTATAAAATAGATGAAACAGTAGAAAACATTTTGTGCATAGATTTGAATTATACAAGCTATAGAGAAACTATTTATGTGTCACGGAAATATAGATACATGAGCTCATATAATACGTGTTTTTAATTGTGCCCTACTTTAAAAACTCCCAAGAAGTATGAAGAAGTTATGACAGTAGCAGATCTTTATAAAGCCATTATACAGTACCCAAAACTCATTATATTATAACAATAATTTAACCTTGCACAGAGACATGGCAGACAGACACTGCAAAGCTATAACAATGAAAAGCGGTTGAAAAAGTTGTGACTCTATCAGAGGTTGGGGGCAAAAGGGTCAGTATGAAGCAGATGTTTTTCACTGAGCTCTGACTTCACATGCTTCTCAATTCACACAAGTCGCACACGCTGGTTTGGCCAGAGGTAATGATCTATGTCGAGAGAAAGGTACGACTTTACACCAAGGTACTACACAGGGGTCAGGGTCACCTTTAAACAGATGTTATGGCAGAGGCTGCTGCCAATGCATCGGGACATGGGTCAGTATTAAGCAGATGTTGCAGACCAGGAGGGATTAGCATCTCATCCTCTTTGAGCTGACTAAATGATGCTGTCTCTGTCAAGAGACCCCCTGCCAGCAAGTGAGACAGCAGGAGTCCAGCTTTTATGCTTTTGCCATGGTGTAGCTAAGAAATCATTGCTAATGTTACATATTGTGAGAAAGCACCGTCAAACCCTGAAAAGAGCCCTCTTGGCTTACCGCTGTCATGGCATTCAGCCACTGTCGACCAATCTGTTGTTAGGGTGATCAATATTCCTAACCCCACATAAAATTGATTGATCTGTTTGTGTTATTTGGAAAAGTCTGTGATTGCAATTTAAATCCTGCAAAATAAGATGCATTAAATGTCTGCTCATTTAGCAGGGAATAAAATGCATTTCCACACTGAATGTTGAAATATAGAATCACTGCAATCTTCATGCAATAGTGGAAATGGCGGCTAATTAAACTGATGCCAAGTGTTTACGGTAGAACAGCTAGCTGTATGCTTCTTAAATACTGTACTCAGTTAACACAGAACAATACATGCCCTCTCTAAGATACAGAGCTTATTAAATTCATGAAGCCAGATTAGTTAAAGTCCTGAATGTTGATGAAGGCACCTGACATTCATGCAACTTACCACTAACCTCCTGTTCTAGCAATAATGAATTCCAAAATAAATTATCTGGCAGTTAGGAGGTCAGAAAACAACAGTTATCATTGAGTATATGCTTACCAAAGGAATGATAGCATATTGATGACCTATCTGACTGCCTGTGGCAACATAAATATGTGTTCTGAAGAATCATGTTTCCACTTTTTTCATATAGGAATAATAAGCACATTCCTTCCAAACATTTTATCTTACTTGTGTGGAAGCAGAGAAGAGATGGAAACATACATTAGAAAGACTACAAACATCTTGCAACATTTTGACTTTTAAATCATAACTTATATGCCTGACCTCAGAATGCCTTTCAAAACAATGTACTTGCCCTCCCACATAGATTATGTGCTTTGCATTCCTGGACAAGAAAATCAGTAATTTTCTCACAGACTTGTTGGTCCTTGATAACAATGAGCTATTTAATAAATAATGGGCTTCTGTCTCTTGAGACTGAGGTCTTTAAGTATCCGTATAAATTAGAATGGTTTGTGCGCTGACCATGTCACCTTTAACCACCAGTGCTGTGGGAAGTCATCTGTACATAGTGTCATGAATATTCAAAACATTTACACTCTGCATATATCCAACACAGCTAATGTGTCTTTGGCCTTTAAAGGAAATGCCTGGTATATGGATGCAATGCCAAGAAAATCACATTTATTTTCTTCATCAATGAAAACACCAGTGTCACAAAATAAAACACAAAAGCTGTGATGTAATACCAACTATGCAATTACCCAGCCACACAAGTAATCACTTGATATTTATTCATGGACTTTCCCTGTAAATACAGCACTATCATATTATGGCCATATAAAGTTGGCCATAGGAAGTGTTAGCAAGCAATTGGATATTTAAACATTCAGCAGGGAGCATTCATTTGAAGCTGTGTTAGTGTCTAACTGCAATAGCTGTGGTCTGGTCTCCACCAAACCCTGAGGGAAGTATCTGGCTCTTTAGTTACTAAATGCTCCACTATGTTCACCCGCTAGTCGCCAGCTGTGTCTGTCTGTTGTTTAGTGGTGGGCAGGTAGCGTGCAGTGGGTTTTTATACAAGCAGCTGGCAACTCAGATGAGAGCAGTAAGAATCAGAATCATACTGTAGAGTTGCAGGTTATATAACCAAAACAATGAGCTGAAAGGTGCTAACACTCTCCACTGAGCTGAAGGAAACTGAAGAGTTCAGTGATACCTCTCTGTGGGTTCAGCACTATGAGTGACCTTTATCACACTATACAACATTAACATAACACCATTACTATAAAACTACTGATTCCTGGAACTGGCACCAGGGACCTTTCACAACCAGTACTGTAAAAATATTTTTAGGCACTGAAATCATTTTTTTAAATTCATCACTGAAACTTAATACAAAATAAAGCTAACCCAGTAAACAGATAAAAATTCATTATGCCTTACTATACTATTATGTTTTTATACCTTACTATACTATGATGATTTTATGCCTTACTATATTAAGGTATTTTTATGCCTTACCATACTATGACTTCTTTTATGCCTAAATATACTATGTTACTATATTATGTTCTTAAGCCTTACTATAGCCTTACATGACGTTTATATGCCTTACTTTACTATGACTTCTTTTATGCCTTACTATGCTATGACAGTTTTGTGCCTTACTATACTATGATGTTTTTATGCCTTACTATACTATGACTTTTTTATGCCGTACTATACTATGACTTATTTTATGCCTTACTATACTTTGACTTCTTTCATGCCTTACTATCTATAACGTTTTTATGCCTTACTATACTATGACTTCTTTTATGCCTTACTTTACTATGACTTTTTCATGCCTTATTATACTATGAAATTTTTTTGCCTTACTATGCTATGACATTTTTGTAACTTACTATACTATGACATTTTTTGTGCCTTACTATCCTATAATGTTTTTATGCCTTACTATAATATGATGATTTTATGCCTTACTATATTAAGGAATTTTGATGTTTTTTGCCATACAATACTATGACGTTTTTTGACCTTTTTATGCCTTTCTATACTGTGACATTTCTTGACGTTTTTATGCCTTACTATACTATGACATTTTTTGATGTTTTTTTTGCCATACGTTTTTTGATGTTTTTTGCCATACTATACTATGACGTTTTTTGACAATTTTTCGCCTTACAATACTTTGACGTTTTTTGACCTTTTTATGCCTTTTTATGCCTCACCATAGAAAGACATTTTGTGCTGTATTATACTGTAACGTTTTTTGATGTTTTTTTGCCGTACAATACTATGATGTTTTTTGACAATTTTATGCTTTACTATACTATGATATTTTTTGACGTTTTGATGTCTTACTATAGTAAGACATTTTATGCATTATTATACTGTCATTTTTTTACGTTTTCATGCCTTACTATACTATGATGTTTTTTGACGATTTTATGCCTTACTATACTATGAAATTTCTTGACGTTTTGATGCCTTACTATAGTACGACAGTTCATGCCTTATTATACTGTAACATCTTTTGATGTTTTTTGCAATACAATATTATGACGTTTTATGCCTTAATATTCTGTGACATTTTTTGATGTTTCAATGCCTTATTATACTATGACGTTCTCTGACGTTTTTATGCCTCACTATATACTATTACCTTTTTTGGAATTTTTATGCTTTACTATACTATGACGTTTTTGATGTTTTTTTGCCATACTATACTATGACGTTTTTGATGATTTTATGCCTTACTATAGCAAGACATTTTATGCCTTATTATACTGTGACATTTTTTGATGTTTTTTGCCGTACAATACTATGACGTTTTTTCATGTTTTTTTGCCATACTATACTATGACGTTTTTTGACGATTTTATGCCTTACTGTACTATAATGTTTTATGATGTTTTTTTGCCATACTATACTATTACGTTTTTTGATGATTTTATGCCTTACTATACGATGATATTTTTGATGTTTTGATGCCTTACTACAGTAAGACATTTTATGCATTATTATACTGTCATTTTTTGACGTTTTCATGCCTTACTATACTATCACGTTTTTTTGATGTTTTTTGCCATACAATACTATGACGTTTTTTGATGATTTTTTGCCATACTATACTATGATGTTTTTTGGAATTTTTATGCCTTACTATGCTATGACATTTTTGTAACTTACTATACTATGACATTTTTTGTGCCTTACTATCCTATAATGTTTTTATGCCTTACTATAATATGATGATTTTATGCCTTACTATATTAAGGAATTTTGATGTTTTTTGCCATACAATACTATGACGTTTTTTGACCTTTTTATGCCTTACTATAGCAAGACATTTTATGCCTTATTATACTGTGACATCTTTTGATGTTTTTTGCCATACAATATTATGATTTTTTATGCTTTTTTTTCCCGTGACATTTATTGACGTTTTTTGATGTTTTTTGCCATACAATACTATGACGTTTTTTGACAATTTTTTGCCTTACAATCTATGACATTTTTTGACCTTTTTATGCCTTTTTATGCCTCACCATAGAAAGAAATTGTGTGCTGTATTATACTGTAATGTTTTTTGATGTTTTTTGCCATACAATACTATGACGTTTTTTGACGATTTTATGCCTTCCTGTACTATAACGTTTTCTGATGTTTTTTTTGCCATACTATTCTATGACGTTTTTTGACGATTTTATGCCTTCCTGTACTATAACGTTTTCTGATGTTTTTTTTGCCATACTATTCTATGACGTTTTTTGACGATTTTATGCCTTCCTGTACTATAACGTTTTCTGATGTTTTTTTTGCCATACTATTCTATGACGTTTTTTGACGATTTTATGCCTTACTGTACTATAACGTTTTCTGATGTTTTTTTTGCCATACTATACTATGATATTTTTGATGTTTTGATGCCTTACTACAGTAAGACATTTTATGCATTATTATACAGTCATTTTTTGACGTTTTCATGCCTTACTATACTATCACGTTTTTTTGATGTTTTTTGCCATACAATACTATGACGTTTTTTGGAATTTTTATGCCTTACTATGCTATGACATTTTTGTAACTTACTATACTATGACGTTTTTTGACCATTTTATGCCTTTTTATGCCTCACCATAGAAAGAAATTTTGTGCTGTATTATACTGTAATGTTTTTTGATGTTTTTTTGCCGTACAATACTATGATGTTTTTTGACGATTTTATGCCTTACTGTACTATGATATTTTTTGACGTTTTGATGTCTTACTATAGTAAGACATTTTATGCCTTATTATACTGTGACATTTTTTCATGTTTTTTGCCATACAATACTATAATGTTTTTTCATGTTTTTTTGCCATACTATACTATGACATTTTTTGACGATTTTATGCCTTACTGTACTATAATGTTTTATGATGTTTTTTTGCCATACTATACTATTACGTTTTTTGATGATTTTATGCCTTACTATACTATGATATTTTTGATGTTTTGATGCCTTACTACAGTAAGACATTTTATGCATTATTATACAGTCATTTTTTGACGTTTTCATGCCTTACTATACTATCACGTTTTTTTGATGTTTTTTGCCATACAATACTATGACGTTTTTTGATGTTTTTTTGCCTTACTATACTATGACGTTTTTTGGAATTTTTATGCCTTACTATGCTATGACATTTTTTGTGCCTTACTATCCTATAATGTTTTTATGCCTTACTACAATATGATGATTTTATGCCTTACTATATTAAGGAATTTTGATGTTTTTTGCCATACAATACTATGACGTTTTTTGACCTTTTTATGCCTTACTATAGTAAGACATTTCATGCATTATTATACTGTGACATTTCTTGATGTTTTTATGCCTTACTATACATAGCCTATTTTTTGATGTTTTTTTGCCATACTATACTATGACGTTTTTTGATGTTTTTTTGCCATACAATACTATGACGTTTTTTGACAATTTTTTGCCTTACTATAGTAAGACATTTTATGCCTTATTATACTGTTATTTTTTGACGTTTTCATGCCTTTCTATACTATGACGTTTTCTGATGTTTTTTTGCCATACTATACTATGACGTTTTTTGATGATTTTTTGCCTTACAATAATATGACGTTTTTTGACCATTTTATGTCTTTTTATGCCTCACCATAGAAAGAAATTTTGTGCTGTATTATACTGTAATGTTTTTTGATGTTTTTTTGCCGTACAATACTATGATGTTTTTTCATGTTTTTTTGCCATACTATACTATGACGTTTTTTGACGATTTTATGCCTTACTGTACTATGATATTTTTTGACGTTTTGATGTCTTACTATAGTAAGACATTTTATGCCTTATTATACTGTGACATTTTTTCATGTTTTTTTGCCGTACATACTATGATGTTTTTGTTTCTGTTTTTTTGTGTGTCATACTATACTATGACATTTTTTGACGATTTTATGCCTTACTGTACTATAATGTTTTATGATGTTTTTTTGCCATACTATACTATTACGTTTTTTGATGATTTTATGCCTTACTATACTATGATATTTTTGATGTTTTGATGCCTTACTAGAGTAAGACATTTTATGCATTATTATACAGTCATTTTTTGACGTTTTCATGCCTTACTATACTATCACGTTTTTTTGATGTTTTTTGCCATACAATACTATGACGTTTTTTGATGTTTTTTTGCCTTACTATACTATGACGTTTTTTGGAATTTTTATGCCTTACTATGCTATGACATTTTTGTAACTTACTATACTATGACATTTTTTGTGCCTTACTATCCTATAATGTTTTTATGCCTTACTACAATATGATGATTTTATGCCTTACTATATTAAGGAATTTTGATGTTTTTTGCCATACAATACTATGACGTTTTTTGACCTTTTTATGCCTTACTATAGCAAGACATTTTATGCCTTATTATACTGTGACATTTCTTGACGTATTTATGCCTTACTATACTATGACATTTTTTGATGTTTTTTTTGCCATACTATACTATGACATTTTTTGATGTTTGTTGCCTTACTATACTATGATGTTTCTTGACATTTTGATGCCTTACTATAGTACGACAGTTCATGCCTTATTATACTGTGACATCTTTTGATGTTTTTTGCCATACAATATTATGACGTTTTATGCCTTAATATTCCGTGACATTTTTTGACGTTTTTTGATGTTTTTTGCCATACTATACTATGACGTTTTTTGACAATTTTTTGCCTTACAATACTATGACGTTTTTTGACCATTTTATGCCTTTTTATGCCTCACCATAGAAAGAAATTTTGTGCTGTATTATACTGTAATGTTTTTTGATGTTTTTTTGCCGTACAATACTATGATGTTTTTTCATGTTTTTTTGCCATACTATACTATGACGTTTTTTGACGATTTTATGCCTTACTGTACTATGATATTTTTTGACGTTTTGATGTCTTACTATAGTAAGACATTTTATGCCTTATTATACTGTGACATTTTTTCATGTTTTTTGCCGTACAATACTATGATGTTTTTTCATGTTTTTTTGCCATACTATACTATGACGTTTTTTGACGATTTTATGCCTTACTATACTATGATATTTTTGATGTTTTGATGTCTTACTATAGTAAGACATTTTATGCATTATTATACTGTCATTTTTTGACGTTTTCATGCCTTACTATACTATCACGTTTTTTGATGTTTTTTGCCATACAATACTATGACGTTTTTTGATGTTTTTTTGCCATACTATACTTTTTTTACTTTTTTTTACTATACTATGATGTTTCTTGACATTTTGATGCCTTACTATAGTACGACAGTTTATGCCTTATTATACTGTGACATCTTTTGATGTTTTTTGCCATACAATATTATGACGTTTTATGCCTTAATATTCTGTGACATTTTTTAATGTTTTTTTATGTTTTTTGCCATACTATACTATGACGTTTTTTGACAATTTTTTGCCTTACAATACTATGACGTTTTTTGACCTTTTTATGCCTTTTTATGCCTCACCATAGAAAGAAATTTTGTGCTGTATTATACTGTAATGTTTTTTGATGTTTTTTTGCCGTACAATACTATGATGTTTTTTCATGTTTTTTTGCCATACTATACTATGACGTTTTTTGACGATTTTATGCCTTACTGTACTATGATATTTTTTGACGTTTTGATGTCTTACTATAGTAAGACATTTTATGCCTTATTATACTGTGACATTTTTTCATGTTTTTTGCCGTACAATACTATGATGTTTTTTCATGTTTTTTTGCCATACTATACTATGACATTTTTCGATGATTTTATGCCTTACTATACTATGATATTTTTGATGTTTTGATGCCTTACTACAGTAAGACATTTTATGCATTATTATACTGTCATTTTTTGACGTTTTCATGCCTTACTATACTATCACGTTTTTTGATGTTTTTTGCCATACAATACTATGACGTTTTTTGATGTTTTTTTGCCATACTATACTTTTTTTACTTTTTTTTACTATACTATGATGTTTCTTGACATTTTGATGCCTTACTATAGTACGACAGTTTATGCCTTATTATACTGTGACATCTTTTGATGTTTTTTGCCATACAATATTATGACGTTTTATGCCTTAATATTCTGTGACATTTTTTAATGTTTTTTTATGTTTTTTGCCATACTATACTATGACGTTTTTTGACAATTTTTTGCCTTACAATACTATGACGTTTTTTGACCTTTTTATGCCTTTTTATGCCTCACCATAGAAAGAAATTTTGTGCTGTATTATACTGTAATGTTTTTTGATGTTTTTTTGCCGTACAATACTATGATGTTTTTTCATGTTTTTTTGCCATACTATACTATGACGTTTTTTGACGATTTTATGCCTTACTGTACTATGATATTTTTTGACGTTTTGATGTCTTACTATAGTAAGACATTTTATGCCTTATTATACTGTGACATTTTTTCATGTTTTTTGCCGTACAATACTATGATGTTTTTTCATGTTTTTTTGCCATACTATACTATGACGTTTTTTGACGATTTTATGCCTTACTGTACTATGATATTTTTTGACGTTTTGATGTCTTACTATAGTAAGACATTTTATGCCTTATTATACTGTGACATTTTTTCATGTTTTTTGCCGTACAATACTATGATGTTTTTTCATGTTTTTTTGCCATACTATACTATGACGTTTTTCGATGATTTTATGCCTTACTATACTATGATATTTTTGATGTTTTGATGTCTTACTATAGTAAGACATTTTATGCATTATTATACTGTCATTTTTTGACGTTTTCATGCCTTACTATACTATCACGTTTTTTGATGTTTTTTGCCATACAATACTATGACGTTTTTTGATGTTTTTTTGCCATACTATACTTTTTTTTACTTTTTTTTACTATACTATGATGTTTCTTGACATTTTGATGCCTTACTATAGTACGACAGTTTATGCCTTATTATACTGTGACATCTTTTGATGTTTTTTTGCCATACAATATTATGACGTTTTATGCCTTAATATTCTGTGACATTTTTTGACGTTTTTTGATGTTTTTTTGCCATACTATACTATGACGTTTTTTGACAATTTTTTGCCTAACAATGCTCTGACATCAAAAACATCAAAAAACGTCATAGTATTGTATGGCAAAAACATCAAAAAACCTGATAGTATAGAAAGGCATGAAAACGTCAAAAAATGACAGTATAATAATGCATAAAATGCCTTACTATAGTAAGGCATCAAAACATCAAAAACATCATAGTATAGTAAAGCATATAATCATCAAAAAACTTAATAGTATAGTATGGCAAAAAAACATCAAAAAATGTCACAGTATAGTATGGCAAAAAACATAAAAAAACATCATAGTATAGTAAAGCATATAATCATCAAAAAACTTAATAGTATAGTATGGCAAAAAAACATCAAAAAATGTCACAGTATAGTATGGCAAAAAACATAAAAAAACATCATAGTATAGTAAGGCATGAAAACATAAAAAAATGACAGTATAATAATGCATAAAATGTCTTAAGGCATCAAAACATCAAAAAATATCATAGTATAGTAAGGCATAAAATTGTCAAAAAACTTAATAGTATAGTATGGCAGCACATTTTATGCCTTACTATACTATGATGTTTCTTGACATTTTGATGCCCTACTATAGTACGACAGTTCATGCCTTATTATACTGTGACATTTTTTGATGTTTTTTGCCATACAATACTATGACGTTTTTTCATGTTTTTATGCCATGCTATACTGTGATGTTTTATGCCTTAATACACTGTGACATTTTTTGACATTTTAATGCCTTATTATACTATGACGTTTTTTGACGTTTTTATGCCTCACTATATACTATGACATTTTTTGATGTTTTTATGCCTTACTAAACTATGACGTTTTTTGATGTTTTTTTGCCATACTATACTATAACCTTTTTTGACGATTTTATGCCTAACTATAATGTGGCAATTTATTGGAATTTCTATGCCTTTCTATACGATGTAATTTTTTGAGGTTTTAATACAGTATGACGTTTTTATGTCTTACTAAAGTTAGCCTTATATTCAGGTAGGGAACATGGTGCAATGGTTAGTACTGCTACCCAAGAGTGAGGTGATTGAGGGTTCGAATCCTGGGTGTAGGGTTATTGTTGGTCCACTTTACATGTTCTTCCAGTGCCTGCTTGGGTTCCTTCACAGTACTTCAGCCTTACTTTACTGTGACGTTTTTATGCCCTACTAAACTATGTTGTTTTTTGATGTTTTTTTTCCATACTATACTATAAAGTTTTTTGACGATTTTTTGACTAACTATACTAAGATGTTTTTTGACGATTTTATGCCTTAATATAATGTGACAATTTATTGGAATTTCTATGCCCTTCTATTCTATGGAGTTTTTTGAGGTTTTACTACAGTATGACATTTTTATGACTAACGAAAGTATGCTTTGTTTTGACAAGAGGCATCATGGTACAATGGTTAGCACTGTTGCCCAAGAGTGAAAAGGCCAAGGGTTTGAGTACACGGTCTGGGCAAAAATTTTGTCGACTTTAAATGTTCTTCCAGTGCCTGCTTGGGTTCCTTCAGAGTACTTCAGCCTTACTTTACTGTGAGGATTGTATGCCTTACAAGACAATGACGTTTTCTGATGTTTTTATGCCTTACTATAGTATGACAATTTATGCCTTACTATACTGTGACGTTTTTTGGAATTTTTATGCCATACTATACTATGAAGTTTTTTGACAATTTTATGCCTTAGTATAATGTGACACTTGTTTGGAATTTCTATGCCTTTCTACACAATGGAATTTTTTGAGGTTTTACTACAGTATGACGTTTTTATGCCTTACTAAAGTATGCTTCAAATTTAGATAAGGAACATGGTACAATGGTTAGTACTGTTGCCCATGAGTGAGAAGGTTGAAGGTTCGAGTCCAGGGTCTCAGGTTATTATTGATCCACTTTACATGTTCTTTCAGTGCCTGCTTGGGTTCAACGATTTTTTCCATTTTTATGCCATACTATACTATGACCTTTTTTGGCGAATTTATGCCTTACTATAATGTGACAATTTTTTGGAATTTCTATGCACTTCTATACTATGACTTTTTTTTTTTTTATTATTATTTTTTTGGGCCTTTTATGCCTTTATTGACAGTACAGTAGAGAGAGACAGGAAATGGGGAGGCAGAGAGAGGGGGAATGACATGCAGCAAAGGGCCGTCCGATGCGGGATTCGAACCGGGTCAACTGCAGCGCCCCATACTATGATGTTTTTAAGCCTTACTATGCTAAGACATTTTTATGCCTTACTATACTATGACTTTTAATGCCTCACCATACTATGACTTTTAATGCCTTACTTTACTATAACTTGTTGATGCCTTACTATGTATGATGTTTTTAAGCCTTACTATACGATGATGTTTTTATGCCTTACTATGCTAAGACCTTTTTATGCCTTACTGTACTATGATTTTTTTATGCCTTACTCTACTATGACTTCTTTTATGCCTTAATATCCTATAACATTTTTATGCCTTACTATACTATGTTACTATACTATGTTTTTAGGCCTTATTATACTATGACATTTATATGCCTTACTTTACTATGACTTCTTTTATGCCTAACCTTATATGTTATTATACTATGTTTTTAGGCCTTACTATGCTATGACATTTATATGCCTTACTTTACAATGAATTTTTTTACGCCTTACTATATAATGACTTTTTATGCCTACTATACTACGACTTATTATGCCTTACTATACTATGACATTTTTGTGCCTTACTATGCTATGACATATGTGTAGCTTACTATACTACGACATTTTTGTGCCTTACTATACTATGATGTTTTTAAGCCTTACTATACTATGATGTTTTTAAGCCTTACTATACTATGACGTTTTATATGCCTTACTATATTAGGACATTTTTATGCAATACTTTACTATGTATTATTTATGCCTTACTATACTATGACTTATTTTATACCTAACTGTGCTATGTTACTATACTATGTTTTTAGGCCTTACTATACTATGATGTTTTTATGCCTTACTTTACTATGACTTCTTTTATGCCTTACAATCCTATAACTTTTTGATGACTTACTTTACTATGACTTTTTTATGTCTTACTATACTATGACATTTTTGTGCCTTACTATACCATGACGTTTTTGCGACTTACTATACTATGATGTTTTTATGCGTTACTTTACTGTGACTTTTTTATGCCTTATTATACTATTATGTTTTTATACTTAACTATAATATGACGATTTTATGTCTTACTATACTAAGGTATTTTTATGTCTTACTATACTATGACTTTTTTATGCCTTAATATACTACAACTTATTTTAAGACTTACTATCCTACAACGTTTTTATGCCTTACTATACTATGACTTCTTTTATGCCTTATTATACGAAGACATTTTTATGCGTTACTTAACTATGACTTTTTTATGCCATACTATATTGGGACATTTTTGTAAATTAAGGCTTATTAAAACAGCCTCAAACATGAACTTCAAATATGAAAAAAAACAACTGGGGCTGATCTAATGATAAAACACAATATAGTATATAGTATAGTATGAATGAATGCAAAATGCCAAGAAACCTATTACAAAATAAATAAAGTTAAATAAAAACTACTCAAAGTGCACTGATTTCATGGTATTTCTCAAATTGTTGACTGTTCTTCAAAAGTACACTTTTTGCTCAAGGCTGAACTTGTTTGGAATGTGACTTTCTGCCTTTACCTTGCAGTGTGCAGCTCATTGCTTCTATCTGTGGGAACAATTGCAAATTAAGTGTTTCATCATTTTGTTCTCACTGTTCCTTCCCAGTAGCACAAGAAACTTGACAATCCGAGTTCACAGTGTTCACAATTACAAATTAAAGATGTGTTAATGTTTTTAATCCACTAAGACAAGACGCAAATCCAATTACGCATATTAATTGTTTCACTATAAATATTAAAAACAAAAATTCTTTAGTTCTCACTTTTTCCTTTTTCCTGTTGGTGGTGTGTTTCTTTCATGCGAACACATGCACTGATAGACACACACACACAGTTGCTATGATATGATTTAGCTCAGCAGTATGCTGTTTATTAAAAAATGGGCAGACTGCTGAGCTCGACACCTCCCCACTGTTTCTGAATAATAAGTATTAACATTGTGCTATCTCCTCAATGAAAAATGCTGCAATAGAACAGTGGTAGCTACTTTGCGTGTGCATGTGTGTGCGCGCCCATGTGTGAGTGCGCGTGTGTGTGCGTGTGTGTGGTTGTGTGTGTATGTATGTGTGACTGTTTGCAAACAAATGCAACTGAGTTATGACCTTATTTGGATTAACCGGAAGGCTTTGTTGTATAGCAAGAGCTTTATTAATTCATGAAACTATCATGCTGTCACTCTCCCTCCCCGAGGTGATATATCTGTGACATAGAAGAGAAGTGAATTCCCTCTGGAAAAATATGCACTCTGAATCCTGTCTATCATTCATCTATACTGAATATTTGTATAGTGTGATAAATCAATTTCAATTATACTTCTGGTCACACCAAGCTCTACTTTGTATACTATGCATTGTCTTCCACATTAATGCATACAGGACATATGTAGGTATACAAGTGCACATTTAATCATCACAGTTTCAATACACACTTTCTTTACCAAAGATGTTTGCAAGTGAGACACAAATGCAGTTCAGCAGCAAAATAACATGAAAATAGAAACGTAGGAACATAAATTACATAAAGTTGTTTGATCAAGAAATGTATGAGTCTTTAAACAATCAGTCTGTAAGATTTAGTGGCATCTAGCAGTGAGGTTGCAGACTGCAACCGACTGAAAAAAAAAATAACATGACCTGCATGGAGCTGAATTATATTTGGAAAGTGATCTGTTTCAAGCTGTCCTGCTTTATGACATAATTTTCAAATGGTAAAACATATACTCACATTGTTCTTTCTTGGTTTCTAAAAGTAATGTGTCTGTGATTCTATAGTAGTATACAGTAATGTATTTAGTTAGGAGGAGGTTTTAATGGAAAAAAAAAACAAAACAACTCAGAGCAGCTCATTGAGAAATGAAGTAGTTTTTGGGGGGGGGCAGTGAAATTAGTTCAAAATTCAAAATTGTGAACTATGAACATGAGCTTGTTAATTTTAACTTGTGTGAACTGAACTTTGAGTTAGCGAGAACTCGCTACACTGACAGGGGTGCAATATGGCGGGCTGGCAGATATGAAGAGCTCATTCTAAGCTAGCGAAAACACAACTATTCTTAATTTCAGGTGATTATACACTAATGAAAAGATCATTATGAATATTTTATTCCATTTCTGCCAATGGTTCCCCTGAGTCATTCAGAATGAAAGTGGTAAATCTTTCCTCCTTTCAACCTGTAAAAGAAGGTGTTTATGTCCTTTATGTTCTTCCCAGCACTGATTTTACTTCACAGCACTAAGACATGCCAGACAGCACTTTCAAATAACCCTGTTTAAGAACTAAATAGATGCTCATGCAAAATATAGAGGGCAAAGGCAAGAGTGAATAAGTGAAAGAGAGATAAAGAGATAGAGATGAATGAACAAGGTGAAGGACTAAGAAATGTTTCACTTTTTACTAATGACCCTCTTAACCCTGAATCTGTCACTGCGTGCACACACACATACACACACACACACACACACACACACACACACACACACACACATCCATTCATTCACATACACGGGCAGAGCCATTCATTTTCTTGAGCCATCTGGTTGCAGCTTTTAAAGCCAGTTTAGTGGGACAGTGAGCAGAGAGAGGGGGGAGCAAGATGAACATGGGGACAAGTGCACGAACCCAACAGAGACAAAGAAGAACCATAATGACTTTCTAGTCACCTTGTCATTAACGTCAGTACACTTTATTAAAGGAATAGTTTGGCATACAGAGAATAAGACCTCATGTTTCCACCACGAATATGATGAGAGGACAGGGAGGATTTTCTGGGTCACAATGTCTTGTTTTTACGCTTCAAAATTTTGTGTGGATTTAAAAAATTTGAGTTAGGTTTATAATGTATTAATTGGTGAGCTTAGGAAGGTCAATTCTGTTACTTTTAGAGCAAGTCAGGCTAGCTGTCCGCTTTGCACTGAAAAAAGAAGTACTTTGAATTTACTGGATTTTAATGTGTACACTTGGTTAGAAAGCAACTAGGTGTATTTCTCAAAATGTCAACTTCACCTCTCTTAAGCTTTAGAGAACCTTAGCTGCAGACGTTGGACTAAACATCTTGTGCACAACCTCACGAGAAGCGCTGAGGGTCCATGTGTGTGTGGGGTGCTGCTCTTCAATTTTTAAAGTGCAGCTATAATGGTCAGACTAATATCTATGTCAGCCTAACTACAGATAAGACAAAGAACGAAATGGTGCATTTTGAATTGATGTAAAAGAATTATCGATTACCATGCTGTGTACCCTTCAAGAAATACACCCAAATGAGCAGCTTTATCATGAGGCCATTCAGGACATGTCCAATTTCCCCTTACTAGTCATTGATAAGCGCTCTCCTTGCCTGTCACTCAGGACTTAGACTGATTCCCTCTCAGCCCACGAGCCCAATTTAGTCTCCACAAGAATCTATCACACAGCGATGTTATCTGCAAGTAACCCAATCTCCCCCTCGCCCCTCCATCTATCTTTCTTTCTATGTCTCTCTCCCCTCCACTTCATCTTTCTCTTTCTCTGTTTCTATCTACTCCCCTCATTATTCCACTTGTACCTTTCTCTGTTTTTCTACCCTCTGTCTTTCATCCCCAACTCTCTTTCTGGAGGACCTCACAAACTAATCAAGTGTGGGGAGAACCCAACTCTGCATATAGATCATATCCCCCCGTTGACAAGGGGTAGAGAAGAAAAATGTTCTACATCGCTTACATACGAAGCCTTTCAGTAATGTGATTGATGAGTTGCATTTAGCTTCAGCAAACTTTTGAGACATTTCACTGATATGACTTGATTAATGGCCGAGCAGAGACGTCCACTACGAGAGGAAACCTACTGAGGAGGGAAATTCTCCTCAGAAGATCTCAGATAAAACGCTAAACGGCTAGGTCTGTCAATCAGCTTCCTCACACCCATGTCAAAGCATGCCGAGTAGATTTATGTGTGATCTTCTGAACAATGGCACTACAAACAGTATATCTCTTTGTGGAAATTACACAGTACGACTTTAGGGATGAAAATCAAGGTGTCATCAGCAGAAGGGGGGACAAAATGGAAAGCATCAGAAATGGTAATTGGCTGGTGGCCCACAGACTCATGCTGTTTTGGTAATGGATGCCAGAGATAAGGGAAATAATAGAGGAGATAAAAGACAACTCCAGGGGGAGAGCCTAGGAGAGCCAAGAGACTCTGATCCTGAACAAGCTTGCATCACCTGTCAGCACTAAACTGTAGACAAGATATTAAAATCCTCAATTATGAAAATTAGGTTTTATTTAAGCCTGGATGTTGTGGAGCAAAGACCTTAATTAATCCATCTCTAATGGTCAAATGTCTTCTTAGCATCAAGGGAGAGAATATCCCCAAGGGTTTGTGACCTGCAAGCGCATATTATAATATGAAGCAGATGTTGAACATAATCAGAGTTGCACCTTAATTTTAATGAATCCTGCAGGGTCGTAATAAGTGCCATTAAATACCACACGGCACCAGGAAGTCTCGAACGATGGCAGACGCCAGATTATGCGAAAATATGGAATGCATGAAACAAATGAGCGCAGTGAGTGGGGTGTTTTAAAGGGTTGTTTACTGAAGGAGATCAGACTCTTTATTTCAACGAATCAGCTGGACAAAACTGCTGTCTTACCGGCCCAGAAATCCACATCTCTCAATAGGTGTTGATCATAGAGGATTACAGATGTTCTGATAATCTACAACATGTGTTTTAAGTCTGCATTGTGTGAATGTCAAAAACAAAACAGAAAAATCAAATGAAAGAAAGAAAAAAAGAAAGAATGAAAATGACACAGCTGAGCCAGTCTATTTATAGCAAGTGCAGAGACAACACTTATGCACAGTACAATTTTTTTTTCCTAATAAGAGCAAAGTGTCATGAGTCAGGGCTGCCGATGGAAGGCAGGCACAAGAGGTAAAGTCTGCATATCGCACATCATTAAAGTTACACTCTGCTCAGCTCTGCACATTTAGTGTCTCATTAAAGATGTACTTTGACATCGGGTTTTGTCTGTTGCTGCAGTGACGATCCTGTGTGTGGAAAAACTGCTGTATCAACAAAGCTTTGGTTTGACAGCGGCGTCCACACCACCCTATAGCTCGAAAGACACTGTGCTCACACCACCACTAGTTTTTGTCAATAAGGAGTACTTTGCATTGACTTACATACATTCCCTTGAGATTTATCCCACTTTTAATCATAACCGCTACATGTTCTATCCAAACTCTCACCCCGAACTAAACCTCAAATCAAACCTTTAACTGTAAAATCTAGTGCTTTTCCTTGGGGGAGCATGCGTTTTGTCGCCACATTATGTGCCTGTGTGAAATGGTTTTTTTCCCCACAACAGGATAAAGAAAAGAACAAAGTCAAACACAGTGTTACTAACAAAAATGAAAAAATAAACAAAGGATGGTAGAGAGTATTTCTTGAAATTAAACCTTAAAGTTACATTATTTAAAAAGATAATAAAAAAAAAACTTTTATAAGACAGACCTAAAATGTGAAATGACTTAGAATTGATTGTCTCACTGAAGATCTATCAAAATTACTTGCTGAGAAGATTTTCAAAACCATGTTCTGTTGTTATGATACCCCTGAAACCTCTCGCTACATATAAAGCACAATTGTTGTTGTACCGATGTAATATGTTATCAACCAAAAGCACGACTGAAATGTAATTGTATGAAAGTTTTTTGTCTCTTTTTTTAATTTGATCTTTCAGGTTTGTGCTGGCTTGAGCAAGTTTTTTAAGATAATATTGAGTTTATGATGGTCATTCTCAGGTGATTCAGTATCATTTTGCTGTCTGGGTTAAATCTACTTTGCTATTTTCTGTTCTCACTTTGTATACTGAGTCTGTCTAGCTGCATTTATAAAGACTTTAACAGATTTCTGGGTGCTACATCCAACTTCACAAAGAGGAGCTTTTCTTATACATGATTGGGATAGTTATTAACCTCAAACTTCCATCACTACACACAAATGTCATCTTTTTCAGCTTTTCAGCTCAACATTTTTGGGTTCTATTGAGGTACAGTTCAGCAGAGATGGACTGCCCCCTAATGCTTACAGGCGGCAAATTGGATTTAAAATGAAACGAACTGAGGGATTAAAGTGCATAGTCTCAGGTTTAACTTGAGGGTGTGAACATCCGCACAAGGTGGACCGTGTAGGAGATGCCGTTTGAAAGTGTGAGTCGTGAAAGGTATGCATATCCCGAAAGGTGTGTATGGGATGCACAAGCCTTCTGCTCACAACCATGCATGTGAGCTTGGGCTTCAGGTTACGAACTGCTCGTCCACTTTGGAAAAGCAAAACCAGTGTAAACTTAGTGAATGACTGATGAATGAGCTTTGTATAGCCAGGCAAAATCAATGTTAGTTTCTTTTTCTCTCGTTAAAACCATCCAATAAAGAATCAGTTCAGCCAAGTCAGACTCATGACGATGATGTGACTCCTGAACCTGCAAGACCTCCAATCGTTTAGCAGCAATTTTCACATCTAAGCTGAATGATATCAATTGATACACACATTCTAAAAGTATATATTGAAGTCCTCATTACACAAACATCAGTGCTACATCAGTGAATATTTTCTTCAATGATTTTCCATAAGGAACAGTCCTTGTATTCCCCTCAGGGTTTGGTTTTCATTGTTTACTATGTGTAACAGATGTCTATCAAACATGTCCTTGCCAAAGTCATCTGTTGGCCTGCCATCGCCAAACAAATGACTGCCTTGTCTTCATTCTCTCCCCTCTCTTTCTATTCTAACTCTACATAGATCTCTGTCACCATGGGGATAAAGCCATCCTTGCATGTCATGTTTTTTAATATCCCCCAGTGGCCCCTATAAATATTTATTAAAGATGTGCCATTAAGATTGGCCAAAAAAGGACCCTGCGCTAGACCGTGAGCAAACACCTTTTGTTTAACTTCTGCGATACACTTCTAGTTTAGAAGCCAAACAGCAAATGCTCTAAGAGAACAGACATGCTCCAGCATCATGTAAGGACATTTGTACACCTTTAAGAAGTCAGGACTGTCTTTGATTTACCAATGCAAAACTCAAAGCTTTGTGAGAAGACAAAGCAATGTAAGATTTACAGGTAAGAATAAGAACAAAGTATACTGATATCTAAATAATTGTGCATAAATACTTTTTTTTTTACTTTGGGGATTTGAACAGGAGACTTATCTAGACATAACTTTAGACATAACTATGTCATTAGACAAAAATAGAGTGCGTGTAGGAAGGTTAGCTACAAGATAATACACCGTAAATGCATTCATCTGAAAAGAAAGAAATGAGAAAGAAACTTTTGAAGTCAATGTGTATTCAAGCCAAAGGGGCTACCTAAACTTTGTCCTCTTTCTCTCCCCTCTCACGTCTCTCTTCCCTTTTTCCCTGTTTCTTCCCTTTACCCCACTCATACCCTGTGGCCCCTCCACCTCTCCATATGACTGCTGTACTTTCTGTACCGCTTCGTTCTCCCTCCAAGGCGCTGCCTGGCCCAGTTTAGATCAGCTGCCAATATGAAAGTTATGTGTGTGTTTCAGTGCGCCTTTGCACCTTTTTTCCTCTGCGTTTGTGTGTGTATCGTATGTGAACAGCATGTGTTTATCAGCTGCAATGTTACGCTCTGCTCTGATTAGGTTGCAGAAGTTATATTTATGTCAGTAAATTATACTTTCATGGCCATACAGTGGGGAACGTGAGAAGAACCACAAAAAGATACATGCACAGCTGCTGCAGAGACACTGACATCAAGGTTTCCACTTTTTTTTTTAGTTCAGAAGTTCAAAAGAGCATATAGGATGTCAGCGTACCCGGCAGATGATTTACATCTAATCCACACATCAATACGCATAATTATGCACAGTGCAGGGGAGGTATCAAATGCAAAATGTGTCAGTGCAACCAGATTTAAAGCTAAACATAAACTAAAAGCATAGAACATTACATAAAATCAATAAGATCACAAGGGCAAAAGCATCAGACACATTTCAGTTTAAAAAATCCCAAGAGCTAAGAGGAAAACTGTATCTAGAATAAGGGACAAACATATACAAATACCTGCAACATGTCCTATCTTCTGTACAACTTGAGCTTGTTTAACTGTGTGATGCATGAGTTTTTAACTGCCATATGGTTATATTAGCATGGAGTTTGGCACCCAGTCCCTCTTCTTCTGGAGAGCTGACTGGCATTGTATCAACAAATAGGTGAAATGCATCAAAGTGAGCTTGATTTTCTGTGCAAGGCAGTAATTACCTAATCAACACATTGTCTACATTTGTCTGTTTTGGGAATAGACATCATCATATCATATTTAGCGATGAGAATGAATGAACCTTAATTTGTGCTGTAAACGCAATTTACAAATACAGCAGAACAGAGTGGAATGGGCACGTGTGTGAACAAAGCACATTTTTTTTCTTTCTTAAATCTCACAATTCCTTTGAAAAACATCTGCAATGATAGTCATTTAGTAGAGACCAATTTGAGCTACATGTTTAAGCTCATTAGACTGTGCTAATAATAAGAGGTGTGAATTTATCGATCACACGTCGCTAAGCTTACAATAAATGCAACTTCATGTGCCTTTGCACCATAGACATAATACTTTTAAGTACATATAGTGCAACATTTGAGTCACCATCATTCTACATAAGTGGTTGAATTAGCTCTAAAGGTGGAAAGCACCTAATCAAATATGGAGGTGTCAAATGTCTCTCATCTCCATATATTCTACATGCATCTGGAAAAACACTGACCTTTTATTGCATCTTTAATGTGTAGTTGCCCACACTGCAGAATCTGAACTTCAATTCCATATCCACAAATTTGTTTGGGGAGTGACTATGTATCTTCAAATTTAAGTGCAGATTTGCATTGCAACAACAAAGGAAATTATCTAAAGAAAAAAGGAAGAGGAATAGGAGCAGATGGAGGAACAAGCGAAAGACTGAAATCACTTTGAACATGTTTCAACTCTTCACTGGTTTAAAGCAAAGGAGAAAACCTCTAATGAAGAAAATATCCTGTTTGTTCACAAAACAATGTAGTTTATGGGAAATGTCACCCTGATATTAAGAAACACAGATAATAACTATCACTACATTTATAATATTTTCAAGCATCTTGAACATGGTCTGTTGTGAATGATTATAGTAATTAACAATCAGATGAATTTGTTTGGTTGTTTTTGTAAATAATCTGAAAATAATCAAGTGCAGCGTTTGGAAGAGCTCAATCTTTTATGGCTACCAAGTGGATCAGGTGCTGGAGCAGGTGTTGCCGAACATTACCTCCAGGCACTCTCAGTTTTGTTTTGTTTTTTTTTTGTTTTTTGTTTTTTGGGTTTTTTTTTTTCATAAAAAAGCCTGAGAGGTAATTTTATTGTCCAGTCCAAACGTCTTTCAATCTTTCAGCAAGATGAATACTAATGACAAGACTGCAGGCAAATCTTAGATGTCTTTTATAGCTCTCCTGATACCTGTTAAAGTAGCTGAAGAGAAAAATGATTACCCCATCTGTCTGAGGGACATGCAAATTAGAGAAGGTCATGGAAGGGGCACAGGAGGGGGTCGGGAATATATCGGGAAAATTGCCATCATCGGGTCTATAAACACACCTAAAGCTTATTGTTTGAGTAAAATTTGAAGGTTGGTGCGTAATAGAGATTTTTCTATTTTTAGGCCTGGAGATAAAAGGTAAACGATGGACTCTATAGTGTACATTAAATAGTGTGAGTAAAGTTGACGAGAAATGTCATTGGGGTAATTATGTTGCAACAGTAATGTCAGTGGTCAGTTGATTTAAAATTGATACAAACACTAGGGGAGAGAAACTGGGTTTTGCTGGAGAGAGACACAAAGAGAGACTATTAGATTTGGTTATTGCAGCACTGTAGAGAGAGACACACATAGACAGACAGACTAAACAGTATATTGTGAAGGCAAATAGCAGTACACAGGCCAAATCTGGTCATCCAACCAAAAGTTTTTTGCCACCCCCAAAAAACAAAAGCTGAAGTTTTCCATTTCATTGTCTGCAATAAAAGTGTTCTACTGTAAGTAACAATGGAAATAACAATAGAAGGTCTGTGCAAATCACAGTCAACATAACCTTGTAACAACAAATGTATAAATGATTTGTGTCTCGAACGCAACTAAGTAGAAGTAAAAAAAAAAAACATGCTCACTGTTTATTGAGTCTGAATAACCCCATCAATTACAGTTTGAGTCTTGTAGTGCAACATAATGACATCTGCCAGCTGACACAACCCTAAACAACAAGTTTTATGAATCTATTTCATTACTGAACAAAAGATAAAATACTAAAAAAAAATTCTATAAGGGAAAGAAACATATAATAACATATGGGGCTGCATACACTGGTACTGACTCCACTGGACAGAGCTAAAAAAACTTGCCCACAGTTGAACCTTACTGCTGACCACAGGGCTAATAGGTGTGACTATTTCAGCACCATGGAGAGAGACACAAACAAACCCTGGTAGGTTTGATTGTTTCAGCACAATGGACAGAGACCAATCAGAGACTAGTTGCAAATGCAAATTCAGGGGCAGGATCCTCCGGTGTCTACATTTCTAGACAAAATGTTATTTAAAAACAACAAACACAAGCATTTATTGTGCCCTGAGCCTGTTGCTTTGACAAAACTAGAATGAGTAAAGAAAGGAAGCCTGATGTTTAGACATTTGTTTGCCAATAATCAAACAGTGGGACTGAGTGAACAAAGGGTTTGTTAATAAACGTTGTTGCCCAGTTTCCTTTAAACAAATTTCATTACAGCTACCTGTTTTGTGCATTTAGCAAAGAGCAACTACTTGATTTTTGATTGAAAACCTCAAGGCAGGATGGTCAGTGCTGTAGCTCTGTATTTACATGTGGCCAGAGGGTAAAAAGATAATAACTACAAGGAACACTCGACTGTATTTTAAAACCATATGTTGAGAGTTTTTGCTTCAGGACAAAATATAAGAAGAGAAAGGATTGATATCTTTGTGTGCTCAAAGGGAAACTGAGAATACACTCATAGTTAAAAGTAACACCAATTGGCACTCCGACTGTATATAAAATCTCATATTATCTTTCTGGGTTCTGACCTATAAAAAATCCACCATAAATGAACCTTTAGGAATAGCACAGACATTGAAAATCCAACTTCACTTCTTCTAAATAAAGCACTTTTCCGTTCTTGCAGCAGTGAGTCACCAATGAACTCCGAGAGACCGTGTTGATGAACTTTGAGAGGAAGCTTAATCGAGCCATTTTTGACCATTCAGTGTTGATGAATAACTGTTCCAATAACATAATCCACTTAAAGCGAAGTTAAGCAACTATCAGCTATGATGTCCTTGTACCTGTGATCACTCTTCATTTTCTCTCTACTGTTTTTACAACATCAACAGCACCCGACACATTCTTCCTTTAAAGTGAGACTTTCTATAATAGGGCAGTTATTGATCATTGTTCATTTCTGAGTGGGATATTCTGAAAGCAGACATGTCCTAATGAGCATTTGGTCCAGTTCAGTTGTGCATTGATCCATCTGTACCCTTTCCTTCGTGTAGTTACTTTATTATTATTTGAATCTTGACTATTAAGCTCATTCTTGATGATATCTTACTTTAGATTTCTACTGAAGATTTGATGTATGTATTGGATGTATATGTGTATGTTGACATGTTTTATATGTAAATTATTTTTTATGTGTTTTGGCAAAGATGGTAATATAAATGTCTTGCTCTATGCATTCCTAGTGATGGTAACATTTACAAAAATATGTTAATATACTCTATACACTGTACACTATATGTCTCTTATGTAGAGTAGCGTTGAATACATTGATTTACAATGTTAAGAAATTGAATATAATATTCACAAGTATGTTTTCATGAGTGTGTAATATCAACATAGGGATTGGATCCTCTTCCATGGAGCCTGCCATGTTTCACCAACAGTAGCACAGAACTGACAAACCAAACACTGGCTCTAGAAAGGGCCTTTTGCGTTTTTACGTTAGCCTACCAAAGGGCCTCGGTAGGTTCTCCTACACACTTAGAAAACGAGGGGTAGGGTATTCACTTGATTGCAATCTGCAAACTCTCCACTAGATGCCGCTAAATGCTAAACACTGGTCCTTTAAAATCCTAAATTTCAAATTCATTTATGATCAGACAACTTTTTAGTTTCCCATGGGTCTATTTCCACATTATATTGCAGTAGGGCTGGTGTCAAAAATGTTTCAAAGTCAATCTTCCTGACTGAATAGGGTATACATATGTATTCGTGGCATGTGCTGTGCACCCTGTGGTAGGGTTCCTGTCAGAAATGCTCTCAGTCATTCTTTGGGACTTAATGTGATTGACATGTCACACACAAGGTCACTGAAAGCCTTGGTAAAAATGAGACTGCAACAAAAAAAGGAGTGTATATACTGTATTCTCTGCACAATCTCTACAATATCAGCAAAAATATGTTAACAGTTTTGTATGTAATCAACAGTATAATAATAATATACTAAATTCATAAAATACTGCTGTGTGGATGTCCTTATTTAACTTTTCCCAACACAGATGCACTTTTCCTCCATAAAAATATCCCTCGCAATAAATCAGATGGGGAGGACGGAGACACTAACAACAAACTAGCTTTTTATTGCCTCACTAAGTGCATGCTGACTGGACAAGATAAAGTGCCTAAAAAGGAGAAAATGTGGGACTGTTTGCATTAAAGCACTCTATTAACAGATTTAACTCTGACAAAACAAAAAGTAAAGATTTGTACAGTCACAGTTTAAATACTCCTCCTGTGTTCGCTCTCCGACTAGACTCGTAGTGCAATAAAATTCTCATTCACATTACCACAGATGCTGGTTCATGTTCAGGCCTATCTGACAATGGCAGCAAAATGTTGGTGGATGTTGACAGTCTAGATAGCGTGTGTGTGTGTGTGTGTGTTTGTGTATATGTGTGTGTGTGTGTGTGTGTGTGTGTGTGTGTGTGTGTGTGTGTGTGTGTGTGTGTGTGTGTGTGTGTGTGTTTGGAGAGTGAGAGAGCGAGACAATGAAAGGAGGAGGCTTCTGGTTCTGCCCTTGTTCATGCATTCATGCATGTGCGCAGTGTGTGTCTGTGCGTTCTTACATGGGAATTTGATTATGTACATCTTTGTGACTTCTGCATGGAAATCAACAATAACATTATAACCCAGGGGAGCCTATTAAAGAGTCGGTCTCTCCAGTGTGTGTGTGTGTGTGTGTGTGTGTGTGTGTGTGTGTGTGTGTGTGTGTTTAAAAATAGGAACCTTGTGTTAGAGTGATGGGTGAACTTCCCCAGCTTACTCAGGGGGAATCAATTAAAATGAGAATATATTTTTTTGTTATTATTATTATTTTATTGCACTTCCTTCACGTGCAGTACAAGGACTCAGGCGCAGGCCTCAACCATAGTGTGTGTTTGTGTGTGTGTGTGTTTGTCTGAAATATCCCACAAAAGGGCTGAATCGGTTTTCTCAGTGCAAATAACTCGACATTCCTGGATATAAAATGTGTTATTGATTGTGAGAAAACCATCTATGCGTCACACAATGGTGCCTCAAATCGAAACAACCTTTTAAATCCTTTATGGTCAATTTAACTGTTGTTGTCATCACTGTAGATACTCTTGTACATTTTCTGTACTGGGTAAACGTTTCGAATCCTTACAAAAACAAAAGAAACATGGCTGAAATGAGGCGATGACACACTCATTTTGAAAAGAAGCTCTCTAAATCCTAAAAGAAATGTAATGCAACGACTAGAAAGGAATGAGTGAAGGAGCCATCCCCAACAATAGTGGAATCCAAATAAAGGTACAGTCAGCCACCTTCACGACATACCATCCTACATGTTTCATTGGCTGTACTATGATCTTTTAATAGAGTGTGGTGTGCTATCACAGTGGGACAGCTGTGCAGCCATGTCGCTGAAGCATACTACCACAGTGACACCATGCTAATTCGACTGTCAGCATGTTCATTATAATACAAGAGAAAACGGGACAGAGGGACAGAATCATATTCTGTTCTGGTAAAATCCACCAAAGATGTCTGGTGTAGTAGCACGGTGCTCAAACACAGCACATTACAGTAATGACAGGGTCTCTTATCTTCAATATTGCATGCAGAAACCGCACGAGATTACTGCCAGTCAAACAGAGAAGGACACATCTGAATGACTGCAAATCAATTTATTGTTTGTGTGTGTGTGTGTGTGTGTGTGTGTGTGTGTGTGTGTGTGTGTGTGTGTGTGTGTGTGTGTGTATGTTTTGTTTAAACACTTTTTTTTTTTACTGAAAGTATCAACCCAAGATGATTTATAAAGTGTTTTATGTTCTCTTGAGCAAGTGAAGCCGAACATAATCGAACGTAAGAGCACAAGTTAGTGTGTAAAAGTAAGTTGCACAGTTAAAACGTGTCACCAGATTATCGAAATCAACAGTATACAGTAACTTCTAAACATGATTTACTATTCAGTAGCTCCCTGTGAGTATAATGGTTGATAACGTCAGTCACAATGGGGCATCTTTGTCTTTAGTTAGTTAAAATAAATCCAAAAGTGTATCCCTATTTCTACTGATAAAGCCTCAATTGAACCTTTGTGTAGTGATGTATTTGTAAAGATTGTTACTGATAATCCATATAGTATCCATAATCTGATTTGTAGCCAATAGTTCACCTATTCAAATAGTTTGAAAGTATAAATTCTGGACATTTCTTTCTTTTGTCTTTCTCTGTTGAGGCCTGATAAAGGCCTGTGTTAGGGCCAAAGTATTCCTCCAGCAGTCAATGCTTTGAGTTCAGACAGTGTGCTGGGAGTCTGCCATTTTATCTTGTCCTCTTTGTTCTTTTAAAGTACTGCATGTTCACACCTTAACTCAGTTTGTAATAAATTAAAATGGCAGTGAGATGAATTGATAAACAGGTGAGGGAACTGGGGTGATTGTTTACTTGGGTTTCAGTAATCATGAATCTGATTTGCATATTCAGCAATAACATTGAGATGGATGCTTACTAAGCTTGCTAGTGTCAATATGATTTAACAAAAGTGCAAACACAGCAAACAGCAGCCTAAGTATGAACCGTAAAAATACACGATAAATGTGAAATGTTGAATATGCGATGTCAGCGCAAATGGTGTGAACAATGTTCCGCCACCAG
Source organism: Seriola dumerili (assembly GCF_002260705.1). Taxonomy (NCBI): domain Eukaryota; kingdom Metazoa; phylum Chordata; class Actinopteri; order Carangiformes; family Carangidae; genus Seriola; species Seriola dumerili. The sequence goes on from NW_019174704.1 coordinate 4,224,461, forward strand.
AATCTGTAATTTAGTTGTTCTCTTTTTACTAAAACCCTTTGTACAAACTTCTAAAATTAAGTTGTTCCATAAACTTGTATTATCAGACTATTTGGTTCAATACCTGGTGCTAATGTATCTATCCCTGCTAAAAGCCTGAAATAAAAATGAGAAATGCAACAATTACTAAAAACCAACCAAAGTTGCAGTTAGGCAGTTTGGAAGTTTGGCTGACATTAGATATTGTAATTAGATGCTGTGTCCTGTATGAAGTTCTTTGTGGGCCTTGTTTTTTCTTGCTTTGTCATTACTACATTACACTGTTGTGATTATATGTTTTAGACTATTTTGTTATGTGTAGCTTATTGAGTGTCAGTGTGCTGGTGATGTGCGCACAGGAGTGAGTTTTCCCTGTTATCACAGTGTAACCATTGCCCTTTAAAACAGCCTGACAGTTCATACAGAAACACTCATATAAGGGAATGGCATCTGAAATAAACTACATCTCAACATTGGCTTTTTTTTTTTCTTGGGTTTGGAGGATTTGGAGGACCTGCTGTGTTGTTTCCATCAGCTGTTTATCTGTGCACAGTAAGCAAACTATCTAATGCACTTTTCTGTTAGATGCCAAAGCAATTTTGCTTTACTTCCTCCTCAGCAAACCAAAGCACACTGCAATGCAGTGATATAATCTTTATTTTTATGAAGATTCTATCAAAAGAGATTTCACTACACCATGTTGGCTTAAAGAAAGCAACTCAATCTACTGGAATCTGTATCCCTACAAACCACTTCCTTATTTATGCTGCTGTTGCAGTCGGGTGCATTATGCTGTTAATTTGGAGACAGAAGCTTACAGCAACCAGCGGGACTCCACTTCACAGCTCTCACACTTGAGCCTCAAATGGCATTACTAACTCTGTAATCTAATCACTGGCCAGTGTAGTAATGCGGTCCACAGCACAAGCCCCAGGAAACTCCTGGGCATACAAGCAATTAATTAACTTAATTGCATGGTTAACTTAATTGATTACCTTGTTATTTTGCTAGCCTTGATATGGCTCCATTGCACAGTGAGATAATGTAGACATAATGTGAGTATTAGCCCATAGGCGGCATTGGCTTCAGATATTTATCTCTCCTCCCTGTCTGCTCCTGATTCACCCACTGAAATACCAAAGTGTCCTAGTTGTGCAGTGAATGAGTAATTGATGTCAAATTATCATTCCATTACCATAAGCTTAATTAGTTTTATTTATTAGCCATTAGCTGAATACATCCAATCCAACACAAAAATGATAAGCGGGGCATATGAGGGCATATGTGCATGAGTGCTGCTGACTGGTGTCAGCATGACTGATTCGTGTTAATGTCACAAAGATAAAGGTAGAACACAGCAGAGGAATAAATTATGTTTCAGATCAGCCAATAATGGGCTCCTTTTATAGGGAATATACAGTAGAGTGATAGCTCAGATATAACTGATCTAAAACTTAAGTGTTACAAGAGAGTTGTTCTTTCAGACAGAGAAAAAGAGAGATAAAGTATTGTGCATGTATCTCTCAGTGTGAAGGTTGGTAAAGCCAGAGGCATTTATCATTGGAATGAGTTGGCCTCAGATGTGGCCTCAGACAACTGTCATATCAACACTGCTTTAGGGCAGGGCAGCCAGCTTCTCTCTTTTCAACACCCATCTCTCCACTCTTCATCCCCCACTCCCTGCTCCAGTTCTCCATTATCTCGTTGCCTCTCCTCTCTGTCTTCCCTGTCTGACTTGTCCTAATCTCCCCTTCTTCCCCTCTGCTCACTCATCTCCATTCTTTTTCTCGGTCTCACACTGTTCCTCCTTCTTCTCTCTCCTCCAGTTTTCCGTCTGCTGTGTGTATGAGGGATGACTCTTCCTCCTGGCCTGAGTATATTAGCTCCCCGGCCTCACTCTTTCCTGACAGCTCCGACCTTGTTAGAACCGGAGAGTGAAGATGTCCACTTTTACAGCAGTAAAAAGCTGCAAGGGCAGCTGGATGACTTTTTTTTACCTTTTAGTTTTACCCTTGAAGACGGATGTACATAAACACATCATCATCAGGGGATGATCATTAAGGAGAGAGCTGCCAGCGCCAAAACATCTCACTTCAAAACTCCATGTGTGTCTATTTTTATCTGAAGGACTACAACTGGGATTTTGAGATTCTTTTCTAAACTTCTTTTGTTGAAAACTTTCCCTTAATGCCACATAATGGCTTGGTGAATAAGTGGCACCACCCACCTCACAGGCACACCTTGATTTTTACTCTTCTTATAAAAACCAATTACCATACTCTATCATGCTCCATGGCACCATTAAATGAGCTCATTAAGTACCTTTAGGATTACAAATCAAAGTAATTGGCAATTAGGATTTACCTAATTGTGTGAAACTTCAAGGATCTGATGTTTTCTCACTTAGTTTATGGCACAGCACAGGGCCATATCATGCTGTATACTTGTTTAGAAGCTATGCCATTCTGATGATTGATGCAGACAAGCAGAACCAACCTGGATCAGATTTTGATATACTTACCACAGTAAATACTGCAGCTGAAGAGAGAGGGACAGGTAGTCCAATAACTAAAAAAGTTTAACTTATGCCTCTCTGAGTAATGTGAGCAAAGATATCAGGTCAACCTTGATGTCAAAGTGAGAAAATGACAAATTATCTTTGTTTTTTTTTCTTAAAATGATACCTTGCAAAATAAATCAATAAATAACTGTCTTTTGAGATAAAAATAGTTCACAGCCATGCTAGCACTTCTGTGAAGCTGTACTAAGGCATGCAGATAAGCTATGTTTGCCATGTCCACCAACTTATTTTAGCGTGTTATCATGCAAACAGTTTACTGGAAGGGTAGTCAGAGAGCCCAGGCCAAGGCCAATGTCAAACAGCATACACCAGACTTCAGAGAAAAAAAAATGTACATCACAGTAAATGATCCGGATCTGCCCCCAAATTGAATGGATTCTTCCCTGGCTCGTGCCTCATCCCTCCACCAAGTTCGGTGCAAGTCGGCCCAGTACTTTTTGTGTAATCCTGCTGACAAATAAACAGACACGGGTGAAAACATAACCTCCTTGGCGGATGGTAATTAGCACTAAACACAAAGTACAGTTGAGGCCAATGGGAATTCTTTTAACAGGTATTTGGTCATTAACCAAAGCTCTGGATCAAGTGGAATTTTGACCCAGTGATGGCGCCAAATGAGAAGTTAAAAGGTTAAAGATCAACGTTTTTGAGAATTCATGATTGCCTGTACCAAAATTCATGGCAATTCATGAAGTTGTTGTTGAGACATTTCACTCAATACTACAAATGTCAACTTCATGGTGCCACCGGAGGAAAAGTTTTAATGATGGGAAAAGATTATCAAAGCGGGACCAACATGTTCAAATTAATTGCAGTGTGATGATGAGTTTGATTTTGGTAACTGTGTTTTCCTCTCCTCTGTGTGTTAAATGCCTGGTTACTTTACAGCGTGATGTATCGAAACACCCTCGGGCTTTGCTATGGAAACACCAACCTCTCTGAAACAGTGTGGCCATTTAAATAGAACAGTAAATCAAATTTTGCCACAGGGAGTAGAAGTCCATTTTCTTTGCCTCTATAACAATATATAGAGCATTTGTACAATATATGGACATGCCTGTGGGTTTCTCTAAATTTAGGGAAGGGGGCATGATAGAGGTCTGTGCTGTGTGAACTCTCGTTGCCTAATTGCTACCTCTGCACTGTGAGTCATAAAGAGTGCACAGTTGATCCATCCCCGATACAAGAATAACACTGCAGTGTGAAGCCTTACTGTCCCTATTCCCTGCCTCTGTTTAGCTCATGTGCAGGAGCGAACACACACAACCTAAAATATTCAGGAAGTAACGCTCATGTGTTTGTCCTAGTTGGATCTAAAAAGATTTGGTCATGCTCAGATTCCTTTTACAGTCCTTATGTTCTGTTATTTCCATGTCGACTTTGGGTTGGGGGGGGGCACTTTGGTTGACTGAAGCTACATGCAGAGGGCTTTCTGGTAGAACAAAAAAGTGCACAGCCAGTGTTATTTGTAGGCAGACCTTGGCTGCTGGTGCATGACTGTGAACTTAAGCAGTGCTTCAGAATTCTTAAATAGTCCTCTGTCATGCATTGCCCTTGGACTGATAAGTTTCATCATGGGGAAGAGTTAGGTCAGTTGGGCTCCAAATGCACTTGAGAAAGTGTTCAGCAGTGGTCATATGATATTGGATGGATTGGCCGCTTTGCAGTCATTCTGCTAATATGTTCATAAATGTATATTTAATGTGTAATAGGCACACAAATATAATGTACAGACATTTGCACCTATAATGAGTGCTGAAACCATTCTAAAGGAATTCTTTCTTTTACTGTGACAAAATAATATTACGTGCACGTTCTAATGTTTATTGACTTTCTCATTTTGATTTCTTGAAATAAAGAATTTTCTCTTTAAATCTTCTCGCTGTGGTTTTGAATCACAGCCAGAGTCATTTGAAAACAGCACACTCAGCCACCTGCTCTTTGGTGTCCTCCATTGCTGCTATAACATGGCAGCAGTAATAGAAAACCATAAAAGGCCTGTATGTGATGACAGAGTAATAACAGTAGATTTAAACTGTGGCAGACCAGGCAGCCCTTCCCAGCCATAATGACTAATAGAAATGCATGTCTAGGAGCAAATAGATTGAGGTCAATAATCATTGTTTATTACCTTCATTATATGAAAACAGCAAATGTTAATAAAATTGATCATTTTGCTTTTGAGTTGAGTGCAGTTGCGGAAATAGCCCCGATAGAATTGAATTGTAAAGTTTCCTGCTTTGGTTCAGGATAAATGAACCCAATAAATTCCCAGGATTACATTCAAATTCAGGTATTGATTGTATGCTGTGTGTAATTTTATACAACGTGCTATATGATGGGAAACATGGGAGAGAGATGGAGGAGGAGAGGGAGACTGGTTACACAGAGGGAAATAAAATGTCTGCAGGATTCATTTCAATAGAACTAATATCATCAGAGTCAAACTGACAGGCACATGTACATACACAAAACACACACACACACACACACACACACACACACACACTCACACAGATGAATTCAAAGCCATTTCCCATGCTGAGCAGTTGCCTGCAGTGTTGAGGAGTGGTGCAACTGGGATGGGACCAGCCGCCTACAAATGGCTCAGAATGCTAATAGCCTCACAAATGGGTCAGGGAGAGCTAAATGAGAGCTAACTAGGCTTGGCTAATTATGAAGTAACCAAGCCTCCACCAATCAGGTTGGAAGGCCAGAAAGGCCAGTGAACTGAGTGGTTGTAGACAGGTTGGCGTCTAATTAGCTTCTGCTAGTACAGCAGTTTCATGCAAGTGGGTCAGTGTTAAGAGGATGGTTAATGGATGGATGGCATCGCAAGCACTTTCAGTATAAAGGAAAGGAAACGTAGAGTATTCAATGTGCTCTTTGGCTTTTTTACCAAAAGAAATCAAATCATAATCTTCACCACCTGGTCCAACACACATAAATCACTAGTTGATGTCTGATCCTTTGGTTGGATTTAATTATTAGACAAATTCAGTTTTTCTAATAGGAAACTAGTTCAGTCTTTTCAAGAACTCTCAAAATCTGTTTGTTTGTGTGTATAAATTAACATTTGTAACATTAATGTCTGTTTCCAGCTATTTTCAGAATGGTTGACATCAGCGATTTCCATCCTGACTGGCACCCCTGCCCTGAAAACTATTTACATCCTCCCAGTCAAGTCTGTCAGCAACGTTTAACCTGGGTCTCCAGCTATCGTATCAGACAGGTTTCAGCATCGTGGCTGAATTTATTCATCATATTCATTTGAGTAATTAAAGATGGCACATTAATAATCCCTGTGGGATCTCTTATTAATTCCTGTTTAAAATTGCATATTAATTATTTGGATGAAATGAAAAACTATTTGTCTGAAAAGCCAGAAGACGGAAAATTTAACAACAAAAATTTGATCTTTGTAGGTAATTTAATCCCTCTAGAGAGTCAGAAACACTAATCCTTTTTATTTTTCTTCACTGGTTAATATGTACATCTCCTCAAACAGTGGTTTTATTTCTCCAAGCGATGTCTTGTGATAATGCTGCCATCTTCTGGTGAGGATTGACCTAGATTATGAAAAGAACAGGCGGCACACAAGGCTGTACTGTAGTTCATAACATTTGCACCACTGCTTAATCAAGCAGATAATGAGCAGTTAGATTTGAGGCCATCGGCATGGGTGCGTGTGTGTGTGTGAGTGTGTGTGTGTGTGTGTGTGTGTGTGTGTGTGTGTCTAAAGTCGTGACAGACGGGAATTTCAGTATAAATATTTATGCCTGGCAAACAGATCAATGGTTATTAAAAAGGTCAAGGGCAGATGATGATGGATGCTGGCTGTATGTATTGATAAATTATGACCACATTAATGAATTACAAATGCACACATGCTTGCACACACACATCGAAGACAGACCAAATGATGGGGATTAATTCATTGATCATGCTTAATCTGTCATAATTAATTCCATAGGAACAACAGTGATGAGAGCAAGCCTCCATTAAAACAGATAAATTATTCAACATGAGGAGGAGGTGGATCCGAGATAAATGAGCATAGGAGACTGGTGCCAGCAGTCACAGGCTGAGGTTAATTACAGTCTTTTCTTGGAAACTAACACAGGTTAACTTACAGTAACAGTTATATGGAAATATCATACGCCTGTAATTGGAGGCCCAGGTTAACACAACAGTTCACGGAAGCACTTGGGTTTTATTATAGTCGACTTTGAATAAAGTTATGTAAGATTCAGTGACAGTATAACATAACAGATCCACTTGTTTGTTGGTAGCAAAGGGGGAGAGGGTCCCAGTTGAATCAAATCGCCAACCATGTGTTTAGTCCCTACAGGTTTATCCGTTCAGCTTTATACACATTTCCCTGGATTGTTTCTTTTGTGATCATTAAGATATTATACTAACAGAATTTAAGACCTGGAAACTGCAATAGCTTAGATAATGATTGTCATTAACATATAAAAGAGGCTAGCTTTGGCAAAGGTACTACTTATTAAAAAGGTATTAGGTGTATAACAATACACCTGGGGCAAAATGTATAAACCTTTACGGATCCCAGAGTAAAGGTCTGTGTATGCAGGTAGAAATATGCATGAGCAGTCTGTGCTAGATTTATTTATCCCTGCATATGCATTGTTCTGTATTACACAACTCAGTCATTGGAAAAATGTACGCAGTGTACTTTGTTCTGTAAAATCCTGTAAAGCTGCTAAGCCACGACAAGACTATTGGTGGTACAGAGCTTCGACACTACTCACTGTAGTCTCTCACATTCAGATCAGCATTCAAAAATATTTGTATTCGTTTGCAAGGCATGCATGAAGGTACACATTCAAGTACACATTCTAATGACAAAATATTTTTAGATAAATATCAGTTTCTGTGTGGAACATGACTTTCATTTTTTTTTTTTTTAATGTGTATTCTTTCTTTGATCCCTGTTGCAAGTGCAGAATACAAAACAAACTGCATCCATTAATTATATCCATCCACTTGTATTTTATTTCCGGCATCATTTACAGCTGTATGCAGGCACAGGGGAAGATGCATTTTATTAGGTTTTTGATGTCTCTGAGCGATGTCATTTTGAAATTAAAAACCGACCTAAACAAGTTTCTCCTTCCTGCTTTTCATAGGTGATCTCACCATGTGACAATGGTATAAGGCATGTCACTAATCAGACATAATCTTTTTACACTCCTAAATATTAGGAAATATTTGTAAAATCTGTATTGGGCATTGCATTACTTAGACCATCATTTTTTTTGTTCAGTTTGTATAATTACTTATTTCAACAGATGTTAAAACACCTGGGCAGCTTTGGTTTTCCCAACTTTGTGATTCAGCCGCTTTGCACACCTGCACGTTTCAAGAGATAAAAAATTAAGTCAAAAAAAAAAAAAAAAAAGATAAAAACGGAAAAAACATCAGCAGGGAGCTACTGATGCTGCGTATATACAGTACAGCAAAGCACTGGTCTAAACAAACTGTTGACAGCTATTTAACCCACACTAATGAATATGGACCTCACTAGATTTTTAATTGTACTTCAGATTCCACTGAGGACAAGAGCCAAACAACGCCTGTCATTTCGGTCAGAAAAAAAGCCTCAGAGAGAGAACGTCAGCCCACATTGTGATGTAATAAATTTCTTCACAACCTTCTGCATGTTATCACAATCGATCCAGTCCTGGTTGATAGAAGAATCAAGACGGCGGGTTAGAAGAAGGTCTCTCTGCACAGTGGACAGGTGGACTTGTTGCTGGAAGTGAACCATTTGTACTGTGGAAAGATGAGAAGAACGATGAGAAGACAACGTCAAAAAAAAAAAAAAAGCTATGTTCACTTTATGTTCAATTTATATGTCGTAAGGCATTTAATGGTATTTGTGAGATGTAAGATGGAAAGTGTATGTGACACAACCAGTAGTGAGCTGTGGCTTTATGAATTAAAACCTTCAATTAAGTCCAAGAAAGACGAAAAATGCTTATGAAATATCTTTGTACTGGACAAACCAAAATTTGTTGCAAATGATATTGTTCTCTCTCTCTTTGTTATGATGACTGATCAAAGATCAAAAATATGTATATATATATATATATATATATATATATATATATATACTCCAAGTGTATCAATGCTAATAGTTCCTCTACCATCTCCAGAGAGGCACTGAAGATGTGGACAGCCCACCCCTGGTTGTAATATGATGACATGTACGCCCATAACTCACCAAACACGCCGAGTGGAATTTCTTTTTGCAGGTGCGGCAAGCTTTCTTAGGCAGGGAGTAGTTGGAGCCGTGGATAACAGAGAAGCAGATCATACAATCCTCTATTCCCTCAAAGCGTTTATCCACGTTGTTCTTCCACAGAGCCAGGCCCTCCATTATACTGCCGTTCTACACACACAAACACACAATTACATCTTTTTGGGATCGTTTCATCCTCTTTTGTCTTTTTTTTTTTTTTTTAATCCCTTTTTTTTCCCCCACAGCCACCTAGGCCTGTATTCTTCAAGAAAACTACACCAACTTCTTTCATTTATGTGTCTACCTGATGTGTGAGGTAGGTGCTCAGTTGCAGCATCCAGTTCCTCCACTGCTGTACGGCAACACCAACGCGCCTCCCACTCTCTACAGTGATAGTGCCTAGAGGGTAGTTCTGTGGTAGCTGAATCACCAACTCGATGAAGATGTCATCCACAGAATAGGTAGCAATCACCTCCCGCGCTGCTGAGCGGGCCTTCACCTGGGGCAATGAGATAAATAAATAAATACACTGGATTTCTGTGCCACTGGGAGTCTTTCAGTCAAACAATCACACACCTGCTTCACAAGCCAACGCCAGGATCACAGTTGATGATTTCAAATGAACAGGATCTATTGTTGCTGAATCATTATACTGCAAATGTGATGCAGGTACGGCGCCAAAGGATTTGTTCAATTTAAATGATTATCACGCCTATCAACTTCGGGGTAATTTCTTGGAGATCAGATATGCTGGTGTCTGGGTAAGTTAAAAAATCTTAAAACGGTCGCTGCAGATGAGATGAGAAATGGGAACAATAAATAAATTAAAAAATAAAATTAAAAAAAAGCCCCACCATCCTCCATTACTGCATAAACAATTTGTCTGCTTTCATTAAATCTGACATTTTAGGAAACCTTAAACTCGTACAAGCTGTAGTTACAGACACACACACACACACACACAGAGGAGCAAGGCAACAGCTTGACTTACAGTCATGCTGTCAAACATTTGAGTGCTGGAGTGGACAGATGAGATCTCCTGAGCCGAGAGAACAGGACTGACGTATTTAATCGTGAACTTCTCCACAGCTGCGCTCACTCTCTTCTCCTGGCTGTTCCACCACAGCCGCACCATGGCAGGCAAGTCCTGCACTGTGCTGTAGTATACACTGCAAGCCAGGTGAGGGAGTTCCCAGTCACATTCTGCAGACAAAGAAACACAGGAGGGGGGAAATCTAAGCTTGTTTACTTTTCACATTCATGTACAGAGAACTGCATGTATGTGTGTGTGTGTGTGTGTGTGTGTGTGTGTGTGTGTGTGTGTGTGTGTGTGTGTGTGTGTGTGTGTGTGTGTGTGTGATGTACTTACTGTCTACAGCTAGTGACAGACTCTCCGTAAAGAAGGTTTTGGTCTCCTTTGTCTCTCCCCCCTGCCCTGGGTAGACGGGGTTCTCGGGCATCAGTTTGAAGAGGTGAAGGAGGAGCTTGTTAAGGGAGCAGCTTCTCTTCAGATACTGGGCATAATGAGCACGCAGCTAGAGGTACATCAGAAGAGCAGTCAATGCTGTGACAATACTTTCATATAAACACAACAGATGTCAAAGCACACTCTCACCATGAAACGTATAAATGAGCTTCTGTACACGTTCATATACTCAAAGTCTACAGTCGCAACCAGAAAAGAAAAAGTAGCCGTATTGTTCTGAAACAAGACTCACGTGAGAGGGTGAGGATTTAAAAAATGTGAGCAGCAGCTTCCAGGCCAGCAGGTAACCCAGGATGCAGGAGTACTCCACACTGAAAGGCTGGACCACTGCAAACTCTCCTACTTGAACCCCGGCCAGGATATTGTCGCACAGCTCCTCACAGGTCGACAGGACGGCCATAAGAGAAGCTGGAGGAGAACTGAACGCAAAACCCAAAGGTGAGAGAGTATCATTAAAAAATATAATCTATACTAAGAAATAAAGGGGGTCTCCCTCCTTTGACTTACAGACATGGCTCATCTCCATCATCAATAGATTTGCTGTTGTCTCCTTCTCCATCACACTCAGGCAGCTGAGGCATGACCCTGTATTGACAATAAGCACGTATGTTAATTTTCTTAGTTTTAAATCTTGTGGTAAGCATGAAGCAACCTCCTACAGGGCCTTAAAGATCTCCAGATAGTTGTAACTTTAATTTCAACACAGTACTAGAGCAGTTTGTGGCAGATCTTTTTTCTGTTACTTAAAGGAAACCCACTTTTGTGTACTGATACACACTTAAAAAAAAAAAAAACCCTCACTTTTCCAAAAGGTTGTAGACGGTGATCTGCAGAGGTCTGGCCTTAAATAGCAGCAGAGGACAGAACGTGTTGAGGAGCGTCTGGAGGGGCTCTGGCAGGTTCGTCTTCTGGTCTGCTATGAACTGTGGCGGCAGGGAGTTCTGGTTTAGCTGCTGCACAGGCACATATGTCAGAGCCACGCCGGCTGACTCCAGCACCGCCGACGGGAACGCAGGATCATCCGGTTCAGTGAAGGTATCTACATTTAGACAGCAAGCACACAAAAGGACAGTGATCCATGAAATACGGACTGTAACATACTGTACTTAAACATTCTCACTTACTCCATTTGCTTGCATATTACACTGTACAGGTTTGGAACACAGTCAAATACATGTAAACGCTGATCATTTAGCAACTTACTAACATATTAGAGAAGATTTGGTGCTTCTCTTTTTAGAGTTTCCCAGAGACTGAGTCAAAACCTCCTAAAATAAAATCCACACATACCTGTAATATTGACAGGAAGAGGCAACAGCAGGTTGTAGATTCCCTCTACAAAGAATTCTGTCCATTCAGTTGCCAGTTCTGACGGCAGCTCCTGCAGAACGTCAGGCGAGGACGATCCAAAGAACTGGTTCAGCTTCACTATCAGTGCAGCATTCTCACACACAAACAGCTGCACCCATGGGTTCCATAGGCTGCTCACATTCTCGCTGGCAGTCTGAGATAGGAAGCAAGCAAAGTCAGACATAATGAGTGACTGCAAATAGATAGTTGTTGATAATGTATAACCAAAACAGAAATTATTTGTAGCATATATTTGTAGTAAAAAGTAGCATGGTGAGCTACAAGTAGAAGTTCAAGAAAAAAAAGAAAAAAAAACACCCTGCTCTAATGTCCTGGAACTCAATCTTTACCAGCTCTTGGAGGGAATACTCTGTGGCTGACCTCTGACCTCAAAGTCACAAACATCAACAATATGCATGATTTCTGTCTCACCTCCAACCAGGCTAACATAGAGCAGAGCAGGAAGTCCCACTGGCTGCTGCCAAGAACTGTCGGACAACGGGCCACCAGCCAGGACAGGAAACGCATCATTTCCACAGCAAGGTTCAACTGTTCTGCAGTTGCTTTAGAGAGGTCACTGAAAGAGAAGGACGTGACAAATGTAAGTATGTCGGTAGATATAGTAGATTGAGGGATATAACAAAAAAAAAATAAATAAATCAGTGTGTGTGATTACATTACCTGCTAAAGAGGAACCAGTCCTCCTTGCTGTTCCTCCACTCCATCACCGTGGCCAGGATAGCCTGCATAACCTCCTCTTCTATTTCTGTGTTGGCTTCTAGACAGCACAGCAGCACCACCAGACACCCATACACATCTGTGACACACAGCCCAGAATTATTATTGGCATGGTTCAAGTTCAAAAGTGCCCAAGTATATATTTCTGTGTGTGTGTGTGTGTGTGTGTGTGTGTGTGTGTATTCTCACTGTCATCCTCTTGCCAGTTGATTATTCCAGCAGTAGCCAGAGCGACGAGAGTCTCTCTGTCTTTTATAGTCATAGTGGGACAGAGCACCTGGAGCGTGCTCAGTTTGCTTTGAGTCACTGGGAACAAACTGATCAAACACAGACAGTGTTCAACATACAACACAGTGGTATGAGCGGCTACATAATGGCTCTGAATGTGAAATCCAAAGCCATTCAAAATGAATTAAACATATAAATGACTGACCTGTCTACACTGCCGTAAAGCTTCCTCACGGTTGCGCTGCCAGTGGCTGCCAAGTTGTTGGTGTGGATGTAGTTTTCTAGAGTCAGAGACCAGAGACCTCCATCCTCCACTGACCTACAAGGTAACAATGCAATACACGATATGTTCAGTGCATATTGTTTCAAATTACTTCTTGGGAGAAAAACATACATAAAAATGACTTCTCTCTTTAGAAGCGGATATATTTATTAAATTTCTTTAAAAGTTGTTTTTTGTAATCAGCTATTTTTCATTGATTGCCATTTAATGTATAGTCTACAGTGTTTCCCCTGGTATGGAGTAGTAGCCATTAAGAATGATTCATTCTTAACTGTCCTTTTTTCATTTGCATCACCCCACTGTTATCAAACACCAAAGTGTTCATTTACTAAAATGTGGTAAAATAAGTTACTTTTTTTTTTGAGGGAATGCTATCCAAATAACAGATTCCCTCACAGAAATATCAACAATTTCCTATCTTTGTATCAAAGTGGATCTTCCAAATGCTGTTGATTTCACATATGCGTTTCCTTGTGTATTCCTATCAATTGAGTGCGTTTGCTGTAACGTTACTGTGCAATACTGCACGTGAAATTGCAGGATTTGGCGAATGGTAATCTTGAAAACGTGACCAGCATTGCTTGCTTCATTGTTGACATCTACCTGGGGTGTGTTGTTATAATCACTGTGCCGTCAATATCAGGTAAGTGCAAAGTTTCTTGTTTATATGCTTTACTCACAGGTGTGATCTGACTTGGATATGAATTGTCTGTAGTGCAAAATAATTTAAGAGATTAGACTATCCTCTTCTCTCTTCCTCTCATCTCATAAACAAAAAGAAATCAGCAGCAGTCATGTTTCAGTAAGGTGCTTTGTAAGGTGCATATAGGGGAAACACTGGTCCTATAACATAACCATATCCATGTCATTTGAAGAGGCTCCACGGATCCAGGCGACTGGCAGCTCTCTTTATGTAGAAAATCATATCATATGTTGATGTAGTGCGGATTTGTTTTGGCTTATTCTGCCAAGTGCTCTTCCAATCCACTCTTGATCAAAAATCACCCAGTGAAGCTCACATTGAGTAGAGAGTCTCCAACAGGCGTTTCATTGAAACCTCGCTGTGGAGTCCTTCTGACAGCCCCCAGTCAGTCAGCAGGCTGTGATAGGCAGACACTACGGTGGGGCTGTACTCTACCTCCTTACACCACTGCAGTGCATACAGCAGCTCTGATGCTGTCAAACAAAACACATACATATACAAACATATTAAACAGGATCATAGATTGACATACACATAAATATATGAAAAACACAGTTACAGAAATGTCCTGTGTATATGTGTGTGTACCTGTGCACTTAAGGTCTGGCAGGTGCGAATGACATTGGGCCTCCTCTTGGTCACGAGGTATGGCTGCAACAGTCCTGGCCACCCTCCCTAACAGGGCACAGGCACATAGGTGGGCTGGCAGCCCGTTTGGCACCTTAAACTTCCAGATGTTCATGGAGGGTTTTTCACAAACTCCTCTGTGACGGCTGGACAATAACGGTGTTTTGATCCACTGCAGAGGACAGAAAAAAGGGGAACAACACCACATGAATGTCAAGTGTTTTGTGTGAAGGATTTAATGAATGCATAACCAATGCGTGGTAGAGCCTGAATTAGTTATTTTCCTTGAGGAAGGATGACAAAATGGCTGACTCACCTGAGGAGGTAAGGCCTGCCTGACTCTTGTCCATTCCGTCTGGCTTGGCGTCAATAGGGTGAAGAACTGGACGAGGAGTGAGGAGTCTTGATCGCAGACAGATATGATTGTCTCCACTAGGCTCTGTACAGCCAGAGCTAGAACCTGTAAACTAAAACATAACACCAAGAGGAGTTGGGACAGATTCTTCTGATATGGTTGCACCGATTCCCACACAATGAACTACACCAGAGGATGGTTTTTGTTACCTTTTAATGTCCAGAGAGACGGTGAGTAGTTGGTTTCTCACCCAAACGGCTGCACTGTGCAGGAAACCGCCTTCCTTGACTTCATATTCCGAGTGTTGGACCAATGACTGGACCCCAGCAACACACACTTTCCTTAGCTTATCTAAAAGTGAGTCTTTGAAAGTAATATCAACACAAATTAGTTACTCAGCTTACCTGTCACGTACAGTACATATGTTTTGAGCACTGTGTTAGTATCTACCAGACAGGTGAGTGTGTGTTTGATCTTGGGCGGTGAGTTGGAAGACACTGAGCAAGAGCTCCTCAGCAGAGAGGAGCAGAAGACAGTCTTGTACAGAAGAGAAGAATGTGGAGGCGACATCACAGATGAAGGAGATGAGTGGCTCCATGTTGCCTGCATCTGACAGACTCTTGGTCTCAGACAGAGTGGCGTGGAGCTTCTCTAAGATCTTCTCCATGTACACCTCCCCTATCAGAGGCTCTGTGCAGGTTAAACAGATCAAAACTATTATTATATAGTTTGGTGACAGATACCAAAATCTACAAATGTGCATTTAGAGTCCAGCAAAAAGGTACATTTCTGAACAAAAATAGTATTTGTTTCTGTTCACCATTGTTGATGTGTTGAGAGAGGACCAGGCTAATGAGCTTCCAACTGTGGCTGCTTGGAGAGGAGGTCGAACTGGGAGAGCAGCGTTCCACTTTGCACAGCTCCTCAGTCAATCCCAGCAGCCGCTCGCCCAGAACTGAACCTTTCAGCCAATCACTGCAGCTCTTAACAGTCTGAGGATCCGCACATGCCTAATAGGACAGATAGACAGACAGACATTTACAACAGTGCAAATGTGGTGTATAGGCAGGTAATACACTTTGACTGAAGTCTGTATGAACAGGATGACACATACCTTCTGTACAATTTGCAGGATAATTCCCCACTGTAGATCCATCTAGAGAGCAGAGTGAAGAGGAGGCATTAAAGTTGGCGCTATGACAAAAGAGGCATCATCACGCTGCACATAAGAGATGTAATTTTGTGTTACCGTGGTGATGTGGTTGAGTATGCGGGTGGTCTCCTGCCGGCTGCAGCAGTATAGTGAGCTAAAGACCATCTCCACCAGGTGCTCGGTGTCTCTGCGTCCCTTCTCGGCCAGCCACACCACCACCCGCTCCAGCAGGAACTGCATTGCTGGATTTTTCATATTCAGTTCATCTGTCTGCTCACTGTCCTTTGTTATTCTATCGTCCAACTCCACCAATGTCTAAGATGAGCACAGTTCGTGGAAGAAGTTAGTTGCATCAAATAAGAGCTGTTAGAACTGACTTTTCATTATTTAATTTAAAAGACTATACGTGTATTTGCATGTTTTGTTGCGTTAATTAAAAACTGCAAATACTTTACTATTTCTCACAGATTTGGCCATTACAAAGACAAATTCATGGGGTGTAAAAATCCTGTAGATGACACTGAAATAAATATTGGTAATTGTCAAATACGACTTACACTGAAGACCCTCTGTGTGTGGAAGGACCGCAGGAGGAGGGAGAGGAAAACCAGATGTCTCTCCGAGTTTGTCTCAATTACGTGCACCAGGCACAGTTGTGCCAGCTGACACACTACATCCTCAAAACGCTGGATCTTTAGGGATCCAAATGCTTTCTCATTCGCAAGCTCTGGTGGCGTCTGCACAGGCTTCTCTACATCATCCCCCTCAACTCCGGTTTTTTCATTGTCCTCCGGCTTAGACAAACAGATCTTGACAGATTTCTTCTTCTGGATGTGCTTTCTGTTTACTCTCTCAGGGTAACGCATCACCTGGAGACAAAAGAGAAAGTGAGAATAGATTTATTTAAGGATTGTATTTGTGTGTGTGTGTGTGTTTCACTTTAAGACATGACTGGCTCTGACAGCCATATTGATTTGCTGTATCCTTACTGTCAACATGGAGATTTCAGTGGAGAGTATGTCTGAAACAGAGATTCTGCTAAACTAAACTCACCTGCAGCAAGGTGGCTACCCCTTCCAATGCCTGGGGGTCTGCTTCCTCCTTGTCAACATAACGCACAAAGAGAAGACCAAGCTCTTCCCAGAAGTCTGCCAGAAGCCCTTGGAAGACATCCATGCTGTCATTGGTTTCACCTTCGCTGTGTAAACCTGCCCTCTTCTCCCAGGAAATGAGCATTTCGGTGACCAAAAGGAAGAGAGGACCATTCTGAAGGGAGGGATTTCCCAGAGCTTTTTCTAGTAGTGGTAAGAGCTATAAAGAGGCAAAAAACATAATGATGTAAGAAATGTAGAGACTTCAATAGATTTGACAGGATGGGAAAAATATGTGCGATGTGTGATCCCACCTGCTGTGAAATAAGCATGGTCCTTATTTTTCTGTGATCCTCTTCTTTTTCTGTGTTGTGCAGTATGCAGTACCTCAAGCACTCAACAACAGAAGATACTATAACTGCACTTTCCGATGGACTTATTGCTGCGCGCTCACTAGAAAGGCTAAAACAGACAGATAGATGGTGTAAGGCAGGAATTCTGATATGGTTGAAATCAGTATCACAATATTAACGAAAGTGATGAGTAGATATTTTTGCATGTAAAATCATGTAATATGGTTTGCTCATAATTCGTAATCATTAATCATAAATCTGTTTGCAATTTTCCTGCTCCAGCTCCTGAACAAGCATACAGCCGTACACAGGACTGTGCAATATACTTTGTATGACAAATTTTAAATGTCAGATGAATGCAAAATCATTTTTTTTTAAATAATAAATTATTCCTTAATGCAATGAAATGCGGACCAATGTAGATCAGGAAAAACTCATTTTCACAATGCAGTTCCCTGGAAATTTGATAAATAATATTGAATTGTCTCTCAGCCCAAGTGTGCGCACACACACACCCACACACACACACACACACACCCACACACACACACACACACCCACACACACACACACACACCCACACACACACACACACACCCACACACCCACACAAATTACCCTTGTGTGAGGGAAGTGAAGAATGTGGTATAGAAGTCCAAGGTGGGATCAGTGACCTGTTGGGGCAGTTTGCTGAGGAGCAGCATCAGATTAGGGTGGAGAGCTTTAGCCATCCCTTTGCCCCCCTCTCTTAGTAGAGCCCAGAGTTTGGGTAGGAAGCCCTTCTTGGCATTCACATGTGTCCAGCAATCCTGGAACAGGAACAAAAATATCAAAGATATAACTTAACTATAAATTGGCTCAACAAAAAATTAAACACATCTACTTTGGTATGTATACATTTGTGACTCTACCAGTGCTGGTTACTATAACTCCTTCTTGCACTACTGTAAGTAAGTCTACTGTGATACTATAGAGGGTAGACAACACTACAAAACACCTGACAATATATAACGGCATGAGTATTATTGTATATGTGAGGTCATCCTTTAAACACAAGCTTACGGGGATCGTAGACACAACATGAAGAACAGCTTCCCACACAGGAGGCAGCACTACAGGATCTGTGTCATCAATGCTGAGGAGAACAGCAGGGCAGAGTCGCGCTGCTTCAGCCTGCGCCAGCGCTGGAGTGAACTCACAGAGAGCGCACACCATCTCGAAAAATGCCCCTCGCACCTGTGGAGCAACATATAGCAGTAGTTAGAGAAACATCTTCTTCACAACAGGTCATTGCATGTATATTAGGTGGCATGTGACAGCACAAACTTTCACATTGTTTTATCATTGTATGTTACAGTCAACTCAACAAGTATAGGTTTGGGATAGACTGAGTAAGAAAATATGAACTACAAAGAATGAATTAACCTTATAGAATAAATAAATTCTACATAATCATTTCTTCTTTACATTTAGCCTTCACATGTAAACATAGCCACAGTAACATGGGCACACAAATAAATATGCAAACCACACACAAAAAATCACTTAGGACATTTGGAATTACAAGGGGAACCTGATGGCCTCTTAACAGTGAAGTTATCACATTTTATCCCTCACAATCTTTGCAAACTAGATACTTTTATTAAAATTAATTATGAATATATGAAGAAAAAACGTTGAGTGCTTAATTTTATTTGAGTAAAACTCATTATGAGCATGCCAGGTAAACAAATTCATGATTTAGGTATACGCATTCTATCATCTGTTATAAGCTCTGCAGTCCTGTTTGATGATGGTACCTGTGGTGTCTTGTGCTTGCTGTACTTCCAGAACTTCCCAGAGTTTACAAGGTGTGCTAGTCTTTGCTCCAGGGCCTCCCTGTCATTCTGGAGGAGCAGGGAGAGCAGTCTCTTCACCCCCAGCAGAGAGCTGGTCAGCATGCGCACATATTTGGATTCTCTCTCCTCCTCTGTTACACTTCTAGAGAACATGGGAAAGTGACAGTGTCTCAGCAAAGATGTTAATAGAGTATATTTCCATTGCGCACATACAATGAGAGGAAAAGACACTGAAGTTATAATGAGCTAAACTGATAACTTACTGTGGATCGCTCAGTGTGTCTGCCGTTTCTTTTAACAAAATCTCTTGAAGTACCTGCAGAATAAAAATAACTATTTAATTGAGTTCAATTTAGCTCATGAGATTAAAGTGCGAATCCCCTTGTCTGCACTAAAGCCATCACTACTACTTACATTCAAGATCTCATCCTTGCAGAAGCTGAGAGCCTCAGGCTGTTTAGCGGGTGAAAACGCAGCCTGAAAGGCCTGGCACGCAGCAGAGGCTGCAGGTGTGTAAGTATCACACTGGGACAAAATCCAGTGGCCCATCAAGCTCTTCAGAAAGGGGGCCAAGCTGCGACGCACTTTCAGCACCAGCTGCTCAAAAGCCTGCTGGGTGGCCTCTCTGATACGACGATCATGATCCTGACAGACATAATGATGAAGACAAAACTGTTGTAATGTACACACAACAAACCTCTTGCTGAGAGATTTTTCCCATCATGTTCTGTAGAAGTGAGATGCTTTCCTTTCATTTGATAAGAATGACAGGATAGTTCAAGATCTATGATGGTGTTTGTTTAAGTATAACAGATGCAATATTTCCAGAATGTGAAGAGTAATCAGACACTGATACAAAAAAAGTAATTTCGTGAATGCGTGGTGAATGTGTGGTCAGCTCACCACTGATATCTTGCAGTAAATCCTTGGCCAGTATGGCAGGACCCCTTTAACCTCTTCAGCATCCCGTTCCTGACACATGGACCCAAAGTCCTGCACAGCCTGGGAAGAGTACACATTATGAATACACACGCCTGAACCAAAAAACACCATAGGGATGAATTTAGCAAAAGAGACTGCTTTTCAAGTTACATGTATGCTGTATTTTGTTATTTTAACTATCAGTTTGTGGCATAGATGTTTAAGTACTTAAAATGCTAATTGTGTATTAGATGTGTTGTATTCTGCATAGATTTTGTGTACATGTTGAACTTTGTGTGCCTTGCAGCAAGTAGAACTTCTCTAAGACCACAATTAAGTAAAAGTTTGATTTTACTTTCAGTCTGGTGACAACATCCCTCTTCGAGAGTTTCCTGAGCACCAGGCGGAAGTCAGGATCTACCAGGTTGTCTATCTCCTCCGCGCCGTGGACAGCGGGGACGTAACTCAGCTCTGAGGTGACCGTTGAATCAAAGCCCACAAACCCCGGGATGACACCACCCTCCCGGGTCAGTACCTCAGCAGCCCGGCCGCTACTCGACGGCTAGCAGCAGGAGAGAAAAGTATGGTTATAGAAAATTCTAACAAAAGTAGTACCGTTAGGGAGACGGAAACGTTGTTATAAAACAGCTGGGACAGCACTGCCACATGCAGCGTGCTAGCTGTTAACGTGAAGTTTACATTAGCTTCTGCTAAGGGTTTGTTGCTAGCAATCCTACTTTACGATTGTATGTTAGCTTACGGATAATAGTACTTACCCGAACATTTCCTTTAGTTCGCTGTTTATTCTTACCCCCCATGGGTACGTCGTACTCTTAAAGGTATCCGTTTCTTACAGTAACTTAGTTGGTATTTGTGTTGGCAGTATTAAGTAACCGTGGTTCTCAGAGTGAAAGCCACTGATCATGCAGAACTGACAACTTCCTGTCTACATCTTTCAAAATAAAGCGTCATCCTCACAAATTTGTATTAGAAAAAAAAACTATTGCCCCTAGTCAACCTTAGTGTACAATGGTGGTACCATTTGGTGACAAAGCTGTTTAATATTCAACACACACACCAGTTCCCAGGGAAAACTGTTCACACTGATGTCTGTGGATTATTTAGAATGAACAAGATAAGACATGTATGACCTTAAATGTATCCACCATTGAAATCCAACAGCTTATAGATCAAAACAAAAAATAATAATACGCACATAAAAGAAATAAATTTGATAAATAAAATACAATATCTGTACAGGGCCAGCTATATGGATGAGTATTCTTCAACAAGAGACCTAAATCACAATAATTTAGGGTGATGGCCTTTTTATACCTACAGTCTATGATGACAGCTGATTTGTCTATATCTGTTAACAGTCAAAAGGAAACTGATGGCAGCATTCAAGAGTGGGTTATATTAACACACAATCACAAAATATGTGTAAGTCAAATTGTAGGTAAGTCACACACTTTTATTTTGAATGGGAAATCACAAAACAGAAGTGCTGACGTGTTTGTACTTCACACACATATACTTACTGCTGTTATGTAGTTCTTCTTCTTGTGCATTTGGAGTAAACTCAAAGCGTTATGCACCAATCACTGCCCTCCATAAAGACATAGCAGACATTGCAGTCCACTAAATGATAAACATGATTCTCTGACAGACAGGAGGGAGTTCATTTTGGCCTGATGGTGAAGGAGAGCTTTTAAAGTTTGCTCTAGAGAGCATAAATATAGTCAGCAATGTTCACAACTACTGTTGCCCATTAGATTTCTTGTGTATAAACGTAAATATTGGCCTTATGGTGCCACTAGAGGAAAGGTCAGGAGTGTTTACGACATCAGGACTTTACTCCTTTTGACTCTTACATAGCAGGTTCCATGGATATCAGTCCACCAGCTCTGGATTCCTTGTTTAAAAAAGTTGACACACAAATACTGTGGGACCCATGGATATATTATAACTATCAACCCAATTACATTGGGTTGATAGTTGACATGTTTTCCAGCTCTAGATATTTTAATTTGCTGAAGTTTCCTTTATCTTCTAGCATAAATCCTGACGGCAAACTGGTAACCGATTTGCTAGTAGATCTATAATAACAGTTATCAAAGCAGCACATTGTCCAGCCTCCGCCATGTCCCTGCATCTGTACTTAATCAGTGAACTAAAAGATAGGTTTCAAATTCAGTGACACGCATTCTGAAGTTTTTCCATTCTTAAATTTCATGATCAGGTGAAGCTTGAGGACTTTGACATTTCACAAGCAAAGACATGATAGAAAACAAGTCAGGCACATGAAATCAAAAAAATATTTTAATATACTCTCATTTTACATAAATCAAATACATGTGCTGAGAGTTGTACAGAGAGTTGTATTATTATTCTATACAATAGATTTAGTTAATTTATCACTTTTTAAAACACCGCTACTTTAGTCTAAACATGAGTTTTGCACTGTATTTTTTACAATCATGGCTTCTGGTATGGAGGTCAGGTGTGTCTAAAGCTGGGTTGAACAACTTGAAGTAAACAAACTGTCAGTTCAAATAACTGCCAGAAATATGAGTTTTGTACAAGACAGTTTAACATTTTACACTCTAATTATATGTAATTATTTCACATCTGGAATGAAGTTGTCATGAATGGTCCACTTGGAGAAACTTGAAGATGCCATAGTGAATCTTGTGTTAAGCACTGAAATATTACATGAACCCCTGACATACCATGTGTTTCTTCGTAAAAAAAAAAAAAAGGTCTAACTCACACTTTCCAGAGAACATGAAAGGTTTAAAACTCAAATCATCTTTTTGGCAGACATCCTTATTAAAAAAGAAAAAAAAAAATCAAAAACAAAAGCAGATAGAGCTATGCGCTTTTTATTCACAGAAACATTTTTCTTATAACCTTCAGGCAAACGCATCGATGTGGTACCAAATTCCTAAACAATGTTTAAATCAATGTTGATTGTAAGCAATAGAGTTCACCTTGGAATTGCCAAAAGCATTCATTAAAATGCAAAGCGCCGATACAATTTTCTTTATATTTGAATAGCTCAACCGAAATAACATTTAAATCATCCTGTGTTTGGGATTGGCCAAGATTAGTGAATATTTAACATAAAGTAATAAGTCATTTCCAACCCAAACACCTCCAGAGAATAAATTGAAAATAATAGCTCAGGTTGACTGAAGCTTTGACTTTTTTGAAATTTGGGTGGACAATTGATTTTGTGGTTTAGAACTTTGGTTTTAAAGACCATTTGCAAATTAAATAAACTTTGAATTATATGGATCTGCAAATGTCTCCAATGCATTGTCATTTGACCAGCTCACAACATATGTCAAAGTCTTGGCTCTTTAGTTTTTTTTTTTTTTTTTACAATGATGTAATCCATGTGATACATTTGTCAAAGGCTGTTTCTAAACGTATGGGCCTATTCTCTTATCAAGTCCTTTCTCATGACATTTAAGCAGTTTTTGCTTTAAATACTGAGTACATATGTATTTTACTGTAAAATGGGCAGAGGAGAAACCAACTATCTGATTTCAACCATGTGCCAGACTACAGGAGTATCACTGTAACAGCATGGCAGTGGGAGTAAAAGAATATTCATTACTTGTAGCTGCACGTCCATGTAACCAAAATAATTCAAACCAAGTCAGACTAAATATGAAATGAAAATAATGTATCTAAATGAGTTAGTTTGCACAGTTCAAAGTCCTGGGACCAAATAATCTCTTCAGGCTGTGGCCTAACATCTGACTGTTTCATTTTTAATACTTCTAAAATAAATCAATCTCTTTTTGAAAATACAGTGTATGAGAAATGTGATTACTGAAAACCTTCTAACTGTAAATAAAGGTTTTGAAGTAATCAGGTTAGTGCTCTGTATGAACTGTTAATACATTCACCGATTTCCTGCCTGCCTTTACTGTCAATTTATGTCTTCAAGGTGAAATCACTTGTAATTTTTTTCCAGTTAATGAGTTGTAATAACAGTAAAATAAAGTCTCACCAACAAAAACATTTTGTCCACAAAATTAACTTCCAAATTTGGCACAGCCCTCCATGCTCTCTTTAATTATCTTTAAAGATGACTCAATTGAAATCACTACTGTCAAGTGCAGTTGCAAAAAAATAAGAGTGAATAGAAATTTAAAAAGAAAACAAACAAAAAAAAGCACAACCCAATAAAAAAAAAAAAAATCAATTAAGCTTTGAAAAATAAAATTAATTTAAGTAACTGCTTAAACATGTTGACTTTCCACCTTTGTGTTTCACGTCATATAACACATCTAAATTCATCTTCCATATTCTACTACAAAGTAAAATATTTGATAAGGCTACATAATTTTATATCTCATCAGTTGCACCCATGGTCTTGAGAAGGTACACTTTCAGAGATTCGTCAAAATCAGTCAGTACCAACTAACAGGTAACTCGCAAAATGAAGAAACATTACAATTAAAGGATAAAAGCAGTGCTGTTGCATCCTAAGCGAAGTCATTTTTATTTTCCAATAAACCAATTTTGGGGTTTACATACCTGGTAGAACAGGTTAATGTGATCCTGCCAAATGCAAATTGACAACTTGACAAAATAGAAATGAATGTGGCTTTCTTATTATTATTTGTCCTGTGCGATTGAGAGTTTCATTAGGACTTAAAAATATTAATATACTTGTCAATTTTAATTTCAATGTCAATTTAACAAAATTATGCATTTCATTTATTTCACCAGTTACCTGTATACATACAGGCCCAAACAGTAAGTGCTTGTGAAACACCACACTTAATTCTCAAGAGACCATGCTTTGCACGGATCTTGAGCTTTTACATCCTTCAAAGCATATCCCGTCTTTTAAAACAACATTACCACTTCTGAGCTGTTTCAACACCTTTAAAAAAAATCCTTTAGTTACTCAGACAGAACAGGGAAATTGTCCATTTCCTGTTCAGGTAAACCTAAAGCCCCTCCCAGAGCTTGGTCCCAAGTCATCCGAGTTGGATGTCGGCTCCTGGTGGAAGCACAGTGGTGAAGCGAGGGTCCAGTTTGGGCACAAAGCCTTTAAAGTCCCTGGAGGCCTGAGTCCCAAACACATCTAGCAACTGTCGGTTCATCAGAGCAAACCTAGGAGACGGGACAGAAAACAATCTCTTGATACAAAATAATCTCTTGTCTTGAGGAGACAGAAAATACAACTCTCACTAACAGATTACCTTGACAAACAGTATATATTTATTGCAAACTGTGTTGCAAAATGCTCAAACACCATATACACCGCTAAAATGCTCTTCAACAATGCAGCTACGACTGGATCATAACCAAATTGTGTTTGTGAGTAAAACTGTTAAAGATCACAGATTTTTCTCATCATCTTTTCCTCTTTAGTAACATTTAAAGAATGCAAAATTTGTTATCCATACTAAATAAAGCAGCAATTTCCCTCTGAAAAGGATATGCAAATATTAAAATAAAACTCTTTAGTAAAATGCATTGTATGTTCTAATCATCACTGATTCTCAAACAAAACACTGTTTGACAACTGACAGACTCCACACCATGCATTCATACCTGCCCTTAGTTAAACGCAGCAGGAACTTCCAGTATGAAGGCCTGAGGTTCTGCACTTCCATCACAGCCTGTGTAACAGTGATGAGTCATACATTACATCGTTACTCAGCCAAAAAAAAAAAAAAACAAATGTGAGTGGGTATGCATGGTTGTGTATGTGTTACTTACAGCTTGGAAACAGATAGCAGTGGAGATGGCATATAGGACAGTGTCTGCATGAGGAAAGTACGGGAACCGGCCAGCCTCAATGCCCTTGAAGTACATGGTCTAAAGACAAGAGTTTATTACTTGTGCTGTTAATGATAAACAAGCCAATCGAGGTAAACAGACACGTATTGTAACGTGTTCCGTCACTTGAGTCAATTTTCTATTATAGCTCTTTAGGCAATCTGCTGACTTATGAACTACTGCCATTTATATAACATTTCTCCAAGGCTCTAGTGTGAATTAAAGCAGCCAAATTGCCAGATGGGTCATTCTCATAACAGACCTGCTGTGTGTATACACAGACTTAGATTTACAGTGACAATGTTACCACAAAGCATGTAAATAACCTTTTCAGATTTCCTGAGTAACCGACATTCAGAAGCGACTAGTTTCTTGTATGCAGGTAGACATACTTGTACACGCCAGATTTTCTCTAGATTATGATGAACATGCAGTATTTACTGGTAATATTTTAGATATTAATGTAAGATTATTTATTATTTAAGAGGCTGAATTCTATTTTGTATGATATTCACTGAAAATTGGTTCTCCATCCTTGAGATGAGGGATTCATTTTGATGTGTATATTTTCTTGACAATGTTATTGTCTTCTTACTGGAATTATTATTGTTTCGTGTGCAAAGAGATTTTCTTTTACCTCCACCAGCTTAGAGAAGAGATACATGGATATTGATGTGCTTTTGTAGAAGAACATGGAAATACCAGCCAGGAAGCCTTGAAAGAGAAAGGGAAAGAGA
The DNA here is from genome assembly GCF_002260705.1 of Seriola dumerili. Classification (NCBI taxonomy): domain Eukaryota; kingdom Metazoa; phylum Chordata; class Actinopteri; order Carangiformes; family Carangidae; genus Seriola; species Seriola dumerili. The sequence continues at coordinate 4,251,002 of NW_019174704.1, forward strand.
CAAGTGTCAAACAGAGTAAACCAACTGAGACATGACAAAGTCCAGAGGAGGATTACTCGACAGGAATTTTATTTGACACTTTACACATTCCCGTCTTACCAGCTATCAGTGCATGGAGTTCATCATCAATGTTACGCACCCAGCGCAGCAAGCAGCTTGTTCCCTGAGTGAAAGAGACATACATTTAAACAAATTCACAATATAATACTTGCAATGTATGCCAAGAAATACGAAAATGGGACAGGATGGGGAAATGTTAGTGAACATAAGATCAGATATGTGAGGAAAAATCTGAGAGATTAAAAACTAAAAAGTGTCTTTAAGGAGAAGGGAAACACAGGAATGTATATACACTGTTGCTCATAAAGTTGGAATAAAATATTTTTTACCTCTTTCCATGAAATGATTGTGACAATGTGATTTATTTCATTTCACCTGGGACACATAATGTAATCACTGCACCTGGTCAAAAGTGATTACTGATGCATTTAAATAGGAATAAACAGAGGATTGTGTCTGAAAACAAAATTATTCCAACTTTATGGGCAACAGTGTAGTACAGGTGATAAATTCTTTTTTGGTTTGTTTGTTTTCTGTTTGGAATGGAACAAGGAAGAGAAAATAAGGTAGTATAGCAAAACTTACAGTTTAAAAACAGTATGAAATGTACCTTGTAGATACTGACAAAGGATCCCAGAAATGCCCCTAGCTGGAAGTTCTCTTTGTTGTAGAAGAGGGAGGGGAGTCGTGAGGGTTTGGAGAACATCTGCCTGAACGCTGAGGGCACTTTAAGACAACACTGAATCAGGTAGCCAACACTGAACATCCTGACAAAACCCTGGACAGTGAAAAAGAAGGAAATGTAGTATTGGTATCTAGTATTAGTATCTAGTATTAGTATCATTTATTATTTTATTTAATAAGAAAGAGTTTGAGTATTATAAATCCATCATCGCATGAATGAGAACAATCACACAAAAGTTGGTTCTTGGTTAAAAAAGTGTCTTACTTTAACACAGTACGAAATGCAGTTGTCTTGGTGATGTTTACAACATCTGTGTCTTGGACCCCGTTTGCATCTGGATTATTAAAAAAAAACAAAAAAAGTAAGTATTGCCCACCACTCTGCACAAACCCCTTAAGTGTCTGTGTGAAGGTGTGTACTCTCTCACAGTGATTCTAGCAGCTCCCTGGTGTAGGCTACAAGAGTTTTCCTCCTGGAGCTGGGCCTTTCTGCTGACTCCTGTGAATCCTCAGTCTCTGCAGCAGCTATCCTCTCATGGGGCCTTGTGCAGACGTGTTCTGCCGTACCAGAGTGAGTTGGAATCTCTTCTTTCCCAATGATGAACCTGCGACACATGACGCATGCCACCGCTGTGAGGTTTAACCAAAAACTGTCAGTGATCTAATTCAAGGCATCAGTGGGAACAGGGGCAACTTACTTTAATGCAGAGAATGCAAAGCCTTTGAGACCATCTTTACTCCTGCAGTATAAAACACACAAACCTTTAACATTTGCTCTCGCTTATTATACAGTATTTGAAGGATATTTATAACAAAGCAATGTTCATTATTTCACTGTAAACTGTCCACTGTGCTGCTCTGACCTGAAGAAGAACATGTAGAGTGATGCAGTTATGCAGAACAAGAGCACCTAATGGGAAACAGAGACAGAAAGTGGAAATCAGGACAACAGGACACCATCACAGTACAGTCTGGTGAGATCAGTGATGAAAGTGGTCACTGACACTGGAGCCATGTTGAACATGCAGTCAAACCATATGTGAAAGTTACGTATTACAAATTAACTTGATATTGAAGCTGTATAATATTGGTGTAAGCTGCCTACATTTCATATTCTGTACTGACACATCTATATGTATCCGTCTTGCATCTCCGGCTTGCTGCCACATCTGAAATAAAGACTGCTTCCGGTAACGTAAGAAAAAATTAATACACATGTATGAAATATAAAGGCATGCAGAGCTGCTAATTCACGTAGCAAAGGCCTCATATCGAAGGAGTGAGACGAATGTACCGTCACTTACTGACTAAAATGATCATGAAGAGAGATGCGTCAGGGTGTGATTCAGCTCAGCGGGTGACGCTGACTGATTTATCACAACTTGTGCTGGCTTTGCTGTAATTATGAAGAGCAGCAAGTCACGTCATCATGTCAGGAATAAGGAAAAACCTTCTGAGGATTTACAAGTTAGGCTCACTGAATTATATTCAGGTAGGGATCTGAGAGGAGGCTGAAGTTAGTTTGATAATCACCATCTGGACACACGTTTAGCACAATAGAGTTCTTCTTGTTTGCACCAATGATTGTGATGAGACAGAGCTAATTTAAAGAAGAAATCTACTGCTGAAGATTCTTCATATTACTCCACATCTGCTTATACAGTCCTGATGAAGCACAGCTTCCTGATAACAGCTAAAACAGGCTGAGTAGGGACGAGGGCCTCCCGTATTATTTGTTATACTATTTAGCCCCCAAGCACCAGTATTTAGGTCCCTTCGCTTTTAGCTCACCCAAACCTCCCTGTCATCTTACCTCGCCATGTTTGATGGGTTTGATGATGCCCCGTGTCACGGCCATGCGGAACAAAGTCTCAGTGGCCTGACAAACAAGAATACATGGTTACAAATACACTGTTTGGTAAAAGCAGATGTATCTCTTTATGTATAATAAATAATGTTTGAATGAACAAAAGAGCTCTTACAAGATTTGTCATGTATATTGTCAGCAGCCCTCTCCTGGCAGGGAAAGAAGGGATGAGACATAAAGTTTCTCATTACAAACAGAATCAATATTTACAAAGCCATCTCTGATACTTGAGAGGTATCCAACAACTGCCAAAAAGGAAGCACTGTTTTTGTGCATTGTTGCACCTCATAAATGTGTTTTAGTTTAAAATATGAAAGGACTTTCAGAGAGTAAGAGAGGCAAGCAAATGTAGTTAAAATAAACAGCCATGAATCTCACCGGCTTTTGCGCTCCAAGAGGATGGCAATATAAGAGGCAGGCAGTGCCGAGCCAAACCCAGCAGACCAGGAGTAGAACCCTCCCAACAGTTTCCTAAAGTTGGATATATTCAGCGTTACTTCACTGTATTTTTTTCTACTTTTTTCAAATAAAAAACAAGCAAAGTTTTGGTTTGATTACAGGTATCCTGTGTAGTTTTTGACCTCTATTAGAAGCTATATGGAAATTTTTTGTATGGGCTCCCTTTTTTATCTTGAAGACGCATATGCATGCACACATAGGTTGGAACAGTGTTTTGTATTCCTGCCAATGGTTTCATACTATTCCACTGAGGTATGCAATGTGCTAACAAAGGCAATGTAGGTGAGGACTGCCAGCTAGTAAACATGGATGTGAATAAGCAGGATGTTAAATATTTTTCAATCAGCTTTGCAAAGGTTTAATGAGGAAAGAAATGTGTTAGAACTCAAGGACACACAGAGCATTTTGGTGATTAACACGGATAAGACTGCAAACAACTTTTGTTAGTTTAGAAGCTTGTTTATTTCATGTTGTTTTATGAAACATGACATCTTTAGTTTCAATGACAAACATATACACTGATCCATAGATCAGTGTCAAACCCTGGCATCTCTTGCATCTTAATTTCAGCTGAGCTGTGTGATTGACAATGTGTATCTGTGTGACATTTGCTCTACTAACCTGAGGATGCAGAAGAAAACAATGTAGAGACCTCCATTGGCAGTGAGGAAAGAGGTAGACCACAGGATCTCAGGGAGAAGCCTTTTTAAATAGTAGTCCTTCTTCCTTCTCCTTAAAACTGCTGCTATCTGCAATGCAGAAAGTTGTTGCTGGTGTTAATATTTTGTTGCCAAACAACGCCTGACAAAACTTGAAAACAGCTGTTCAAATGTGACAAACTTCCCCATTGGACCTGATGATGGTGTTAAAGTTTTAAAAACCATTACAGTGCATCAAGAACTGCAACGTAAACACGACAAACTGGTAAAGCAGGTTAATGCTAACTATTCGGTTTAACCTGTCAAGTGATAATTTCAGGTGACCACTGTTAATTAGCGGGTAAATAGTGAGTGTGCTAGGCTGTGTTTTTCAAGGACAACGTTGAGAGTGCAATGTTTGTGCTAGTTCTCGAACTTGAACTTAGTCCCCGAGTGAAAGCTAATATGTCAGCTAATATTTACGGCGATTTCTCAGAACTACTTTGGCATTACTTGGCTAGCTAGCTAACTTTAGCTTCCGAGTCCCAATACTGAACGCCCGAACGACAAAACGTACCAGGTAGAGAGGGGCGTATATTTTGAAGGAGACCTCCAGAGCACCCCTAGTTACATCCACAGCGGACTGTGCACACGACGGGCTCCAGGTATGACCGATCTCGTAGCAGCTGTGTGGTATTTTACTCAGGGCAGCCATGTCTGTACACTGACAACCAACAGCAGCGACGCGCTTTCGTTCGCGTTCACTCTGAGGGAACCGCGGTCACGCAAAAGCGCCGTGAACGCGCACGGCGCTGGGATTGGGCCACCCTTCTTTACTTCAGTAAAAGTAGCAACATCGCTAGATATAAAAGATGCTCTGTTGTTAGTGAAAGTCCGGGATTGAAAAAAGGAGCGTAGTAGTGAGGGCAATATTGGAACTAAGTAGACAGGTCCCAAATAAAAAGTTTGTTTTTAATTGCAATTATTTTTAAATTTTATATTATTTGTATTATAAGTACAGTGAAGTTTGACAGATCCTTGTATCTAAAACAAGCCTTTCTGCCCGCCCCCACCCCCTCTCTGAAATGTCGTCATGGTTTAGTCCACTCCTGCAAATAAAACATGGTTCCAGTGAACTCTAACTCTTGTCTTTTATTCTGAAATACAGCAATACAGAAATCCTTCCTCAGGCCAGAATATAACCGAGACGGGACAGAAATAATGTTCTATATTCTTCTAAAATGAAAAGTGAAACCTTCCCACTATTAGTGCAGTTTATACATGTATGAAAAAAGAGGGCTGAAATATGCTGAGATTTCACATTGTGCAAACTTTCCTCAATTACGAACTGGTTTTTCTAATCACCACATATGTATGCATTTACTTGTTTCAGGTGTTTGTACAGGTGTGACAACGGATCTATTAAAAGGGAAGGGGTTCCACTGAAGCTGCATGTGTACAGGACTCAGACACCACTGTATACCAGCAAAATTAACTTAATGGTAAAAGCACTCATTATGCAAAATTGCTTTTTCAGTGTCTTAAATTATGGATCCCCACATGATTTTTATCAATCATGTGCACACATGATATTAGTCTATCTTGTGCATAGAACTTATAAAACAAATCAGGACTTTAGGAGCTTCTGTTAGTTTTATTGTAGGAAAAGTTACAACTGTATCACTCTTATTGGTGACCTCATGTAAATGTGTAACTTTAACCTAATCAGCTGAAAACATCTGTGTATATCTTTAACCCCTAATAATGCATCATATTTTATAAATTGATCATTTATTTTGTATGTAAGATCAAAGTAACTAGTGACTATAACTGTTTGATAAAAGTAGTGAAGTAAAAAGCACAATATCTGCCTCAAAAATGTAGAAGGGTAGAAGTATAAAGTAGCATAAAATGAGAATCCTCAAGTAAAGGACATCAGGACTGTACTTAAGTACCATACTTGAGTAAGTGTACTTACTTATTTTCCACCACTGCCAATAAATAAATTATGAATTAATGGTTTATTGGTTGATTTGGTGTTAATCAACACTGTAAATGTTAATCTACTTAATCATCTAATCATCATCATCATCATTATCATCAATATCACATGTGGCAAAAAAAAAAATTGGGACAGCTGAAATTTACAACTGGCACAGCTAGAGTTTAAACGAATTTGATAAAAAAAAAAAAAGTATGGATCATTTTAAAAACATAAATGTTGAATACATGTGGAATGCAGTGGGCTATAAAGTATGTATCCATGAATTAAATTATCACTAATCATTGCTTAAATGATATCTGTTTTTGATATCAAGTTTCAAAGTAATCCTTAAACTTGTACTTGGAAACTAGATTCAGCCATTGAAATGCTTTTGCTCTGCCAGTATCTCAAAATTTAAGATTAATAGACAGGTACTTGGGAAAAAAGCCAATTATTTATTAAAACCAGAATTAACAAGATTAGTATAAAAGAGATGGGACCCTGTTACATGTAAGAGGTTTCTTCCTAATGCTATAATGCTACAAACATCTGAGGATAGAACTAAAGCTGTTTTCAAAAATCTGCTTGAATCTTCAACTAAATGCTTTAATCTGAAATCAGATTAGTCTTAATCTGACACAAGATGTTAACCATCACTGTAAAAATGGGCTCAAGGTCCTGTTGGCGCTCAAGTGGAGGCATGTGGATTGTATGAATGTATTTAGTTTCATTCACATATTTGCACCTAAAATGATCATATTTTGTCTGTAAATTAAAATAAGCACACACACATTGCAGGGCCAAATAACAACTTGAGAATGGCATGGGAATCTGACAGTTCAGATATCATTATTCTAATGTTTAACGTAAATCATATAGAAATCATCCAGCAGACATCAAGTTGAATTTCCAGAGGTTTCCATTCACAGTTTAGCACTGGGCTGGTGCCTGACTGAGAATACATTAGTACACAGGTGCTCTCGTGGAACAGTCTGTTCTTTCTATGTGCTTGGATATCCGGGGGCATGATCGTGCAACAAGACAAAAGAGAACATATTAACTCCTGAGCCAAGGGACTTGACCCTGTGACCTACAAGAACAGTAAAAAAAACTTTTCCACTGATGTTATTCCTGTTGAACCACCCAGTGCCTTTGTTTTGGCACAACATCACTATTGATCTTGGGTTGCAGATTGTACTGAGAGATTTGTGGGGATTATGAGAAATAGGAAGCTCAAGGATCACACTCACTAAACTGGATGAGGGGGACATGACCAGAGTGACTAAAATATGTTTAAGGTGTTTGCATATTACCGTGGTGTCCTGCAATTGCTCTGTTAAGGCAGAGCCATCAGTTCACCCAGCTCGGTCTCTATACAGTTGTGCTGCTCAGAGTTGGTCAGCAGGTGTCAGCTTCATTCCTTTGTGGCAGGTATGAAGTGCTGTTTTGAGGGGAACGTGCATTATCAAGATGAGTTGTCTTAAAATATTTCAGTGGTTGTACAGCATTCTTGCAACTAAGAAAATACTCGAACAACATCGCAACTTTAATAAATGTTCTAATCATCCAAATGATCAAATATTCAGCTTGCTTTCTTGAATTAGAATTTCCATATCATTGTGCAACTCATTACGTTTTGGCCTATAAGCTGTGACTAATGATTTCATTCATGGTTAAATAAATCCAATCATAATGCCAACCTTTGTGTTGCCAGGTTGTGTAAAATTCGTCTTGCAGCAGCTTTATCATTCAACAGGAATCTTTCCGCCAAAAACTGAAGAACCTGGAACTAAATCCATTTGACTTATTAAAAACTGTGAAGCCTTTAATGATGAATGGATCACCAACATTTAGAAGCAGCCAGAGATATATTTCACAACCTGCCAACCCAAGAGGTTCTTATTAATGTCTTACAACTGATTTATTATTAACCAATAATAAAGCCACTGGTTCTTTAGGGTGACTTACTAGAAAGTGACACCGAAATGTAGAAAGATCTAGAGTAAATTAACTTCTCAAAAACTGTTCACAGACCAGCTGACTAACATGCTTATTCATCACCTGTGGAAACTGGAAACTTGACAGCCAATTGAGACGACCCGCGGTGCTTGAGTCTGCATTTTAAAATAAGTAGCTCAATTACTTTAATTTCCCAGCAGGCGATTTCAGTAACAACCTATAACAATTAACGCGAGAACATTGAGTGGTTATTGCCCCTGCAGTACGTCTGATACCACAGGAGGCGGTCACTCCACCGCTGCTCTCTGACTGAATAGGCCAACTGTTTTTGCTTTTTAGATTTTCGTAAGTAGTACAGCACCGGCGTACAGTCTAAATACGGGCTTACACTACACGCTGGAGGCGGCGGGGCTTTCCACTTGTTCCTCTTGAACCAATAACCCGCTAAACTCTCTGTGCCTTCATCTGACGCAGCGATTCTCGGAACATGGCACGGACTTTGGGGCTGTTTGCTTGGACTTGTTTGTTGTTTCTTCTCCCCTCCTTGGCAGAAGGAAGGCGCAGCAAGGAGAGAATTTACTACGTGGGGATCATTGAGGACTCGTGGGATTATGCACCAAGTGGAAAAAATCTGATCAACGGGGAAAACGTCGAAAATGATGAGTGAGTTGTGATACGGTGAAGTTATTTGGAGGTGTTGTGTGCACACAGTGAGGGGAAGTGGAATTAAGTGTCATCACTTATTCATCTGATATCACAAGTCAAATCAAATGAACACGTGAGGTGTTGATACGATTAACAGATGTAAAGTGATTATAAAAAGTATGAAAGATCCGTAATCTAAATGCAAAGATAAAGAGAGGGAAAAAAAAAGTTTTATGTGAAAAGTTGCAGTGCAGTGTGTCATTCTGTCAGGGTGTGACTGTGTCTAGACCTGTGAAGGGGTTGTTGTGTGCTTTGCTGGTTCGTCTGGCAGAGGAAACACGGGTGACTAACAGTGAATGACTGTCATCTCTCATTCGATTAAAGGCTTCCTATACTAACACTGACACCAACACAGACAGCTGCCTCTCATATACACGAGAGAAAAGTTTGCATAACAACCCCAAACTGTCATATTTCATAATTGTAAAGTACTTTAAGAATAAACAGAAAGATGTACAGTATAAGGATGCAATGAGGATATCCAAGTCTATCCACAAATAATAGCGTTACTATGATTGGCAATGGTGTCCCGATGGGTTGTGCTTGAGTCAGTGTTCAGATAGCTGATGAGGGGTGATCTCTTCATTACTGGTGAACCAGTAATGGTGAACCTTTTTTTTTTTTTTTACTGTCATTGTGCTCATAGTGATATAAGATTAAGTTGGAAAATGTCACTTGTAAAGAGCAGATGAAGGCTTGTGTTTGCATCCTGTTGCATCCTTGCATAATGCTGGACTTTCTTGACTTACTCTGTCAGGCAGCCAGATTACATAATCACTTCTTTTTTTTTTTTTTTAAAACAAAAGGGTTGTGCAGCAGCCAAGGTGTCATACATGTCGGTTGTGCAATGAATTAGTGAGATGTGCACTAAATTGCTCTGATTAGGTGCTCAGTTTATTAGTATTTTTATTAGACAGCAAGGTCAGTACAACCCAAGTAATTCTTTTCATCCTCCTTGTTGCTTTGGTTGTGAGCTGGATATACAGCAGCAAAACTGCATTCGCCACAGCTCCAGCAACGGGTTATTAGCCCACAGAAACATGTAATCACAATAATGACAAAGTCTAATTGTTAGAGGAGATGCAACCAGATACAGTTTGTTCTGCAGTTTTACATGCAGAGTTAAGGCATTTATGACGAGCTCGTGTACAGTTTGAAATTAAAGTTCAGTCAGTTATTGACAATGAGATTAAATGATTTCAAAGATAAATCCGAGCCATTTGAGAAACCTTAGAGTGCACGTTGACAATACTCTGACACTGAGGCCCATTAAAACAGGATTAGTAGCTGCCTCTTCCTGTTTTGCCTCCTACACACTCTTGTCCTTCTCTGTAACCACTTTTCCATCTGTATCTCTCATTGTTTTTGTCTTTGTGCCACTTTTTTCTTAGGAATGCATCTGTATTCCTGGAAAGAGGACCCCACCGTATTGGCAGTGTGTATAAGAAGGCCATGTTCAGACAGTACACAAATGCTACGTACAGAGTACAGGCCCCCCGACCTGACTGGTTGGGGTTCTTGGGGCCCATACTGCGAGCGGAGGTTGATGACGTCATCGTGGTCCACCTTAAGAACTTTGCGAGCAGGAACTATTCGATGCATCCTCATGGAGTTTTCTATGAGAAGGATGCAGAGGGTAGGGGGTTACATAATACAGATACTGTATGTGCAGATAGGAACACACATGTATTTACAGGCAGAAAGACATGCAAAATCAATTAGATATCCCCCAGACAAAAAGCACCTTTTTCAAAACCTAGTATTTGCTGTTACAATAATAGTCATCATAATAATAAATAACATAATACATCAGATGGAAATGATTATTGCTGCATGATATCCTGAATAGATTTCCTTCCCAAATAAATATCAGTTTACCATGATATGTAAAAAAAACTTTTATATTTAATTATTACCATTACTCATAAATGATAACAATGGTGATATCACTAACAATATCTGAAGAAATGTTCATAGAGATGGAGATTCATTCTGCAAGTGACATTAGTTTAAGTGTGCATTTTATCTTGGCCATGGCTTATTTCTTCTGGGAAAAAGAATATAGTATTGTTTTTTATGATATGATGCAGAGTATGAACAATTATCAAGAGATGTGCCTCAACATCCTTCAAAGTTTTGGCAATGCTTTCAGAACACTTAGGTTCCACAGGCTCAGCGACATGATGTTGACATTGGTTGCATTTTCAGATACATTATTCAATTGAATAGATATAGTCTCTGATATCTGATACACTGTGCTGTGGCTTTGTGTAATCCCAGTCGGAAAGTATGGCGTGCTGGCATGTTTTGCTCCTCTTTTTAAGTGCTGCAACTGTCTCTGATAACAAGATACTGACAGGCTAAACAGAAAAAGGGCAAATGGGTTACAAACTGAAAGTCCATTCAGGCCTGTGTCAGAGTGCAGGAAAGGACACAGCACAATTTCACTAACTAGGTGGCTGTTATGGAGGACATGGCCTCCCTGAAATATGTCTCTTAAGAACTTTGCAGCTCTTTGTTTGCAACAACCGCCCCACCCCCACCCCCCACCCCACCCCCCCATCTGTGGATACAAATTCTGCCTCAGGAATTTTTAGAGCCTTACGGGAACTGAAAGTGAAACTAAGATTAAGTTCTGCCTCTTTAAACAGATTGTGGCTGATGTCCTCCTTTATTAAGGAAATTAAAGTGTATCATTCCACCTATAAGTCAGAAAACTAGTAACTAGTAGCTATAACTCAACTAGTTTTTATAAACAGCACCTTAGGCAAGAAGGGAATGATATGGAAATAATGTATGAGCAACAGGAATGGGGAAGTGGTGTCAGCATTTGAAGACATAAAACTGGTAAAATCAGCTAACATGTTACGAGTACAACCTGGTACAGAGGTCAGTCTATCTGAGACATCTGCAACTAAGACTGAGGTCATTAATGTGTTTAAAGATCACACACGCCTACACATGTGGAGGCTTAAAGCTGAACTGAGATAAGAACCAGAGATGAAATGGATATGACCGTGATTTGGAAAACCTTCACTGAAAAATGAATAATCATTTATTTCATGAATAATCTTTTTACATCATTCTACAGCACTCACTTTCCAATTTTCAAACAGTTAGGGCAAATGTAGCTTGCTCAGACCATAATGTTCAGACCATATAGTTGTTTTCCACTGACGCAAAGTGAAACCATACTCATAATCATGCTCTCTAATCTTGAGCAGAAACACAATGATCTCAGCATAAACATTCTGTATTTGCTTACCAGGGGCACTCTATCCAGATGGGACATCAGGCAGGTTGAAGAAGGATGACTGTGTTCCTCCGGGAGGCAGCTACACCTACCGCTGGGAGGTCAGGCCAGAATTTGCCCCCACAGATGATGACGCCAACTGCCTGACCTGGGTCTACCACTCTCACTTGGATGCTCCCAAGGACATCGCCTCAGGACTTATCGGGGCTCTGCTCACCTGCAAGAAGGGTATGAAGAAATGTGACTACATGCTATTTAAGCTTTCTCATAATGTGTGCATTATTTGTATGTGAAATCAAATCCCTTAAAGGTCCCATTTTGTATAAAGTGAGATTTCCATGTCTTTTTTTTTACTCTAAAGCAGATCTAGGTTCTATATTAATTCTGTGAAAGTATCTCCATGGAGAAATGCACACAGCCCATATCCAGAGACTGTGCTTTAAAATGAGCTGTCAGTCACTACAGTAACTTTGTGATGTCACAACAAAGCAGTGGACCCCCCCCCCCTCCCCCCTTTGCCATGCCCTAAGTCCAGCCCACCCAGATCCATCGTCCAGCCTTGCAGGATTTGGCTTCTCTGAGGGTTTCAATTACTCAGAAAACAGTCAGCCAATTGGCTCACTAACCTGTTGTTGCTGGAGCTCCAGAGAGAAACCTGAGGGGATATAGAACTACAATGAGATGTTTTTTGGTTCTTAAAAGCACAAATATATCTTCTTGTGGATTTCAGAACTTCAAATAAAACAGCAGAAAAGTGTAAAATATGTGACCTTTAATCATGATTACAGTTACTAAGTGCTTCTTCAAACCTTTTAAACAAAGATGATGGGAAGCCAGAGACCTACAATTAAACGTGCCCCTACTTGTGTACGTAGTAGTTTACATTTTTCTACATCTATGTTTCTGTATGTACGCAGGAATCTTGAAGAAGACTAATGAACCAGTTCAGACGAAGCCAGAATCTGTCACAGACTCAGCCCGACACGATGTGGACAAGGACGTCTTCTTGATGTTCAACGTGGTGGATGAGAACCTGAGCTGGTACCTGGAGGAGAACATTCAGATGCTCTCTGATCCAGCTGGAGTCAACGAAGAAGACCCAGACTTTGAAGAGTCGAACCTGATGCATGGTGAGAGATGAGTGATTTTAAGTCTTTCAAGGACTATCTGACTGCACACACATGAAGTTGTCTAACAAGAACATTTATCTTGAAATGAAATGCTAGTTTTTCACAAAATCGAAAAGTTGTTGTTGCCCTTACTGTACCATCTATGGAACTGAGCATATTTAAAGTGTTTTTCCAAATGAAGTCAAAAGAAAGTCTAAAGGTTAAAATTTCTCTCTTGCTCCTTTCCTTTAACCTCTGTCTGTGTTTTTCTCTGTGTGACAGCTATTAATGGGTACATGTTTGGTAACCTGCCCGGGATCAAGCTGTGCCAGAACCGTGCAGTAGCCTGGCATCTGTTTGGCATGGGTAACGAGGTGGACATTCACTCTGCCTTTTTCCATGGGAATACGCTGCTGGACCGTGGCCACCGCACCGACGTCCTCAGCCTGTTCCCGGCCACGTTTGCTACCGCTAAGATGGTCCCGAAAGCAAGCGGGAAGTGGCTGCTGAGCTGCCAGGTTAATGACCACTTGCAGGGTAGGTCACCTGACCTTTAACCTTTTACCTCTTCGCTCTCAGACTTTACCGGTTGCTGACAGGGGAGAACATATTTTTGTGAGTTACACCACAGTCGTTGGCGTTATGAGCATTCCTGCAGCAGAGCTTGTATTTCTGTTTCAAACATGCCAGGTCTTGTATTTTAAGTGTGTGCAAAGTCCATTGATAATTGACATGAATGAGTCATACTTGCTCAAATATTACAAATAATGCTGGCACATGTAAAATACCATTCCTTTGTATCATACTGGATTTTCCATTAATGGTTTATTCTTATTTGTGTGTATTTCAAGAGAAGTGGAGACATGTTATTTACCCTGCATATCACACCTTTGATAGTTTCACACGTTGTATATGACCACACCTCAATCTGTCACCTGCTAAAAGATCCCTGGAAAATGTATTATTTATGGACCATTAATTGATTTTCAACTCTGCCTCTGAAAGTCCACTTTCACCACAGGGTTTTACTTTGTAGATGGTCTTGTGTAATATTCTTGTGCATGTCTTTTCATCTAATTCCAGCCGGGATGCAGGCCTTTTATGAAGTGAAGTCATGTGGCAGTGAGGGTGAGGCCAGCACCACAGTGATGGGCGGTGTTGTGAGGAATTACTACCTGGCAGCAGAGAGAGTCCTGTGGAACTATGCCCCCTCAGGAAAGGATCTGATTAACAATGTATCCCTCATTGAGGCCGGCAGGTAGGCAGACATGACGGTACAACCTGCTGTAATCAATGGGAACAGTGAGGGTCACTGCAAGATTAAGGGTGAATTTACATTTATTGTTTTATTGCATCATCGCCGTCAGTTCATCGCAACCGGAAAAAATGTCTTTATAGCTGTAATAAAACTATAACAATATATCAACCAAGCAGCTAATACAATATAACCCCTGTGCTTTATAGCCAGGCAGCTGGCATAAAAGGCAGGTGTAAAAATTATCCATTGGACATTTTAGCCTGATTAGTTCTGGAGCAGGAAGTACAGGAGTTACCACACGCTGCCTTTCATTAAGCGGTGAACTATCCCTTTAAGGCTTGCAAAACCTCTGAACAAAGTTGCTGTCTGTATGGCCTCGGGACAGTGCTGATTATATGTGCCCTGGTCATTCCTGTGGCGAGGCAGTTTTTGTAGTGTCTAGAGTAAACAGTGTAGATAGTGACGCGGTTGTTATTGTGTCTTTGTTATCGTTCCCTGACCTGACGCAGTGAAACCCCTCCAACCCGCCAGCTGTTTTTTTCTGTTCAGTTTTGTCTCTAGTAAGAAATTCCGCATCGCTGCTTCATCCAGGCCACAAATGAACTGCTATGTTACTGCTTCTCTGCCCTCCTCACAGTGTCTTGTGCTTTCCCTTGTATAGTGCATCAGAGGTGTTTTTCAGCAGAGGTGGTGGAAGGATCGGAGGTCAGTACATGAAAGCGATATTCAAAGAGTACACAGACAATTCCTTCAACGTCACAAAACCACCAACACCTGATCCCGGACATTTAGGAATCTTAGGTAAGGTGTCCCCTTTTTCCGAGAGGTTCCAGATTTGGCAAAAATCACACTCTCTCTTTTGTATTTTATCCACTTGTGTTGTACTTCACCCAAGCTCTTTCTCTCACCACCTTTTGTCTGGAATACAATGATATCCTGTATTTGTCCAGGTCCAGTCCTGAGGGCAGAGGAAGGAGACACTCTCAAAGTGACATTCATGAACAAGGCTGATAGAAATTACAGCATCCAGCCTCATGGCCTGCACTATGACAAACACTCTCAGGGAAGCAGCTACGAGGACGGTGAGGGGAGCAGCTAGCTGCATGGCCACAGATACTTGTTGCACAGACTAGAAAAAAAAAAACTTCAGAAGCTGTGATATATTTTAAACTGTTGCAATTCAGGACATTTCAGTGATAACAAGAGGAGAGGACTGACTGACTGTATTATATAAACAGAAGCTTTAGCCGATGGTTAACAATTCAGACTGAAATTTGTATGAATATTACTTCAAGACTGAAGGATATATCACCGCCCATGCCTGTAGTGCGCGGTAGAGCAAAGAGCTTATTCCATTTGAACTAGAACCCAATAAATAAAACTCATACATGAGCCGCATTGCAAAAGAATATTTTTTCATTTCAGAATACCTCAAATTCTTAAAAGATAAACAATTATGTATACACAGACTTTTATTGCAGAAGCCTGTTGGCTCATTGATTTAATTGAAATATTTAAAAAATACAATTTAGGAATAAAACTGTTGCTGCTGTTTCAAGCAAATAGAATACATGCATTCGTATCAGTGGATTCTAAAGCAGTAGCTCAATTCTTTGTACACACAGGAAAAATCAATTCTGACTAATGCAGAACTTTGTGTTTGCAATGCTGTAGGTGTTAACAATCCCGGCTCCCACGTTGGTCCAGGCAAGCACTTCATCTACACCTGGCAGGTCCTGGAAGGTCCGTCTTCATCTGATCCGCCCTGTATCCCCTACCTGTACTACTCTGCCACTGATCCTGCCGCGGACACCAACTCTGGATTAGTGGGACCTCTGCTCGTGTGCAAGAAAGGAACGCTGAGAGAGGATGGAACCCAGGTGCTGCTCCGTTATCCATTAACAAACACTCACGTAGAGAAATGCAAAAAGAAATTAATTATTGATTTCTCTTTTGTTTCAGCACTACTGATATTAAATAAGATTAAAATGAAACTTCAGTCATCCTTGTCAGAAAATTGGGGCATTGCAAATAAGATAGCGATAATGAGAACAAAATGCACTGTACAGAAGATAATATAGCAAGTTGACTGTAACAAGAACACAATATACATCTTTGATAGGCAGGCACGGACATTTTTTATGTGTACAAGAGTTTAAAACAATATAATACATTATTAGTTTTTATGCTGTCTACCGCAACTGCCATTACATCTCCAACCCCTGTGTCCTTACTATTACCTGGACTGTGTGTGTGTTGTTTAACAGAAAGGCGTGGATAAGGAGTTCTTCCTTCTTTTTTCTGTCATGGATGAAAACATGAGCTGGTATTTGGAGGAGAATATCGAGATGTTTGGCAGCACGACGACAAATCCACAGGACGAGGTCTTTGAAGAGAGCAATAAGATGCATGGTAAAAGAGTGTGTAGTTTTACCTCACCTTAAAATATTATTTTGTGGTAATAAGTGTAGTTCACATACCTTTAGTATTATAATTTGAGTGCCATTTTCTAGTGTTTTTTTTAGTATTTTCTTCTTTGTGTCCCCTCTCGTTTCAGCTGTAAATGGACGCATGTATGGGAACCTTGCCGCACTGGAGATGTGTGCCGGGGACAAAGTTTGGTGGTACACCTACGGGCTAGGTACAGAGGCGGACATCCATGGTGTTTATTTTGAGGGGAACACATTCAAGAGGCAGAGCACAACGCGCGATACAGTCAGCGTTTTCCCCCACACCACTGCTACCGTCACCATGCAGCCAAACACTCCTGGTTAGTCATTGTGCTCTTTACGTAAATAAACAGAAAGCGCTCCCAAGTGAAAAACCACATCCTCTTCCACTCACACAGAGGCAGACAACTTTGTGTGTGATTGTTTTCCTGTGACATGCAGACCACTCCCAAAACAAGAAACATGAATTACCACAGTAGGAACAGGAAATTTCAAAGCTATCTGTTGTGTTAATCTCATTTACAGTATTCTGATGTGGATATTGATGTTGATGTTGTAAGCTACCATCCGTCCATACGTATCTCCCATTCTCGTGAATGTGATATCTCAGCAACTCCTTGAGGGAATACCTTCAAATTTTGGCGCAAACGGCCACTTGGACTTGAGCTGATTAGATTTTGGTGGTCAAAGTTCACGGTCACAGTGAGCTCATGTTCTTTTGAAGAACATGAGATCAGGAACGCCAGAGGGAATTTTATTACATCTGGCACAATCATTCACTCGGACTCAAGGGTGAACTGATTAGAACTCTGTGGTCAACTCACGAATAACTCACAAATCCATACGCTAAATTTGACACAATTTAACACAAACGTCTAATGTTCTGCAAACAGACTTCTGGCCATTATTCAACGCTGTAACTCAGGAAGGTGGGGGTTGGGACTGTATTTCATACAACTTGACTGGTTGGCAGAGGCATACAATGCAGTCATTCTAATCGTTTTTTATTTAGTTTGGTCATGTTAGTCATCAAGAGATAATACTGTAAAAAAAAAAAAAAAAAAAAAAAAGTTAAGTATAACAGTGGATGTGGATGCAGGATACACCTGGCCTCTGCTACATGTGTGATGTAAATTGCTACGGATTCTCTTAAGACTATAACCAAGTCTCCTACAGACATGTAAGGTAAAATATTCTACTTTGAATATAATTATTTGTGTCTGATATGTTTTTCCCACAAAAATGAACTAGTTAACATTCTTTTAAAATTATGTCTACTTCTCCCTCAGTGAAAAATCCAGCAAATATCTTTCATTTTAAACTCTTCACATACAAGTGAAGCAAAACACATTTTTGAGTGAAGTGGTCTGATAGCACAAATCACACTCTAAATGCATAGAATAAGCAATCAGGAGCTAACCCAACATGCTGACATTTGTAACACACTGAAAACCACAAGTTCACAAGATTTTTTTTTCTAGCTACCAGTAGCAATGCAGTTGAAAGCAAATGAGGTTTGCAAGAAAAAGGTACAAACCAGAAGTGTTTTTTTTTTTTTGTCGTTAAATTTAAAATGGGAGTTGGTGACAGTTCACATTTGGCAGAAACTTTTGTCAAAAGCGACTTACAGTCAGTGCATTCAAACTCAATGCGAGCAAGAGTTAGATGTCATCATTAATTGGAAGTGCAACCGTCCCAAATAAACCACTAAAGCACATTCAAACAGGTACGGGCCCAAATCCTTAACCCTCTCTTCATACTCCTGACAGGTGTGTATGAGGTGAGCTGCAGGGTAACAGACCACTACTCAGCTGGCATGAGGCAGCAGTACAGAGTGGACCACTGCCCACAACGCAAAGTGAAGCACACGCGCACACAGCCGACCAAGATTGTGCAGTATTTTATCAGCGCTGAAGAAATGGAGTGGAACTACTCGCCTGACAGAAAGTGGGAGCTGGAGAACTTCCACACCACATTAGAGGACAGGTGTGTGAGTAAGATAATTGTAGGATGATGTATATCGGTGTTGGAGCCGGAGCATGTGATTAGTGGCATAACTTATTACTGTTTGTTAATGGAAGCAAATTGGTACACGTCTCCTAGTCCGGGCAATATGTTTGTGGAGAGTGGGAAGAACCGAATTGGCTCACGCTATAAGAAGGCAGTGTACAGAGAATACACTGATGAGACCTTCAGAGTTCCGAAGGAACGGCAGCCCAACCAAGAACACCTGGGAATTATGGGTAAGTTTAGCTGCTCTTTATGTAATTTTTTTTTTTGTTTTTTTTTTTTTAACCAAGAAAACACTGAAGATAACATGAGTTTTCTTGTCACCCTGCAGGTCCAATAATCAAAGCAGAGGTAGGGGAGCAGATCGTGATCACCTTCAAGAACAAAGCCAGCCGACCATACTCCATTAGTGCACATGGAGTCAGGGCCAGTGGCTCGCACGTTCATGTCAACCCCGGTGAGAATCAAATTTTGAAGAAATAAATGAAATAAATGCTGTTGCTGGTGTTTTCTCCCAGAGGGACTGATGTGCGTTTTTTTTCTATGTTCTCTTGCCTTCAGGTCACATACTCGAGTTGACGTGGGATGTTCCTGTAAGCTCTGGTCCAGGGGTCTCAGATCCTAACTGCATCTCTTACGCCTACTACTCTAATGTTAATTTCATAAAGGTACGTAATCTCTGTATACAGTACAGCACATAATTCACAGTGTTGCTGTTAAAACAATGTGTTTTTAATTCACTTGCATGTTTAGGTAGTTGAGGTATTAGGTGTTTGTGACAGAGTGGGTCCATTTGTTTATGTTCAGGATCTGTACAGTGGTCTTTTGGGGCCTCTGGTGATATGCAGGCCCGGGACACTGCAGCGCGGTGAGGGGCCCGACAGACAGAGGGACGACGTGGAGAAGGAGTTCGCTCTGCTCTTCATGGTGCATGATGAAAACCAGTCCTGGTACTTGAACGACAACATCAGAAAGTACCTTGGCATCGAGCCCGATGCTTTCATTTCCGACGTAGACTTTGAAGAGAGTAACATGATGCACGGTGAGAGATAAGAAGAGAGGGAGGGGATGGGAGCGAACAGTGAAGCTATCTAATCTATGAAAGAATTTAAGTCAAGATTTATTGATCCTTATGAGAAAAACTGGGGTCATCCCATCAGGAAATGTGTTAGGATGGGAGAGAACATGTAGAAGGAAGATACAGTTAAACTACTCATACTTTTACTTTTTAACTTTATTTTCCAAGAGGGGAAATTTATCTTTCAGCCAGATAAAATATAGAGCACACACAGACCGCAGCTCAAGATAAAACATAAAACAAATACATATAATATGTAAACATACTGAGCACTTCATTAGGAACACCTGTACACCTGCTTATTCATTCAATTATTCAGTCAGCCAATCATGTGGCAGTTACACAGAGCGTCAGTTAATGTTCACAACATTTGACCATGCTGCTCTTGTCGCTGCCAGAGAGCTGGGCAGTTGGAGACCGGGCTGATAAATGTGGTTTTTCTGCTGAGGCACGCAGATGCAGATGGTGGGGTCAGACTTTGTTGTCAGCAGCATGAATACATGGACCCGACCTGCCTTGTGTCAACAGTCCAGGCTGGCGGTGGTGGTTCAATGGTGTGCAAAATGTTTTCTTGGGTCACTTTGGCTCCCTAAACAACCAGCCGATCGTGGTTTGAATGCCACAGCCCATCTTGAGTATTGCTGTTGACCATGTGCATCCCCTTTATGGCCACAATTTACCATCTTCTTATGGCTTCTGCCAGCAAAATAACGTGCCGTGTCACAGAGCAGAAGTGCCAGCCTAACATTAAACCTAACATCTAAATATGCAAACCAGGGCAGAACATACTACTCCTCCTCAGCACACTAAAAATACTTAAATCCTAAAAAAAAAAAAAAAAAGGTAAAAACTTAAATCCAATATTTGATCCAATATTAGTCATCCAGCATGCAATTTGCTTTTGATAAGTCTTTCACAGATCCTACACAAGTTTTTTTTTTAATTTGGCATAAGAGGAGGTCTAAATAATGGTTTTCCTTTTAAGCGTGTGTCATATTCCATGTGTGATGTTATGAGTGTGCGGTAATCTCTAAATGTGAATGTGTCTATTGAAGGGATCAATGGTAAGGTGTACGGTAACCTCCATGGACTGGTGATGACGCGGGGCCAGAAAGTTGACTGGTATCTACTGGGGATGGGCAATGAAGTGGACATGCACACCGTTCACTTCCACGCCGAGACATTTACCTACAAGGTGACCTCCACAAACACAAATGAAGATCATTATTAGTTTTTGAAATGAAACTGTACGAGGCAAATGTCCTTGGCATGAAAACCACTGGGTGTTCATTCATTCAACACTTAATGTTTAGTTCCTCTTCTTAGTTCCCCATCTGTTGTGCTCTTAAATCCTTGTTTGTGTGTGTGTGTGTGTGTGTGTGTGTGTGTCAGACGGACCGTGTGCACCGTGCAGATGTCTTTGACCTCTTCCCGGGGACTTTCCAGACTGTGGAGATGGTTGCTGGGAACCCAGGCACTTGGTTACTCCACTGTCACGTGACTGACCACATCCACGCTGGCATGGAGACCACTTTCACCATCAAAGGTGCGTATGTACATATTTAGCATGCACATGGGTTTGAACTGCTGTTGAAGAGGATTTGTCTAATATCTCACTTTTTGTCTTTTTCATTTCCAGAAAACTCTTCACATGGTAAGCACCTAAACATTACATAATATTAAATCTACATTTATTATTGATTCAATTCAGAATACATTTGATCTAACTAAGTAATCTGCTTTTGTTATTTAAATAATATATATTTATTTACATTTTATTTTGTTAGGAAAATTATCAAATAAACTCAGGAACACCGTCTGAAAATTATAAGAGTAGGATATTTATTCTTGCAGCAAGGGAACAAGTTACACTCAAGAGCTTGCAATGCAAATGTTCAAAGAATGCAAGATTCACACATAATTTATACACAGAATATGTGAGAGTGACCTCACATCGTTGCTGAAATGAGACAGACACAATAGAGACTCGATTCATGCCTTATCATAGCTAATGTTTGGGTGTAGTGGCTAGGAGGAACAGCGAAGATCACTGCACTCCTCTTTGACAACTCCTGTCTTAAAAGTAGACACAATAATGGAAAAGTTCTATTCAGGATAATACAGTTTCCCTTTAAGATGGTTATGTTAATCATAAAGTATCACAATTCTTCCAACATTTCCCTCCTGTTAATACTTTATGAACTTCTAGTAATGATGTTGGTTTCTGAGAGAAATGAATAGAAACCAATGGAAGTCTGGAACTGTGCACACAATACATCCTAAATTAAAGTTCTGATACAATACACAGCTGTGTGGTTTGTAAAATGGTTAGCTGTGATGTGAAACATGAGGGCTTTGAAGTAAATAGGGTAAAACATGCATAACCACTAAAATGGCCGTTTAAGACCCTTAATAGTTACATTTTATCTGGTCACAACCAAAGCATACCATTCATTTTTTTGTCTAGTTCAACAGTCAAAAGTAGGACAGCAAGTAATGGACTTTCTCTGTCTGTGCTGTTACGTAACGGATGTGGAATGTTTTTGTTAAATGTTATCTGTCTTAGTATTGAACAGAAAAATATTTGGGCCAGGCCTGAAAGATGTAGTGCAGAAGATAAACTCTTGATGACATGAACTTTGAATGGGATGATAAAATATTAATGTAATGTTTTATGGAAATATACTGTGATAGTTCTGTTACATGACAGACAACTGAGTCCTGTCTTGAAAATATTGTCTATCATGTATGATGTAAGGGAGCTGATCAGATCAATAAATGTTTTTGATAAGGTGCAGAAAATAAAACACTGCACTAGTATAATCAATTTGAAGTCTGTAAATAACTGTTAGATAGGTACATGCACTTGTAGCATCACCATCAATGTGAGATCAGTTGATCATTTAGTGTCTGATTGGCTAATCTAGGACTGATAGATCAAATGCCACATAGATGGTTTTATAGGAGGCCAGATCAAAAGCAAATCTGAATTTCAAACTTGGTGGTTTTTTTTACCTTTAATCTGAGACGTTGATCACAGTAACAGCACAAATTACCATATCAGTGTTTGTTTAGATAGGTTCACTGTTCACTCAGTGATTGATTTGCATATTGATTACAGTTTCAGTATAAAGCACTGCAAATGGGCAATCAGTAGTCTCCAGCTTGGAAAACAGGTTTTTCACTATTCACTATTCCATGGGCGATTTATTGTATCGGTGCCACCTGTTTTAAAGCCCTAAAGTAGAACAAATGTATATATATATATATATATATATATATATATATATATGGTTTTGACTCAGGTTGTGCACAGATTTTGTTGCTAAAAATGAATGTAACAGGAGGTCATGGTTGTAAAATGTTGCATCATTTACTTTAATGTCTCTCTCCTCCTTTCACTGACTTCCTCCTCCTCCCTCTTATCTTGTTGTGTTTCCTGCCGCAGCACCAGGAAGTGAAGGTTCCATAAAGATGCTGCTGCTCTCACTGGCACTTTGTCTTTTGGCTGTATGTGGACTACACTGATGAGAAGACACTGGACTTATGTGTGTAACCACAATAATGCACTTAAAAACTCCAGGGACAAAATCACTATTGAATATGTGTTTGCTTGGAGTTATGTATATAACTATTAAGCAATGTTCAGACCAGACAAAATGTATCAGCAACTGTACAATCATGTGAAAAGACCGTTTTATTTCTTAGGACTAGGATCGTTTCTATGTTGTTCTGTTTTTTTTTTTTTTGGCATGTTGCACTGTTTTTGATGTTGTTAGTTTTGTGGATTTTGCAAAGCACTGCTGAAACAAATATTTGATTCCAGTTATGAATGTACATTAAAGACATTGTGATACTTGTGTATCAGTGGTTCTTTTCACTGTGATGCAAGCATCATCTAACACCACAAGGTGGCGTTAATTCAATTTCAGTGCCGCAAGATGCAAAGAAAGCAGGGCAATAACTAGAAGGGCACTCAGAGAGCACAAACACCAGACTTCCCAGAGAAAAAAAAATTCAAATCCACAGTAAATGATCTGGATCTGCCCCAAAATTTAGTGGGTTCTTCCCTGGCTCGTGCACCATCCCTCCACCAAGTTCAGTGAAAGTCGGTTCAGTACTTTTTGCGTTATCCTGCTGACAAATGAACAGACACTGCACAAGAATAATCGTATTTGAAATGTTTGTTTTTATAATGAGTCTATAAATAATTGTTACATTCCAAATCCACTTGTAGCATCACCAACAATGTGACGTCAGTTTATCATTTAAAGTCTGATTGGCTAATCTAGTACTGATAGATCAAATGCCCCATCAACATAGATGGTTTTATAGGAAGCAAGATCAAAAGCTGAATTTCAAATTTGGTTTTTACCTTTTATCTGAGACGCTGATCACAGTAACAGCACAAATGACCATATCAGTGTTTGGTTAGATAGGTTCACTGTTCACTCAGTGGTTAATTTGAATATTGATTACAGTTTCAGTATAATACACTGGATAATACTATGGATAATCAGTAGTCTCCAGCATGGAAAACAGGTTTTCAGTTTGCAGACAATATAACCTCAATTCAAAAAAAAAAATAATAATAATAATGTAAATTTATTACTAATGGGAAGAACCATTTTGTGATGAGGCACTATTCATAAAGGGTTTATAAAATGTAATTAATAGTTTCATTAATGGTTAATCATCATTTGACAATCATTTACCAATGCTTTAGTCAGATAACTTATGAGCCATTAAAAAGGACGACTTCGGTTGCCAGGCTTTGGAAAATCCTCCTCAAGTGTAACAATTTACTATCTTTTACACAGAGTTAGTCTAGCTGTGTGCAAAAACAAACAGCAGTTTAAATGCAGAGAGAACAATACAGTAAAGGTTCAATGTTTTTGGTGAGACATTTAAGATAAGACTGGACGAGAGAGGAAGCAGCCCCTCATGTGAATCCTGACCACCAGGCAGCTGCTTGCACTCAGAGCCAAACCCTTGTTTTTCTACCACATCTCTACATATTGGAACAATACAGTGTGTGGGTGGTGAAGATACACTTAACGGCCAAACACACTTTTAACGTCACAACTTCTGGACTTGCTGGACATTTTGCCCGCTTTCACGGCTACAGTAGAGACAGCAAAGATGCGTAACTAACCTGCCAGCTGTTATAATCCACGTAGGAGGTTTCATCTGCAGAAATTAATGGTAAAAACTTTATCTTTATCTTTAACTTTAACATCTTACAAGCTTATAAAATATAAGCTGTGTGTGAATTCAGTCATCTGTTCACTCATTCACTACTCCCTATGTAATACAGTCAAGAGTGAACAGTAAATTGTGATTTTAGAAATTTATCCTCAATTTGCATCACCACAGAGAGGTACAGCAACGGATCCAAACAATGGATAGGCTACTACTGTATTATTCCATAGGAACATTTTTCCTATTTTTTTCCTACATTTTTCACAGCTGAATTTTCAACATGTTTTAGTAGGAAGTACACAAGGACAAACACCCAACCCCTGCAGTGTCTCTGCATCCACACACAGGCAGCAACAGCAGCAAGGGTTGGGGGTGGTCTGGTTATATAGATTATTACATAGTCTATTATATAGTCAAAATACATACATATACACTGATGGTCCAGATGTTTTTAATGAAAAAAGGAAATTAAAACTCAACTTAAACACCTGCTGAATGAATTTCCACTGAACTAAATGGGGCAGTCAGCAGGACTATTGATCATGCAGATTTGGTGCAAGTGAACGCAGCATTAGGGATTAAACCTCTGCAACATATTGAGAAAAAAATGACTCATTAGTGACCATAAATCACCCGATTCAAGCATCCGGTTTAATGGACTCCATGGAGGCTGAGATCAGCCAAGTGCTGCCCTCAGTCTGCGTGTAGCCACAACCTCAGCAGATCATACTCCGGTAAACATTAAACAAAAGCACGGTAAACATCAGTAAACAGTTTACGCAACGACTGAAACAGAGGAGTCACCAGTCGCTCCCAGTCTGCCTCCTGCTCTCTATCAGTGCCTGTTATTGAACCAGACGTGCTGCTGATAGCCACCACGCATCCTTATCTGCAAAAGTCCATTATGTTTTCAACCAGACTTTGTTTGACTTGATTAATCCTTTCCACTCACCTCCATTCACCCAGTTAAAGTGCTTTAAAACTTCCCCATCCCCATTCCCATTCCCAACAATGACTGATAAAATCAAACTGTCATTCTTATTTACAAAGACTTTTTTGTTTATTTGCTCCTCAGTCCAGCTGTACTATTAAACTAAGTTTTATAGAAAAAAAAATCATCTACAGGACTTCAAACTGACTCTGCCTGCATCATTATTCAAATATCAAAGTGCTGGGCCTGTTTGTTGTTCAGTGCTGATTGGCTGGGGTGCAGACATCAGACAGTCCCATGGTCAATAGGGGGCGCCACGTGAAGGCAGCCTGAGTATATAAACCTGGCTTTTCACAGATAACTGGCCATTTAAAGCTGACCGGAGTACATCTGGAAGTTTGAGGCTGGATGGTGCTGCATACAGCGTGGAGAGGTAAAGGAGTTTGTAATTTGCCTGTGTAGCTTCCTGTAATTTGTTTTGCGTGGTAGGAGACTGAATGAATAATGGGAATAGGTTTGTCTCTTTAATTAAGTGAAACAACACACACACAGAAACAGGCTACCCGCAATTTTAATATGTTCACTTGCTTGTTTATTTTTCTATGAGATCTGCAGCTCACTCTGCAAACACTTTCATCAAACTGGTTGAACAGATTGTGTGTGGGTGCATGTACAGCATTGTGTGTGTGTGTGTGTGCGTGCGTGTGTGTGTGTGTGTGTGTGTGTGTGTGTGTTTGAGAGAACGGATTTGTTAATTGTTTGTCTGGCAGCTCCTTTATGTTTTGGATGCACCACAGTAATTGCAGAGGAAAGTTGCGGTTGGATGAGCCGGAGAGGACATTAAGGGGAGTTGTGGGGAGAGACAGGGGGCCACGGGGTGAGGGAGCAGTGAGAGAGCCCCACTTTTCTCTCAGAGTCCAGTTTGGACCAGTTTGCCTTTTCCAGCAAAACAGCAGAAAGACACAGTGATGCCACCATGGATTCTTCTTCAGTTATTAGTGCCTGTAATGGGATGTCGCAGCAGCAGAGTGATGTCATGATCTTTGTACTAGCAGGAGGGTTAATAATTCGCCACACATTGTTACTATTAGTTACTTTAGTTACTTAACACAAGTGCCATTATCTCTCCTCTGTGTCTAATTAGAAGGGAGATTTTCAATCATTCCGAAAACAGAGCACGTGTTTAATTAGTCACAGACTTCACCGATTTTTTTTCTTCACTTTTTTCATACAGTACAACTAGTTATCTTCAGTTAGGTTCAAAGTTAAGTGGTTTTATCTTGTGATGTAAACTGAACCCTTCTGTCTAACAGTAACTTCGGTGATAGGCTAACTATAAAACCTCCCCCTTCTTCTTGTGCCTTCCTCTTCACAGATAAGTGATCAGTGATCCCTCATCCTGAGTGTCAGTCAGGGAGGCTCTTCTCTGCGCTTCCAGCTTGCTCTTGTCTTCCCTCTCTGGTGGTCTCTCTCTCTCTCTCTCTCTCTCTCTCTCCCTCCATCTGTCTCCCTCTGGTTCTTTGCTCTTCCCTGCCTTTAATTTCTTTCCCTCAAACCATGGCTCCGACCCTGGCCACAGCGTTCGCCAGGCGCTGGTGGATGGCGGTGACGGCTATCATTGAGAATCTGCTCTTCTCTGCCGTGCTGTTGGGATGGGGATCGCTCCTCATCATGCTCAAGTCAGAGGGCTTCTATTCGTACATGTGCAACGAGGAGGGTGAGTCACAACTGTTGTATTTCTGTGTTGACAAAGGAATCATGGACCAACAGGCTTTACTTTTACGTCGCCTGTTCCATCATATATCTCCAGACTTTTGCCTAGATTTTTTTCTTGATGGAAAAGCAGTTGCCTTTAAGTAAATGGTCTTGAGCATCTGTCTTCATGAGGTTATAGTGCAGAACTTAATGTAAGGACTTGAGGGAGATGGGTACCGGGACAGTCGGTAAAGTGGCACCTTGATTTAGGGTGAAAGAGGGGAGCAAGCTTTTACTTAAGAGACGTAACTGAACACTGCTCCTCTCCTGCCTCTTCCATCCATTCTCTGGGAACAAGAAGTGTTTTCTGTGAATGGACATGAGGACCCAGGAGATTAAACCTGATAAGTTCAATTAGAAAGAGCGCAGGGTTACAGGTCGGCAAAGTGGTCAAAAAGTTAAAGACTAAAAGGCTCCACTGTCTCATAAACTTAACAGTATCTCATTCTACTTGCCCCCTGGAGTTTTTTTTTTTTTTTAATTTACAGCGACTCCAGCTAAAGTGGCAGCGGAGGCAACTGATAAACCAATAATGGGCTAGATCAGCTGTCCTGTCTTCTCTTTTTCTCCCCGTCCACGGTGAGGCAAGTGCTTATTAAGTGTTTTCAAGTACAAAGGTGGAAGTGATGCACACAATAGCCCCAGTCAGGTCGTTTTAAAAGAGAGTGGTCACAAGGGGAAAAGAGAGAGACAGAGGAATCACGCCAGACTTATCCTTTGGACCTGAGGTGACACTGTGTCGTGCCCCATGCTGCCTGACTGTGATGAGCACTGTCCAAAGACACCAGACTATTGGTGGGATTCAGTTGAGTAGCCGGCCTGTCTTCTCAGGAGTTGAGAGTAATTGATTCACCTAGCTGGTGGTTTGTAGGAGGATATATTTCCAGCTCGATGTTTAAGGGTCATTCAGCATCACTAGTAACAGATTCTAAAATTCAACCATTGACCTTCTATTGCTCAAGGCTAATTACTCAACAGTACAACATTTTATAGCATATTAAATAATGCTGATGCTGTGCACAGGAACACACCCCCTAGTTGAGCATCCACCACTGTAGGTGACTTCCTGGAGCGCTGCCACAGTCGTCTTTATCTTGTGCTGATGATGTAAGAGGGAGAGCACAGCAGTACCGGCTCAGCTCTTTTCAGGCATGTGACATGTGATAGAGGGGACTGAGAGATCCACAGCGGGATTTTATTACTGGTAATATGGAAGCTTAAAGTCCACTGATAAAGGGCAGGGAAGAGACTGATAGTAAAGTGATGAACAGTAGAAATCAGACAACTGGGAAGGAAGGGGGGTGGGTGGGGTGTCAGTAAAAACAAAAAGGACAGATAACAACGGTGCAGATGGAGATTTTGTGCTTATGCAGCAGATATATGAGGGGGATGGTTAAAACTCAGGTTTATATGGGCACTGCCTCACTTCAGATAAGTTGGTCAAATGACAGTTTTTTTTTTTTACACTTGTTGCACATTTTTATACACGTTTGAGGGTTTTCATTTACTCTTAAACACAGTTAAAGCATATACTCCCTAGAATTCATAGAGAGCGTCACACCTTTTAGTACATGTGCAGCTCCACAGAATCTTATGAAATTTCATCGAAATGGAAATGTCATTGCAAAAAAGACATCATACACTGTTCCTTCATTAACCACAATTTTTCACTAATCACCTTCACCACCTCACCGACTGTTTCAACACTGTACTGATCACCTTTGCCCGTTGCTGCTGCTTATCAGTCTGTAAGGCCAGTAAAGGAACACTTTATATGCGAGGTGATTTATGATTCTTTTAGTCTGCTCTCTAAATCTTGGGATTCATCCCTGTTTTTTTTTCTTTTTCTTTGCGAGCTTCATTCCCACACTGAGCCACAGACACCCACACATTTCCCTGCCACTCAACAAGAGTGCATTTTGCAGATAATGTGACCGTTAAGCTTGGTGCCAGTCGCTTAATGCCGGCCGTTATTTTGTCAGAGTCCGAGGATGAGAAAAAAAAAAAAAAAAACTAATGTGTGTTTTCTTTGAACAGTCGAGCTATTCATTTTGCATCGCCCTGCCCAATCGAATCTTCCTGCGACACTTGCCAAACAACACCAAATATGTGCATGTTCGGACGCTTTGCCAACCAGCTGTCCCCCTTCGGCCTTGCTCCACAGTGTCTAACAACGTGTACGATCTGGTTTCCTGAGGGAGACTTTGCCACTTTGTTATGAAGCACGTCATGGTGTTTCACACAAGGATACCACACAAATACTTGCCATCTATGACTAGAAAGGAAAACGGTAGAGGCGAGGGAGAAAATCCAGAAATCATCAGCTCATACATGAGCAATAAAGTCTCCAAACTGCTGCTCCTTTCGTTTTTCCTCGCTGGACTCAACCTGAACTTTTGTACTTTTTCACATTATCTTGCAGGTTCTAATGATAATGAGAAGTTTACTGCCAGTTCCACCTTATCACCTTATATCCCCGGCATTCCAACGTAGGCTACTAATAAAATCCAAACAGCATCTCAGTAAAAGCAGATTGGCACATGATATGATGTTATAGGTTTTTACTTTGAGTTTTTCCATACACCCTGATTCTGCACGTGATCAGTGCACGCGAGACCACTATGTGTTGATGTATCATGATCCTGTGAATAAGCAGAACCGCCGCCTTCAGATTTCATCTGTATGACAAGAAGCCCACGGCTCCCTGCGCCAAAGCGTCTATAGGAGCGGCTGAAGTCAATCTTCCACACTCATACGATTTTTCGCAGAACTTTTTTTCGCATCAGTATGATCAAATAAGACATGTGACTCCTAAATGAAATGGTCACGTTTTGGCAACCTGGATCACCTCATCTCACATGTTTGTTTTTGTTGTTGTCATACTCCAAAATGTGTCTAATCTTCCACCCGCTTTCATAACGCTCTTTAGGTAACAGCTCCAGCTACAATCTGTCCCAAATCGAGGCGACGCCGGCACCCGACGAGTATGACTACTACGAAAGTGAGGGTGCCGTGGTTGGTCTGGGCGACGGAGTGGAGATGAGACCCCTTGTCCCCATTGACGGGCCCCTGAGGATGAACGGCTGGCTGATCTGTAAAGAGCAGGATGAGATGCTGAACCTGGCTTTCACGGTGGGCTCCTTCCTGCTCTCAGCCATCACACTGCCGCTGGGGATCGTCATGGATAAATATGGGCCTCGCAAGCTACGACTGCTGGGCAGGTAAGCAAGGAAGGAGAAGAAATGATCCAGACTAACTATGGTGTCTTTTGAACTTGACTTGGAACCTAAGTATTCTGGATGTTATTTCTTCGGCAGCAATTTGATGCGATTTAAATTGTCATTAGAAGGGTTTGACAAGGCGTTCATCTATTTTCAGCACGTGCTTTGGATTGTCCTGTCTCCTCATTGCCTATGGAGCCTACAAACCAAACGGTAAGCCTGCCCGCAGACTCCACGTGTACCTTCATTTTTAAACTGCATTTGTTTAGTAGTGTGGTTCTTGACTCATGACCTAATGTGTGTCATTTGCAGAACTCTCTGTCCTTATCTTCATTGCGCTGACTTTCAATGGCTTTGGGGGCATGTGCATGACCTTCACCTCTCTCACAGTAAGTGAGTGCACAGTTGCGTGTGCTTTGAATCCCCACCCACCACCACTGCAAAGCCTTGTCACATAGTGTTTGTCCAGATGTATATTTTCTATCTTCATAGTGTGTTTTGTGTCAATGTTAGTGCTGTTATAATAGTTTGCTGGCTCCCTGTCTGCCCCCCCCCCCCGTCTGGCATTCCACCCTGTCTCCTGTTGTGCTCTGTTATGTTTTTCTGTTGTTGTTTTTTTATTTGTTTTGGGTTTTTTGGTTTTTGGCTGCTTACGCTGCTCTCTGTGTTCCCGTGGACAATCGGCCTCAGCTTTGGATAGCAGGGAGCAGGGACTGATTGGAGAGAGAGGAGGAGAGGGGAAAGTAACGCACTGGTTCATTATCACTGTCCACTGCGTTTAGTATTGCAAGAACATCATAGCAAGAGCAGATCTAGCAGCTACAACGGCTCGAATTTTACGTTGTGCAGCAAGTTGAAAGAAAAAGAAAGAACAACAATCAGAGGCATTAATCATGAAGACCCCTCAGTCAGTTTCCCATTCATGCTTTGGAAATGACTTTACCCTTTGGGGTTCGATTGATGTTTACGGGGAAGTTAAAAAAAGTACAAGCCTTTTCAAAACCCCAATGGACAGTTAAAAAAAAAAAAAAAAAAACAGGTGCCCACATTACCCACAATGCAACTGACAGCTTAGTTCAGCTGGTAAAGCTCTAATGGCGAGCCTCCACATGTTTTTCATTTTCACACTTGTAGTCCTCAGACCCAACCATCACTGACTCAAGTGACATCATTTGAGGCAGAATCAGATTTCGCACGGCTTTCCTTGGAGCCACAGAGGACTTCGAACGGCCGTCGGTCACACTTTATAATACAGTCCGTCATTTACAGTGTAATTTTCATTGCACAAATCAGGTACAAGTCTAATACTTACTGCTTCCTACTGGTGCCTCAATGTAGACTATGATAAACAAGACTAATAATTGGATACTTTAGAAGAAACTTGTTTCCAGTACTGTAGCCTTCAAAGTTCAATTTATTTCCCTAAAATTCCCAAATGTTACTCACTTCTTCTCTATTGTCTTCCATTGTATCAGTAGGAACTAGTAAGTGTTTTTATATGCTCCTGATACATATAACAAATTTACACTGTTAATTGCAGGCTCCCCAAGACGTGTAAACAGAATTTGTTGTGGAGAATTGGTGGAGCTCCCCTTTAAGACGGAGCAGACCCACAAAAGACACAGGGACGGAAAAACAAGTGGGAATTCGTAGAGTTCACAGGGTCATTCCCTCACCATTCCTTTGCATTTTCCCCCTGCTGTTCTTCATCCTCCTGCCCCCCCCCCTTGCCATCAGTTCAGCCTACAGTGACACACACAGGAGTCCGGGGTTGTACCATGGTGATGCTTTTCACAAGAGAGGGGCTCTCCTCCATTAAATCTCCCAATAAAACACTCTATTTTCTATACCACCACAGGCTACGTCTTTCGTCTCCTATGTGGTATCAGTTGCGTCCACCTAAATTCCTTATTTGTTGCTGCCACATTGCCTTAATGTCAGCGATGTAGTAAAGCCATGATTTAGGGCTTTGTTTTGCTCTTTTCCTGCAGGCCTCAGCCCCCAGGAAGCCTTCAGGGTCTGTCCATGAAGCCATGTTTTCCCCTTTCATCCCCTTTCACAACCTGACATACTGTACTTGAAAGCTTCAGTGTTGGGTTAATAATTAGACTCTGCATTGCTCCTTGACTCCTTGATTATGACTTCACCTCAGACCTACAGGCATTCATTCTCAGCTGAGGGGTGTTGGGTAACACTCAGCTGCCCTCAGCAGCCACAGCTGGCTCCCTGCCCAAATGTCAGTTGTCTGTTCACCTTTCCAGCAGCTGCTGATGTATCTGTAATATTTAAAAATCCGTTGGAGCAGTTGTTTTTTTTCTTTCAAGGACTCCTGATAAACTGGGGTGCTTCAGTGTGCAAACTTTTTTCAGTTTAGCAGACACAGACACAAACACATACCTCTTCCTCAGCTTCCTCCTTCTTATGTAATTGAATGTGCTTGTTGTTGTTCAGTCTCTTGAAAGCAGAACAGCTTGTGAATGCCTTTGTATTCGGGTGTTTTGTCACCCGCTGTCTCCTGTTTTTCTCTGTTGTATCTCCCAGCTCTCTCTTGTCTTTCCCCAAAGCATGTAAAAGGCAGAGAGAGTGAACTTAGTAGGTTACTCATCCCTCGTCATCTTTTATCGTCAGTCCATCTCTTTTGTCCTCGAATGTCACCTCTCCTCAGTCGACCTCTGTGATTGTTTCAGCTGTATAGAATTCACCAGCACTGCGTCGTCCGTGTCCCGTGTTGGACAGCTGTGTGTGTTATGTGATGGTGTTTTATATTACAAAGTGTTCCATGTCACTTTGTTGTGCTAGTATTCTCTCGGATGTTCTTTCTGTACAGCCATGTCTGCATGCTAATTGGTTCCCACTGTCCCCTCTGACCCCAGTGTCAGTGGGCACCATCCTCACAGTGTCCCAAATCTGTCCCAGCGGCCTCAAGCTTAGAGCAGCTAGAGTGTAGCTGAGACCACGATGATCTTGGCAGTAGATGCTCTGACCTTTATACTCATATTTACAATGAAATATGGCTCGTTTCGCTTGTTAAAATGCAGATCTCCACTAAAACCTGTAAGTCTGGCTCAGAAAAGAATAACTAGGACAAGTTGTGATGATGTGATAATCTGAAATCTTAATCTGTCTCTTTTCATTTCTCTCTCTCTAGCTGCCTAACATGTTTGGGGACCTCCGCTCGACCTTCATCGCCCTGATGATCGGCTCCTACGCCTCATCCGCTGTCACCTTCCCTGGTGTCAAGGTAACAATCACTGACTTACGCTGCACACATCCGCACACCTGCACTTACACGATATATGTTAACTTATGTTTTTTCACCACTCCTATAAATGTCATCCAGTCTTCACCAAATTTAAAACATAATGTAAAAAAAAATATATTGTTCTATCTTTCCATGCTGCAATCCAATTAAATGAAACTAAATAACACAGTAAATAGTTCAAATTAGGGCGGTCACAGTGTCAGATTTTCACTGTACGATTATCGTGGCCAAAAGAATTTACAATAACGATATTATCATTATATCTACAGAAAATTTGAAAAGAAAAATAGTAATAATAATGATGCCAGCAGTCAAATTCATCTTTAACTTTGTTTACTGTGTGTTTTGTCTCTTTTTTGGCAAGTGCATTATATTCAAATACGAGTGAAGGGAGGTGGAGAAAGAGTCTGTAACCATGTGCAAACGCGAATGAAAAGAACAATTAAACTTAATGGATAGAGAAGAGGCAACCAGATCCACAAGGCCTAGCATCCGCCATTATGATATTATTCTATATGTGTTATTAACACAATGTTTTATTTTTTAAATATCACAGTTATTGTCAATACATATCGCAACACCCTTAGATAGAATGCTAAAAAAAAAAAGAGTATAAAAGTATAATGTTAACAGAGTGCATACATGCTGAGCACATCAGTCAGCAGAACTGGGGAAGGAAAGAGTTCCACTTTAATAGACAAATGCCCAACTTCTATTGGAATTGTTTTCCAAAGTCATAACCTGCCATATCTCTTCTTGAATCCAATTGGAAACATGATATAATATATGATATAATATTGCCACCACTGAGTAACATGACATGGTCATCCTTATATAAATGCCTCAGTATTCGCAGATAGAATTTAGAAATGTGAGTATTTTCCACACGTGTAATTTGATGGAGATATGGATCCGGAAGCAGGTTTAAAACACTGAAACGCTTTCTGACTTCTTATATTTGTGGTCTCCTCTGTATTTTGCATTCAATGCTCGTGTTTTGATGTGCACAGGTGATCTATGACCTTGGCATACCTTTCATCACTATTCTGGTGGTGTGGGCTGCCTGTGCTGGACTGGTCTTCCTGAACTGCTACTTCAACTGGCCACTGGAACCATTCCCAGGACCAGAGGACATGGACTACAGGTTAGTACCGCAGATACACACTGATTTTATGTAGTTGCAGTCACGATTCTATCTTCTTTTTTATCTGTTACTACATGTCAACGTTGTCATTCTGGTGCAGCCTTTCCCATCCAGATGTAGATCCAGGTGTTTCCAGAACAGTTTGCATTGCGTGGCTATAGAAATCATTGACTCTATCTGACAAATAACTATGTAATATGTGCAGAAATGTGCAATGTAATGCAACCAGGTTAAAGTCTATCTGCTGATGATCACACTTAGAATCACGTTTTTGAACCGGCTGATTCAGCAGGAAATTTTTCCAGTAGACTGAGTTTTCTATTTATGATATTAACTTCTTTTTTTTTTTTTTTTTTTTATCCTCCACGACCCCCTCCCTTGTCGCCCTTGTCTTTTACTCCCACTTTATTCACCCGCTTTTCATCCATCTGCCCTCTTCTTCTTTCTCAGTGTGAAGATCAAGTTCAGCTGGCTGGGCTTTGACCACAAAATCACAGGGAAGCAGTTCTACAGCCAAGTGACCACCGTGGGCCGTCGTCTGAGTGTTGGCAACAGCCTGAAGCAGAAGGAGCTGGCCACTAAGGACGGCCACAAGCTCTGCCTCTCCACCATGGACCTGGAAATGGAGTGCAGGCCACAGGAAGAGTGTAAGAGTGCAGAATTGAAAAGCTCCTGATGTGAATTTGTAGCTGTTTTTTTTGTTTGTTTGTTTTTTTTTTAGTAAAGGTTGACCCCGTCTTTTTGTGCTTCTCATCCTAATGCATGTCATTTACTCCTTTGTCTCCTCTGCAGCCCAGTCATTCTTGAAAACTATCATCAGCCCGATCTTCATGCTCAGCCTGGTCACCATGTCCGTCACTCAGCTTCGTCTCTTGTTCTACATGGGGGCCATGAACAGCGTGCTGGAGTCTCTCAGTGATGGAGACCTCAACACAGGTTTGTTGTTCTACCTTTGAATATGTGTCTCTGTGTGTGTAGACACACATGAAAACTTCTCTTCTTTTTTTTGCTTTATCTAGAATATGACACTGACTATCAATAAGTGACTTTGATTCATGACTTAAAAGCAGCTGAACTGACTTGCTTTTAATTGAATTTTCAGTGGAGAGAATGGAAGTTGGTAAGACTAAAAGCCTATAGTTATATCAGTAGTTTACTGAACCATTAGATTATTAACTGTCAAGTTAATAACAATTATAATATAACCTCTAGTCTGGCACAGGTCTGCTACCACACCCCAATAACCCACTTCCACTACTTACTGTAAAACTGTCATAGCTATTTAGTGTTATTTCATGATTTGACTTTGGCTGTTGTTCATGTCAATAACCCAGTCCTTCAGCTGACATTCAGCTTTCATCTGAAACCACCAGGTACCATTTGTTGTACTCATTAACTAACTTTGCCCCTCAGCACCAGCAAACAGTACACATCATATGAGCACTTTTCATTCATCATTAGTCCATGGATCATAAATCCCCCGCATATTGGCATAATATTGACTTTCGAACCGCCTTTAACTCAGTATCTGGTTGTGTGTAGCTCCCGCAGCTAGGACTAATAATTAACTGTACCATCATAGTCATTAACTAGCTAGAAAACAGACCTGAAGCCTCCACCACTTCGATCTTTTTATCCTTCCTTCTAATCCTTCCCCTTTCTTATTTTTTCCCAATTTCTAATATTGTAATGTTGGGTTTGGGTTTGTTTGTTTTGTTTTTTTTTTACAACCTTTTAATCCTCATTCTCTCCCTCTCAGTGAGTCTGTACACTTCCATCTTTGGCATGCTGCAGCTGCTTTGCCTGATGACCACTCCTGTGATTGGTCAGATCATGGACTGGAAGCTGAAGGACTGTGATGATGGAGAGGAGGAAAAGGAACCCTGCAGCAAGTGAGTCAAGTCTGAGTAACCCCTTAATAGTGGTGGGTAAACTCTCTGTTTCTACCCCTTTCCATTTATAGACCCAGGCATTAATATTTACATATGCCAGTGTGGTGAATAGAACCAAGGAACGAACTTTTATTGTGAAAACAGAGTTGTGATATCAGTGCTCATCTGACCTCTCTTCCTTCATAAGGGGGGAGATTAAGAAAAAGCCCAGAGACAGAAAGACCCAGAAGGTGACCAATGCCCTGCGAGCTTTCGTCCTCACAAACGTCCTTTTAGTAGGATTCGGGATCACCTGCCTAGTGCCCAATCTCCCCCTGCAGGTGAGTGGTGCACTTCAGCTGTCAGAGATGCCTTGCTAGCAAAGTTTTTCTTAAAAAGAAAAAGTTACTGATTAGCCTCTTTTCACAGGCTGTTGGCAGCAGAGACAGCCAGTTATGTAAAAGTCAACATAGCTAACAGCATCACTATGTGTAATTACATATAATGTGTGATAATGTGGAACTTTAAAGGAATAGTTTGGCA
Organism: Seriola dumerili; assembly: GCF_002260705.1. Classification (NCBI taxonomy): domain Eukaryota; kingdom Metazoa; phylum Chordata; class Actinopteri; order Carangiformes; family Carangidae; genus Seriola; species Seriola dumerili. The sequence continues at coordinate 4,288,445 of NW_019174704.1, forward strand.
TTTCGGGAAACACGCTGGTTCACTTTAATGCAGAGAGATAAATAAACCTGAATTCCCCTCAGGATTAATAAAATATCTATCTATCTATCTATCTATCTATCTATCTATCTATCTATCTATCTATCTATCTAGCTTAGCATAGAGTAGATACAAATGAAACAAACAAGATATACCACATTAATTGTTGAGCTTTAGAGGTGCTGGGAGGAAGATTTTACTCTTGGACAGAGCCAGGCAAGCCGTTTCCAAAACCACCTCCAGTTTCATTTCGCGAGCGATATTCATCTTCTTTCTGCAAGAAAAGCCAAAAGGCATGTGTCCCAAAATGTTGACCAGTTCCTTTGAGGCTCCCACCTAAATGATAATGATCTATTATTATTGATTTCCTCTACTTTTATCTTTTATCTCAGATTGTGTCATTTGTCTTACACACTGTGGTGAGAGGATTCATTCACTCCGCTGTCGGTGGCCTCTATGCTGCTGTGTAAGTCCCCAAAGTACCACTAACTTCATACACACACACACACACACACACACAATCACACACATTTATATCATGATCTTCATCATCTTGGTCCTCTGCGTGTGCATGTCGCTTGAAACTTAGAGACTAAATGTACCTTTCCTTTCTCTCCAGGTATCCCTCCTCCCAGTTTGGTAGTCTGACGGGCATGCAGTCTCTGGTCAGTGCTGTGTTTGCTCTGCTGCAGCAACCCCTATTTCTGGCTATGATGGGACCCCTGGGGGGAGACCCACTCTGGGTATGTATACGCACACACTCAAACACTGTCACGCGCGAATGAAACCCTCGGGCATGGCTAATTCTAGTGTTGTCCTCCAGGTCAATATTGGACTCCTTGTGCTCAGTATGCTGGGCTTCTTGCTGCCTCTCTACCTGATCTGCTACAGACGGACGCTCTTCAGAGAGCAACAGCAGAAGATGGACAACGCTAAGATCTACATGAAAATTAACGGCTCCGACATCCCCGAGGCCTTCGTCTAGAGAAAATGGAAATGAAGAGAAACGGAGAACAGCAAGTGAAGAAGATTTCTTACTGAGAAACATTGGCAGTCCAGTGATACCTGCACACATACGCGTTTAAAAGGACAACTGAAATCTTAAATATCACATTTATCCAACGATTACACACACACACACACACACACACACAAACAGACTGCCACCCCCATTTTGCCAAAATCCCACCAAGATAAACTGATGCTGCGGTTGTCACGGAAACGAGTCTTTTGGAGAGTTGCTGAGGAGAAAAGTGAAACGTGGAGAGGGAAAATAATAAATAAAAAAAAGAACAAGAGAGAGGAAAGACTGTGAAAGGAAAGAGGCATCAGCCCTCTGCATTCCCCCAAATCCTCTGAATTCTCTTTTTTTATTCCCTCCTCTCTGAGCGGCACATTAGTGCAGCTCCATTCCACACCAGACTGCTTTAATAGTCCCTATACGAGCAGAAAAAGGAAAAAGGAAAGCTTGTTTAGCCCACGAATTTCCACCTGTGAAACCAGCAAGACTGCAAAAACGTCACCCTCACAACTACCAACCTTATTAGTGAGTGATTCCATTGTTTTCGTTTGTGTTTAATGTGCCGACTTTAAATCATGCTGATTGTAAATCCCATAACACGGTGCTACCTATCTATTCATCAGCTGGACTTTTTGACAGAGGGTGTAAGGTAAGTGTGGACTGAATGGCATTAACGAGTGGGAGGCAGGGGGAGGAGAGACGAGCCTTATTGCTGATGATGAGTGAGAAGAAAAGACAGTCATGATGATTAATGATGAGGCTTTTTTTTCTCTTGATTTTTTTTTATAAGGCTAACATCTTATTACAGTATAAAACTACTTTAGCTTAGAGTATACTGTAGTATTGGATGAATGTCAGTGTTTTATATGGCTGTATTCTGTAAGGGGGACGTCAAACAAACTGCGGCATGTTTTGCTAAAAGCGAAATGTTCATGTATGTTTAGATTATTTATTTTATTTCCTGCTTTGTTTAGTTTCCTTTTTATACTTTAAGTTTGCCGGAGGTTCCCTTTGAATATACTTTCATATAAAAGAGATGATTTGTTCATTGGTCAGCATGTTCTAATGAACTTTATCTCCCCTTGGGTAGGTAATACAACTTACCTATACATGTAGATGTACTCAATGTATATCGGCATGTGTCCATAAAACCATCATCATTCAGATGCCTTTGCTTAAAGTCAATATTTCATTCAGCTTATTTACTTACTATTAAAAGAAATGCAGCACTTTATTCCGCGTTAAAACCCTTTAAATACCACACACATCAGCTCAGTTTAGCACTTCTCTCCTGACGCCCACTTTCATTTTCAGCTCCTCCCTCCTTCACATGTGTATTTATTTTTATTTTACACTCACCTTCTCCATCATAAATGTCATGATGTATTTAAATGTTGCTGTGCTGGCAACTACGCACACATGTTGTGTACTGCTTGTTCGCATAGAGCTCTTCCTTTATCATTGAACATAGATGTTTGTTATACAGGTATTCCAGTTTAATGTGGAAGAATTTGTGGCCGGTTAATAAAAAATGTGTTGATCTCTTAAAATGTTTGTCCCTGTTTATGTTTTTTTTTTTTCACTGCTCACCTGGCTGCAATATAGGTCTCTGTATAATTTCAGAAAAGGTGTTAAGAAAAATGTAGTTGATAGAGTTTTAGGTTGTTCTGCAACCAACCAGCAGAGGTCAGTATTAGAAGCATGTGATTTAGAGGCCCAGCCACCACACATGATGAAGAAGCCAGGGTACATTTTGGCCCTTTAGGCCTAATTGCAACTGAATTACAGTTATGTTCTGCTGAACTTTTGATAAACAAACATCAGGATTTTGAAATACACTGACAAATAACAGACACACACGTAGACGTGCTTTTCGATCTTATTGGAATCGAGATAGGTTTTTGTTTCCATACAGTTCCATATGAATGGTTCGTATGTAAAGTGTGTTACATTTATCCAGGATGCACTCACATTTAAAAGTGCTAATCTGCTTTAACAACAGTGTTTGAGAACTGACTGTCTCCTCACTCCGCGTCCCCTCAGGAAGCTTGTTCGGAGGTGAGGTTAAGACTAATTCTAAAGTGTTTTAACACCAGATGTTCCCGCTGCACATTCTCACTACACGTTTGGTTTGAGCAGGCCTGTCAGCGCACTGCTCTGCCATCTGACACCACACTCCGGCAGATGGTTATCACTTGACACCTCAGCCTCTCTCTTCACCTGAGAAGAGATCTGACTGAGGCAGCGTCACTCACATCAGGGACAGCAGCTTCCCGGGAGCTCTCTGCTGGCCCTGGTGCCGCCGTTGCTGGAGGAGCAAATTGTTGGCCGGCTGGCTGAGACCCTGCTGGTTTTGTCCAGGAACACAGTTCAAAGACGCAACGTGAGACCACTGCGTCTCTGTGTTGATTCTAAACTCACTGTAAAGCAAGTAGTGGGTCAGTCACATCCGGTTCTCTTGAACAATTTGACCATACACCTCTAAATAATGAGCCACAGTGGGTTTCTCTGTTGTTGCTTGATCAGATCATACAAAGCAATGAGACAAACGGGGGAAAGATAAAAGGCACAGTAATAGAACGCACTCTATCAAAACAGGCAAATCATAATCATGCATATTAAACTTATTATAACACAATGTTTTTTTGTTTTTGTAATTATTCCCATTGACATATAGGCTACAAGTCAAGTTATCTTTAGTAGGAATTATAATGAAAACCTGATGATGTTAGATGACATCAATAGATAGATAGACAGATAGATAGATACTACATTTATTAGACGCACTAAGCGGCCCTTCCAATGAGAAGACAGAGGGATGATAAGCGGATGTTGGCAGACGGATACAGATGCGCTATAAATACAGCAGCAGTGCGCTGTTACATAATTTTAGACTCACACACACGCAATCACATCCCGCGATCCTCGGGACGTGGGACTGGATTAGGGACCTGTGACGCCTTGTCATCGCATCACGCGCCAGCACCATCCTATAGACCCCGTGCATGGTGGAGCAAAGTGTTGGCCAGGGTGCCTCCAGGGGTCCTTGAGAGAATGACACATCTGCCTGAGAGGATGACTGTACACGCGTAATTTCCTCCACGATTTCATCTTACACTTCACATGTGATCGCTGTAGGAAGCGTATTTGAGAGTCGTTGTCATGTAAAACAAACGATGACATGTCAGTCAGCAGTGGCAGGTGTCTGGAGTGGGTCTGGCGTTTCTGTATGCAAATAATCACGTTAGATGCGGGGACTTTGTTTAAGGGGCTTAGAGAGCTGACGCACCGTGCGTCTGTGCCATCACCGGTGGTCCCCGTGCCATGCCCATATATACTCTGATGGTGAATAGCCACGGTTCTACGTCACCGTGACTGCGATGACGCAGAGGGTGTAGCACACTCATAAGAAAAACGGTTCAGGGGGACTCATTTGGCCTGGATCACGACAGAAGCCTTGCTATTTCCTGTTATGTATTATTTATCATTATGATTTTATTTATATGTCTTTATTTCGTGCGGTTTGTCTGATGCTTGGTTGTTTTTTTATATTTTTAATCACTGTTGTTATAGAGTATCCCATCTCTTATTATGGTAGTCTATATAATGTTTATGGGGGTTTATATCAATCTTAAATTATGTGTGATTCTCCAAGCTTTTGTTCATCCAATTCATCATTTCTGGTTGAATAAAGTTAGGATATATGATATAGGACCCCATTCCTTTAGAAACGAAATTTCATTTCAGCTTTAGAAAGCTATTAGTAGCCTATTAGCTGTACAAATCTACAGCTTAAAAACACTTGAATGTGAACTTTATTCTTTATTCTAATCTATCCATTAGGCTATTTTATCATCTATTTTTATTTATTTTAAAACTATTTAGTTTTTCTGTTTATTCTGTTATTTTTATTTTTAATTTGCTGCTAAAAGGCTGTTTTAGTCGTATGGGGTGAAAAATTGTCAGTATGAGCTGCTCCAAACAGCAGACTTAAACAGTTTTCTACGCGTTGTAAATTCTTAGATTTATTAATTAGGCTCAGTTTGGCCCTTTCAGTCATTATGGCTCAGCTCTATTAACCAATCACAAACAACAACCACAACCAGCTCCCTGTGAACCATCCTTTTCTGTGTGTAGTCTGCTCTGCACAGGCCTCGGTGCTCTGCGCGCAACAGCAACGCCGCGCCGCGGCCCCGATCAGGAAGTGAATTTGAAGAAAATAAGCGACTGTGGAGGTAGAATGACATAGAGGGGGAGAGGTGGGAGAGAAGCGAGCGGAGAAAGAAGAGACTAACGGAGGGAGGGATCGACCCTGTTTCTGGACCTGTATTGAGCTGCTCCCCTCTGAGATATAGGCTACTGCACCGCCAAAAAATGCTCATAAAGGAATTGTAAGTAGCTGTGTGTGCATGTGTGAGCGAGAGAGGGAGTGTGTATGTGTGTGTGCGCGCGTGTGTGTGTGTGAGGGAGAGAGAGGGGAGAATGTGTGCGCGTTTATCCGTCTGATTTCGCAGCGCTGACATTGTGGCCAGTCGCCCGAGAGGGGAATTGCAACAGTGCGGCCGGGGTGATGTCGACATCCCGTATCTGCTCGACTCCGTGTCCGTCATCATTTCTCATGCTCACGACTCTCCATCACCCTAAAGCATTGGCTGAATTGACCGAGAGATAATAAAGCGGCTGTGGCTGTAGTTGCATCAGCAGCCGGCGCAGGCATGGCTGTGCCCTTCACATTTTTTGCATCACAAGCCTTCAAGTGAGATCGGGAGGCTTTCACTGTGGCGAATCCTATAATTCCCCTTTGCTCTGGTGCTAAAATGACGGATGCTCGGTAGGAGTAGATGGTGCTGAGGGAGAAAAGGCGGGTGTAAGCTGCGCCGTGCCAGCGTCCATCCCTGTAAGCCGCTGTGTGGCCATGTTATTGATTCGCTGTGAAGGTGAAACGACTGATGGAGCATTCCGGCATTTGCCTCCGGAGGAATGGGGATATAGCGAGGTGTGTAGAGACCAAGAGTGGAGGGATGCTCAAGGGGAGAAGGGGTGGGAGCGGGCAGGTAAGGGAGGTGGGCGCAAAGCTTTTGGCAAAAAAAATAATAATACAAATACAAATAAAGGCAAATGGCGAGGTTTTGACGCACCAGTCAGGCGTTTCTGAGAATTTGACAGCTGGACTGAAGGGACGGAATGGCAGATAAAGTGGGATCTCGCGTGCAAAGAGAGAGATTTTTTTTGACACGTTGCTTTTTTAGCACACTGCTTTTGCAGGCCTCTGTGAGGATACCTGACTGAGGCCTACACACACAATCAGCTGCTGGTTAGAATAATGGTAAGGCCGATGAATTGCAGATGACTTGGGAAGATATTGGCCCTCAAATTAGTCATGGTTGTCGACTTGAGGCAGGATGGTGGCTCCTTCATTTTCATGCTCTTAACTGGTGTCAGTGTGTGGACCAGACTCCTTTTGCCTCAAGGTGGTTGAGACCCACCTGTAGAAATATTCATCTGTCTGTAGTGTTGCAGAATCATTTCAGATGATTTCCACCCCCTTTTTTATATTTTAAATATATCTTGGTTTTTTTTTTTTCCTTCAGTTTTTCTATTATATATGCATTTTCATCTGTTATATTGTAGTGTCAGGTCAGAGCTTAGCTATTGTAAATTAGCATGAATTTCATCTGTAAGCAGCTTCCAGTTAAAAATAACACCAATCTGATCTTAGAGTCTGGCTTAAATGGGCATACAGTTATCAACATTGATTATTGTCTTGGTTTCTCACCACATGTATTTAATCAATAAATGGCCCAGCACAAAAAAAAAAAAAAAGCCCAGGATCAGAGTGATGGCATTGGCTAAAGATCTGAAGTGATTAGGGAGAGTCTGGGCCTCAGCAGTCTGCCTGGAAATTAATTAAATCGGTCACGATTAAATGCTGAATGCACTTACACACTGTCAACACATGGCCACACGAAGAGGCTTGTACATGCGCACAAACACACACACACACACACACACCAAGATACCATCGTGGGGGTCAAGAGACAGTGAATTGATCCATGTCCTACTGTAGTGCAGACAGGCTTTTTTTTTTTTCTTTTTTTTTGACTCAGTGGTGCTCACCTGAACCACTGACCTAAATAACTTCTGATCCACTTTGTTTCATGCGCTCTCATGAGCTTTGGCAGGTGTGCAGCAATACACTGTGCAATATATGACACGGTGAAGAGACTGAATAGCAGTGAAAGAGGAAGACAGAGTGAACAAAAAAAAAAAAATGGAGAAGAGGAGAAGACAGAAAAGATGAGCGAGGCAGGAGAAGGAGAGGGGTGTTTGTTTTCTGAAGCAACAGAACGACACCTGATATTCCCGTCAAGACTTTTAGACCAAGGAGATTTACAGAGCGAGAGCATTAAGGTGACTTTACTTATCTAAATTCAAATTACATACAGTTTACTCTGTTTACCTCATGCTAAGCTACACAAAAGACTCACTTTGAGAGATATGTGCATTGTAAAGAGGTGTGCAATAATATAATAGGCCTAGATAATATTTTATCTACAGAGTGATTCTCACTTCCTTCCTGCCTTTTCCTTGCAGCATCTGGTCTCCGACCGAATGTCTGGCTGGTAATCTGTGCCAGATTACATTCAGTGGCGAGTGGGACGCAGGGTGATGTGAATTCGTGCACACATCACACAATTACGAAACAATCAACACAGCTTCATACTGTACATGTGCATTATGTGGCACGAAAAGAGCAAAGAGTTCGACATCTGTGAAGAGCTCAGAAACCTTTCTGGCTTTTTAATCCTGAGCTCTCAGTCACCATTAATATTTCCTAAATATAAAGTTGTCAACAATTTTTTTTATAACATAATTCTACCTTGAAGCAAGTTGGTTTCTTTTGCTATTTTGTCATATTTAATTTACTTGCACAGGAATGTTAATGTGTTTCTACATTTGTGACATTATGCCAAAGCAAAATAACTTAAAGGGTCAATCAACACATTGTTTTCCATTAATAGATTTTGTTACCTAAAAAGCGAAAGAGTGATGATCAGATCACAGTAAATCTGATTTCACAGTGACATACTGTGGGTATGAGTGGGTGTACAACAAAAACTCTTCATTCCTGTGAGTAAAAGAGAATTAAACAACACAAGGGGTTTGTTTTATGCATCTTGATGTTCACAGCAACTGATCACTGACTCAGTAAGTGCAACATTAGGTGGTTCTGTTTCACTGGGCCTGTCGCCACCCAGTCAAAAAAGTGAACAAAAACAAATTTGTCCCTGGGCTTATTCAGAAAGACCTGCTGGCACAGAGGTCATCATGTTGTTGTGCGACTGATGTGGCCGTTTGTTAGCCAGCTCCATTTCCCAACACTCTATTGTAAACACAGCGATAAAATGGAAAAATGGTTGAGACAAACAAAACATCAGGAACACATGAACCACCAAATGCTATTTGTACATGAATAATCTTATCAGTGGTAAGCTTTATCTATCCAAGAGAAACAAGTGGCCACATGCGTAGTTGGTTTCTTCCCATTAGGAGGTACCGGTGGTCACCTGACTTGCACAAACATTCAAGCACTATTTTGTTACAATATCAATATAATTATAAAAAGTAACTTAAGAAAATAAAACAATAAAATTACAAATTTGAATGATCACAGGGCTCGGTCTAAAAAACACAGCATAAATACACATGATCATGAGGTAAGTGCAGTCATGGAGCAAGCAGACAGTTGGTTAGCACAGGGCAGAGCAGCATTCATAGTATCTTTAATTAGGTTGTGAAATTAATAGTTTGTATTGGTCGAGATTGGTTTACGAGATGTAGTTCAAAGTGCTACATTTTACACAGTGTAACAAATAACTAAAAGTTGCTTTGAACTCTAATAAATAACAGAAAAAGTGATAATCCTGCAATCTATCCAGGCCTGGCCTTGATTATGTAAAAACATTTTAATAACCAGTTAAAAATCAATAAAATAATTGCTCAGACAAATGATCTAAAAACCAAGCTCATTTTTCTTTTTCTTTCTTTTTTCGTGCATTTGATCGTGACCGTTTCCTTCTTCAGTAAAGCATATTCTCATCTTATCCTAATAGCAAAGAATAGTCTGTTCTCTCCTGATGACTCAGTGTCACAGTGTCAAAGTGAATTTCATACTTAACGATTGATTTTTTTGTTCTCTTTGGAATCGGCGTTAAATTTTATTATTATAATTATTGTTCATAAAAAAGAATAAAGTATCATGCCAAAGAATACAAAGGTAGCCTTGTCATTTACTTAGCAAAGATACTGAAGACTACTCTTTGTAGCCTCTAAAAACATGTAACCTGTGAAGTGGTTTATCTGAAGAGTCCCCTCAAACAGCTTCATGGAAAAGACGCATGTTTGATAATTAGCGTCCACATCTGTATATGGAGCTGAACGATTAGAGATGTCGCTTCATGTTGTCAGTGTGTCACTCACGGGATTTCTCCAGGCTAATCCAGTTCACAGAGAAAATTCATTATTACCAAACTGAAGCATGATGAGTGTCACATTTGACGCTAATAATGAATTCAGTTACTCGGTTTGTAGGGGTTTTTAGGTTAATCACCGTGCTGTACATGGACCGTCAAAACCAAACAAAGTAACTGAAGTCGTCAGGTTAAAAATAATAATGTATTACAGACTTAAACAACAATCCCGTCACAGGATCGTCCACGGGGAGAACAGACGAAACTAGTAAAAGCTGTATCCAGCTTAAGGTGAAGAAACTACATCTGGATCTGGATGTCCTGTTTTGCTCACTGTATTTGCTTTGAGTTTAATTCATGTCTGCAAGACCACCAACATCAGAAAAATGCCCCGCTGAGCTTCCAAGCACAAACTGATAGAACGAGTACAGCTCAGGAGGATCAAAGTTTAAGTTTGATTGTTCCTTTATGATTTTTTGTTGAGTAACTTGCTTTTTTCCTTCTCTTCCAGTCGAGTGATTCTTCCTATCTCTGTGGAAGAGGTACGTTTCATTTCAGTATACTTCAGTGTATGTGTGCGTGTTTCTGTGTGTGTGTGTGTGTATATATATGTGTGTGTTAGCTAAGATGGCTCCAGGCTCAACTTTTTTTTATCTGATTCCTTGGTTCACTTTATTCGGAGAAGTGAAAGCACATCTGCCTGCCATCGCTGAAGCTGTTCTTTTTTTCTTTTTTTTTTTTTTAGGATCATGTTTGGACTTTTATATGTGTTGTTCTCAGAGTGATATATCACAGAAACATTGCATAGAAAAAAATGCAGCGGTGATCACTCTGGGAAACAACTAATGAGCATCAATCATGTTGAATAAGGTTACAATCAGACTGTTGAATCAACACTGTCAGTACATTTCTTCACCATCCTCGTCCTCTCTCTCTCTCTCTGTCTCTCGCTCTCTCTCTCTCTGCCCGCTGTTATCCTCATTTCCATTGCAGTTTGCTGTTCTATTCAGGCTTGCATTGCAAATGAGTCACCTGAAACTATTCCATGACATCGTGTGTACCCCCCCCCCATGCTTTATGTTTATGGATTATTTGCACTTAAATGAGAGTAATCTACTTTCAGTGGAGACATTCTACTCATGCTGTTTACTAATGACAAGATAAATATTTGAAGCACTTAATCTGCTCTTACACTCACTAAACAGTCTCAAGCATGAGTGTAAAACACCAGTGAGTGCTCAAAGTTTGCAGCTTAGATTAGGATGACACATCGTCTATATCTTACCGTATATTATTTACACACACACATGTATATAAAGGAATTATTTGGAACATCTTCCGGTGTCGTATATTTTCATTTTCATTCTACCTGAAAACCACAAGGCCGGCGGCGGAGCAATATATATCTCAGTGACTTCTTCCGCTGGCATTTCCTCTGGCGTATAGAGGCTTTAGATCTGCTCATATTGCTTCTCATTATTTGCGGTTATCTTAGTCATATCTCTACATAATGAGGCAGGTTTGCTCTCAAGCAGGAGGCCTGAAAACGGTGCCCCATGCGGTCGGCATGCTATGTCACCATTAGATGCTGGAAAAATACTAAAAGAGAGTTATTTGACTAAAATGTGATCTACAAAGCCTGAGGACAGCTGAGTAACATCCCCTTTCTCCCCCTCTGCCATTCACATCACATTCCTCCAGAGCCTCGTCTTCTCTGTCTCCCTCTCTGATGTCTGAAGCGGCAGTCCTCATCTATTTGCCACCAAATACCAGATTTGGAGGTTTGCTATATCTGCCCAAACACTTTAAGGTTGTAATGATTCAATCCATCCCTCGATTTGACTCTCTCGCTTTCTGCCCACAATTCAAGATTCTTCCAAAAAGCTCAACAGTTGTATTTTCACAAAGGATGACAATAGCTTAATATATTCGAACAATGGTTTTGTTTGGGGGAGTAATTGTTGAATGCGATTTTTCCAGTTGTTGAAACCCCTAGACAATTTACTAAATTGATTTTCCACTCTATTACCTGGACATGGAGTCACCCCATAAGGCTGGGCTGACTTGTATTTGTCCACCACTGTTACCTGGAGGCTTTGCTATTCCACTATCCCATTTATTTAGGTGGCAGTGCAGGTACGTGCAGCCGATTTCAGGGAATCAGTCTCCAGTTTAAATCTGACTCTCTCTCTCTGTTGCTTACCAGGTGTCCAGTAATTGAAACCACCCCAGAGACCATCATGGCCAAACTTATTCCTCCTTTCCAAAACATCAGTGTCCACATTATATGAAGGTCATTTAAACCAGTTTGGCACAGTTCGTCTGGGTCTTTGTCCTTTTTGTCTTTTATTGATGTTGCTGCAGAGAAGTAACCTTTTAAATACACACAAAAGGTCAAAGGGTCATGGTTAAAAAGGAGCAGTCTCTTCTGTTCAGTTTTTTTCTTCCCCTTTCGTCCCATTCCTGACATCTAGCTTAAGGATAAATCCATTGTAGGAGATGAAGATGTACCAATTTCACCACAGACTTTTAGTTCAGTCTACATTCATCCACAAAATCCACAAGAGTTGTTTCCATTTCTGTTTATTGCTACTTTTGTGCAACATTCAACATTCAACAAGAGCTGTGTCCAGTCGTGGAAAGCAATACCAATTTTAATGCTTTGTCTCTATCACGTCCTGTCATCTACTGAAGTTAACACGCTAACCAGCTAGCCCTGGCCCGTCTCATCACTTTCCAAAAGCGACTCACTGTAACCTCCAATCTGCCCTGTTGACGCTGCACTGCTTAAAGGGCATATTATAATCTCTTGTCTTTTAAACACAACAATGGCCAAAGCCTTTGTCAAGCGACAGTCAACACCACCTGCTACCGGCAAGAAACCAGGTTCGGCAGCAGAGGAAATGTACAAATAGCCCCTTTAAATGTTTTTTTTTCAAATACTTATCTAATTCTTTATGATGTTGTTTTTTCATCTTTTTTTATTCATTGGCTATATACTATCTTCCTGTGCTACAGGTGCTATTTTTTTAATCCATATTTCGGTTCCCTTATTTTGTCCGTTTAAAACACTCCTTAAAAGTGACTATTGGTTAAATGTTCAGGGCTCACTTGAGGGTCATGAGGTGGCAGGGGGGCATTCAATACACATTCTGTGAAACTCCCCATAAAGGAAATATACAAAAATCAATGCCTGTATTTCTTCAACATGACTGATGAGTTTTAAACTAATTCAAACATTTCAGTGTCAAATCCTCTCTAGTTCCTATTGGTTTTGTGTACAAGTAGACAACTTGGGATACTGTTGTTTAACATACATTATTCTTGTGGTTTGATTTTATAGAATGATGTTTTACATTAACAAACAATGGAAAAGAAGGAATAACTCATCTCTGATCTGTGAAAATAATTGAGTGATTGTTACTACATCAACTTGCTTCATGTTTGTGATGTTGTAAGTGTGTCTGCGCTCCGGTCCAGCTTTGTGCAGAGGTTATATGGTGGATTAGAGGTGATTAAGAAATGAAAGGAGCCATTGTCCTATGTTTGAACACTCACATGTACACTCAGGATCAGGAAGATGGGGGATGAAGGGAAGAGAGGGATGAGAGTGGGAGAAAGTGTACAGGATGTGAAAGAGTAAACAAATTGGGCGTAACATAAAAGTAGAGAAGGGACAAGAAGAAAAGGAGGACAAACAAGAGTGTATGGAAGAGATTATCAGGATATAGGGACTAGGGAAGGAGAACGTAGCGATCAGGGATCAGAAGACAAAGTAATCCATCACTTAAGATTGAAATAGTTGAGCTGATAACACACATGAGAAAAAGAAGACTGAGACTGTGAAAGCTCACTCATCACAAGGATAACACATGGCGAGTCCAACATGTATCAATTAAGGCAGGCTTGAGGGAAGCACCTCCTTATATCTCTCTTTAAACACAAGTTCTACCTCAGCCCAACCTGTTTTTTCTCTCTCTTTCTCTTTTCCAGTACCAGGTTGGCCAGCTGTACTCTGTGGCTGAGGCCAGTAAGAATGAGACAGGTGGAGGGGAAGGAGTTGAGGTGCTAAAAAATGAGCCCTACGAGAAAGACGGCGAGAAGGGACAGTACACACACAAAATCTACCATTTGCAGAGGTAAGCAGTTTTCAGACGAGCAAGAGCCTCGCAGAGAGTTCACTCAGGATGGCTACTTCATTCAATTCTCCATTAACGGCACATCTCTCTATTCATTCATACACTCTTCTGCTTCAATCTGTTAGTCCGTTACTTTAAAGTCTTTTTCCTGGTCCACTCCATGCAGCCTAGCGAGCTGAGAATGACAACTAGTTCAACATTTTGGAGAAATACGCTTGTTTGCATACCTAAATAAAGTTAGACGAAAAGATTGATAGCACACTCATGTTTGCATGGGATAATAAAGCCATCACCAGTGGCCAGGTTAACTTAGTTTAGCACAAAAAATCAGGGTCAAACTTTGCTCTGTCCAAAGTTTAAGTAGCACTAAGCCATGCTAGCTGCTATGTCAGGCTGTACTTCATGTTGCTTTGAGCTAAATGCTAATGTTAGCATGCAAACATAATCACTGTGATGATGTCAAGAGGCTAATGCTAAGCAGCTGCTGAATCTAAATGGTTATGTTTAGGTATAAAAACACCAAGATGGTTAATTAGTTACTATTTAATAGGTAAATAGTTAGGATTAGTTTACGATTACAGTTTACTGGGTCAGATAAAGGTTTGGTGTGGCTAAGGTTATGGCAAGAATGTGGGCAGGACTTGTGTCTGAGCCCATTCTTGCGATGTGATCCATAAAAACATCAGCATCAATAACCCGTCTAGAATTAACAGTGGTCTGTGGTGTTGTTTTACTGACCACACATGCAGACTTTATCCCAAAATTACACCTTAATGCACTAAAATCTTAATTTTGTTAACTATGCATCGAACCCATTTACCTAATATCGCCTGTTTAAAATGTAGTTAAAGAAGAGCAAATTTAGTCATTTAAGTACCGCTAAACTTACGATGGTGTGTTCTTTTTTCACTTCCCTTTTCTGCAGTAAAGTGCCATCATTCGTCAGAATGTTGGCTCCAGCTTCAGCTCTCAACATCCACGAGAAAGCCTGGAACGCATACCCATACTGTCGCACAGGTAGCTCACACACACTCTCTCTCTCTCTCTCACACACACACACACACACACACACACACACACACACACACACACAAACCTTCTACTGACACAAAAATGACCACAGTGTCATCTGTCTGAGCTCTGTGGAAAAGCAGTTATTATGGTGGTGATGTTGTATGACATATATCTGAAGTTTGTGTTATATATCTAAATTTTTCTCATTATTTTCAGACTATGGCGCCTGTTAAAATTAAAACCCAAGCCATGACTTGTTTTTTTTTTTGCCATAGGCCTATGTGAATCACAGAGCACAACATGACAGTCGTTGACATTGTTGGCATTTAAGTATTTTAAGATGAGTGAAATAAATAAAATTATTTCTAAGAAGTAAGAGAAAATATGTCAGACTCACAGGAACTCCTTAGCTATGCTTGAAATCTAAACTCCATCAATCTATATAAAGGCCCAGAAGAGGTCCCTGGTGGAAGTCTCATCTTCCAAACTACCTTTTACTCTATTGACGCACAGAATGCTATTGAATCTCTACCACTGCATTTACCCAGTCTTTGAAAGCCATTTTCCAATGCCTCAAAGTAATTCTGGAAGCTGCAATCACACCCACCTTGATAACTGAATATGCACATATTGATATATTTGGTATTTGAGAACTCTCCTGTAATAAACATCAAACAGGAGTTAAGCAGTTGCTGAATCAAACCAACAATCCAGGACTTCCATAACTGTTGTCAAGATTGTTGATTCAGTATAAAGGGAAGTAATGATGCTAAACACAATCATGTGCACTTTAATCCTCCTGCAATAGTGTGAATGCAATTGACTCAAATTACTTAGAGGTCACATAGATGCGGATCTGTCCAAGCAGTTGTCATTCTCTGGGTACCTTCCTCTCCCTCTCTCTCTCTCTCTCTCTCTCTCTCTCTCTCTCACCTTGAAGGAAGAGTAGTTGAATAATTTACTGTATGTCCAGGGAGAAGAGCCATGCAATCACTTGAGCCTTTCAGGCTGTGATCACACACACACACACACACACACACACACACACACACACACTACCAGCTGCCTGACAGCCATCTGTCATACAAACACATGGGATAGTCAAAGGCACAATCTGAACCCACACACACACAATACGCACTGACAAATACTGTTCCCAACAGTTCCCCTTGGCCTCTGAACGTTGTCCAACACTGTAAAAGTTATTACATTACTCATATGTTCCTTAACTGCATTATTTTTTTCTTTCCCTCTACTTGCTCCTCCACATTCTTTCATCTGGCTCCGCAGTTATCACTGTAAGTATTTTTTTTCTTTGGTGCTTATACATTTCATGTATGTCGACACCAAGGACACAGCAGACTTTGATGGCCATAGAGGCAACAAATTAACCTGAAAGTTGAGAAAGAAATTTGATCTCTTTCAGTGACACAGCACCAGCAGGGACAGTCAGACACCATTACTTTGTGTGTGTGTCTCTCCGTGTGCGTGTGCGTGTGTGTGTGTGCGTGTGTGTGTGTGTTGTGTGGTGGTATGTGTGTATGTAGCAGGAGGCTGACTCAAATGTATTTTCTCTCGTCTCTCCTTCCCTTTTCTCTGCAGAACGAGTATATGAAAGATAACTTCCTGATCAAGATTGAGACATGGCACAAACCCGACATGGGACACCTTGAAAATGTAATTACTAAAGACACTAATTAACAGAGGGCGTGTACGTATGCGTGTATGTGAGCATCGTCAGGAATTTTGATATGAGCATTTTTGTTGTATTTGGGATGACTTTAAACAATGCACATGCCAGAGAAGTGTTTATTTTGCACCACTAATGTTTCATTTTAAAATCATACTGAATCTCCCACTTGATTTGGGTGCTTTTTGTTCATTGCCCATTTCCTTACTGCAGGCTGTGTGGTTAACTCTGTTTACTTGAAATGTATTGGCCAAGTATAATTTTCCATGTTTCCACTTGCATCATATGGGCTTTCAAAAACTTTTTTTATTCTGAGCCTTGTGGTCTCGTCTCTGTCGTATGGGTGCTGCCTGCAGAGACTTGTGTCTGTATCTAAGCTGTGCTCTGTGGTTCTGCTTCAGGTACATGGTTTGGATGCAGAAACCTGGAAAAAGGTGGATGTAGTCTATATTGATATTGCGGACAGAAGCCAAGTGGAGCCCAAGGTGAATATTTTAAATTTAAGATCCATATTGTGATGACTACGGAAACTAGATGTGTTACTTTCTGTGTCATTTTATCCATGTTGTTCATTCTGGTTTTTCTTGTGTCCCTACAGGACTATAAGCATGAGGAGGACCCGTGCAGGTTCAAGTCGATGAAGACAGGACGAGGCCCTCTAGGACCAGACTGGAAGGTACAGCGAGACATGTCTGAAGCCACATTATAAACAAAGACCTCCAACTACATAACTGTTAATTATTGCTTTGCAAAATAAAATAAAAAACTTCACTTGCATCAATACATGTTGGTGCAAGTCAGATAGATAGATAGATAGATAGATAGATAGATAGATAGATAGATAGATAGATAGATAGATAGATAGATAGATAGATAGATAGGTAGAAGCTTTACAGTAAAAGACGTAGTGTAGGGAAATAAAATTTACAGACAATTAACACTTATCTGAATCTATATATGAAAAAGTCAAATGTTTTACAAACTTGTTGTCTAGTCAAACCTGATTGGGGGATAGGGGAGGACTCAAGACCTCAGTATTTCCTGAAGACATTAATGACTATTGCAATGAATGTAACTGATACATATGAATGGAAAATTTTTGAGCCTCTTTTTTAACCCCCATATTATAGCCCATTATCCTTTGTTAACATTTCTAAACTTCCTGTATTTGTGCAATTGCAGAAGGAACTTCCTAACAAGACAGACTGCCCACACATGTGTGCCTACAAACTGGTCACTGTCAAATTCAAGTGGTGGGGGCTGCAAAATAAAGTGGAGAACTTCATTCAAAAGGTTTGTTTGTAGTTCGGACAGTGGTACGTACCAGTTTGTCACTTTATGATCATTACGGTGGAAAAGTACCACACACTATCATGGTGTACACATGTATGCGCTGTACCAGCCTCTAGTGGATAAACAGGGAAAAGCAGGATGAAATTAAACATCTCTGATGATCAAACTGCCTCAATTTATCATTTGCACCTAAAAAATCCACTTTCTCTAAACCACAGTTTGACTTTATCTTCCTTCTGCTGTTGTCCTCAGCAAGAGAAGCGTTTGTTCACTAATTTCCATCGTCAGCTCTTCTGCTGGATCGACAAGTGGATTGAATTGAACATGGAAGACATTCGCCGCATGGAGGAGGAGACGCGCAAGGAGCTAGATGAGGTAAGCAAGAAAGCTGGGGACAGCGGACACACTTTTGAAGATCTGACTTCAAAATAAGTTATAAGTAAATATTAATACATTAGTAAAACTAAGCAATTCAATCCTAGTCTGAGAGTCCTGAAACAGGATGGGCTGTGAACATCATTTCTGTATACTGTCTTGTGTGTCAGATGAGGGTCAAGGACCCAGTGAAAGGGATGGTGGCTCTAGAGGACTGAGGTTGTGTCAGACCGTGAATGCTGCTGTTCATCAGGTGAGTGTTTTGTGCACCATAGCATTGTACCTTGGAATTCTTTTGTTTGTCTTTGTGTAGAGTCTTTTAAAACATCTATTGATTTTGTTTTTTGGCTAATAGATTATTCAGTCTACAAAGTTTGAACAAAAAAGAAAAATTGGTCATTGCAAGTTCCCTCAGCCCAAGCTAATATCTTTAGATTAACAGTCCAAAAAAAGATGTTCAATTTACAATGAAATAAAACACAAAAAAGAAGGAAATTCTCACATTTGATAAACTTGAACTACATTTTTGGCATTTTTACTTGACAACTTACTTCATTCCCTAATGTTCACCATAGCTGATATTATCAGTCAATTTTCACTCATTACAAATATATCAGTATCACTGCATATACATTATGCCGGCTGATAATCAATATGATATTGATGATTGCAAAGAAATGCAAAAGACATGTTGGATGTTATCGTAGGTTATGGCCAAATCTAAAGCAGCAGAACAGACAGATGATATTCACATATCCAGTGTTGAGTCTCCTTTAAACTTTGTTTTGGTTTCCATCAACTCCTGAGAAAGATAAACGCCTCTTTAGCTGCTAAATGCACCACCAGATAGTCATTAACTGTGTCTGCCTGCTGCTCGATGTTGGGCAGGAGGCTCACAGTCGGTCTTCAGAACTTTTTTGCCAATAACAGTCTGCTGCAGCTGGAAACAAGGTTGATTAGAGCCAGAGTGAATCAAAAGACAGCGACGTTGCAACCAATGAGCTCAAAGATGCTAAAAAAAAAAAAAAAAAAGCTCTGTGACGTACGGGGAAATTATCTGTGGGTTTGTCACCAACCCCTTTCACATTATAAACAATCATTTGATCCATTGTTTATGTGACAATATTGATTACTGTAGCTTTAAGAGATGGCTACAGTCTGGCTCTAAATCTGACTGCGTTTTAGAAAAGCAAGCCAATAAATAAGCTTATTGGTGCCTTATGCTCATGCTCTTACCGCTCTCTGTCTCTTTCAGACCAGAATACCCAGACACCAGCGGATTCACATCCTCCTTCTGTTCCAACTGATACAACACCTGACCGGCCGGTCCAAAGTCCTCCTCCCCCAGTACAATCTGAATCTGGTTTTCAGGGACCTGGACCCAGTGTACTCCCAGTTTTTCAGCTGATCTCCTCCACCCCATCCCACCTCCTTTGAGTCCCACCCGTCACCTTTTGTTTTTCCATCCAGTGTCCCCGTCTTATTAACTGCTCTGAGGCCTCCAGTAGCAACACTATAGATCTTGTCAGTCAGTCCTCTCTTTCTCTCTCTCAGTCTCTAAACCGTTCTAAACTACAGAGAATAGTGAAATTTATCTCTGCAATTTAGGATTTATTTCTATTTAAGATATCCCAATGTGTATATATACAGTATACAGTATATCGGGGAGCTGAATAATTGTACTGAAATATATATATATATAAATATATATAAACAGGGTTTTTAAAATGATTTTGTCCGTAAGTTTGTCTGTGGATGTTTATTTTTCCAGACCAAGCTATATCTGCTCAGTGTTGCATTTTGATCCTTTTTTTTCTTTTTTTCTTTTTTTTTTGGATTTATATCCCCTTCTCTCCACTTGTGTCATGCTTTATGCAGTGGTTCCTTTTGTTGTTCAAATCAATTTGCAAATCTACAAGCCGCAGCTGCAAGGTCGGGATTGTGCTACGAGTGTTACGTTGTCTCTGTTATTCTCCTGACCTATCAGATAGGATTCTTTTCCCAGTATCGCCGTTAACATGTCGAGGCATTCATTGGCTTTTTCTGCTGCTTTGTGAGATTGTGTGTGCACGTTTCTGTTTGTGCGCGTGCGTGTGCATGTGCGTGTGTGTGTGTGGGTATGTGGGTGTAGCGTCTGTAGCCATATTTTTCAGTTTTCTTTCACCAGATCATTTCTAGCTCTTCAGTTTCTTCAGGCTGTTCAAACAGAATCCCTTCAAAGTGCAGTGATTGAAGATCACCTCTGTATATAAATATACAGTAATGCACACACACATACAGAGAGAGAGATAGTCTACTAAGATAGAAGATAAAATGGAAAATAGCAAGACAGCTGGAACAGCCATATGTGAGTGTGGGATTGTCTCTTTTTTTCTCTTTGTCTGACAGTCTTTCTGTCTACAGGCAAAACTCTTCATCATGGCTGTGATTTTAACATCAACCGCCATTAGAGGTATACAGCCCTGCCCGCTCACTGTAGATAGATAACTTGTTCTTTGAAAGTTAAACTTTACGCGTTCTGTATCAATTTTTGCCCCGTCACCCATCCTGTCATTCCTCCAGTGGATAAATGGTATTATCCAGCGATAGCAATAACTACCATGACACGTTGGTCTCTCCTTTATCATCGCAAATTTATCTTACTCTACAGTTTGTTCCTATAGTGACAACAGTTTGATTGAAGCAGAGTCCAAGCTGAAAGTCAAGGATGGTTAGTTTATCATTCATTAAATGCTGGTTTTATTGTGTCTGTCTTTGGATGAGGTGGGTTTTCTCCTGCTGGAATCTGAAGGCTGTTCTTTGTAACGGTGTGGTTTTTCAGTATATGCATGAGTGTACATGAGTGATGTACAGTAGCGTGTCTTTAAAGAGATCTGATGCTGGCTTGGTAAAGAAGGGAGGACAAAATGGAGCTAGAGGAGTAATAACAACAGGCACTATCCTTCCTTCTCTTATTGATGTGTGTTTGGCCTCCTTCATTCTCAGTTAACTTTAATTTCCTCTCTTCCATCCTTTGTAATACTTTACATCCTCCACATGTTTTAACAGTGTGGAAACTTTAAAGAGCAAGCAACAGATAACATCAAAAGGCCACTATTATAATGCTGACACAGGTCAGTCACAGTTTATATATTTGGATTATTTTATCAGTTTGAGGTCCACATTTAGATTTTTGCATTAGGCATTTTGCATTAATGACTGAATATTAATTTATGTTAAATTTGATTATTTGTATTGGATTCATCAATAAATTAAATAAAACGTATTACTTTTAATTAAAAAAAAATAACAATTAATGTACACAATTTATATTAATGGAAAAGTATAATCATACACACTTGTGTGGAATCTGACTCAGTGTAAAACAGTATTAATATCAGTTCCACTGAAGGGCTTTCCATTGGCAAATATTTAACAAAAAACAGTTTTTAATAAAAAAGTATATACTGGCCTAATATTTAAGTAGTTTTATTTTGTTACATATATATATATATATAAAGCTCTACTTTTGAAAACTTAAGGTCAGGGGAAGAATTTAAAAGAAGAAAAGAAATTATTCTATATATTTATTTATTCGTCGTAATGAACCACCTAAGTTGCTGACAGATTTGAATCTTTTTTTTAAGGAACAGCAGTGACATTATCTCTTCCAGGGCCTCTTGAATTATGCTCAGTCACATATAAACATGTTGTCATCAAATCTTAAAGATGTATGTGTATTCTAGCAGATTTTCAACATTTGTTCACTCGTATTAATCAGAAGGTCCGTTTTACTCTATCAATTCAAATTGCCCAGTCTTTAGCAAAACAAGTCTAGTTAGATTCAGCCTTTTTTTAATTTGTTTGTTTCATGTTGATACAATTAATAATTTAATTGACTACAAGATCATATTGGAGCAGTGGCCCTGTGCGAACATTATCCTCTACATGTGGTCTGTTTTTTAAAGCTGAATCACACAAAGCAAATAAATCCAAAATCAAATTTCTTTAGGAAAAAAAAAAAAAGGCCTTTTAAAAACTGCTCTGGGAGTTACTGGCAAGTATTCAAGCATAACAGCTCTGCCTTGCCTTGGTGAAACTTACTTCATAACTTTTAAGTAGAGTAACTTAAATCTACTCTTTTTATCCATCTTTACATGTCTTTGCATATCTGTCAGATTAATGTTCCAAACCCATCGTTTTAAGCATTTTCCGTTGCCTCCTCTTTAGAGAAAACACACTGGCCCCGGATGCCCAACCCCCCGCCCCCCACCCCAACCACTCCCCACCCCACCACCCACCACCACAACCTCTCTCTATGTCCATCAAGCATCTCACTCACTGTCTGTGATGGGGCTACCAACTGAATCATGGAGATTTGTGGATGTACTGTATGTATTGACTTTGTAAATAGTAAATAAATTAATGTAGATGAACACATATATATAGACCAGACTGTCCTGCCAGACCTACAGCACACCCTCTTGACACTTGATCCTCTTATTCCATCGCTAGATCTTCAGCATTACATAGACCACAGTGACCGAGTTGCTCTTACAGAGGTAATATGAGGATATGTTAGAGTTGTAGTTGCTGAAATGTAGTGCTGATAAGACATTTTGAGGAGTATTGTCAGCTGTAGACACAATAAACGCATTCTTACATATTGTTAGAGATGATTTTGCTGCTGATTTTAGGACGCTCCTGCAAAGCAGTGGAGAGCTGAGTTGCCGTGTGGTTTGTAGTTGGAGGAAAAAAAAAAAGCTAAGAAAAAAATCCTGTTCACTATACTTCCTCTCCTTCTCACGTTCTTCCCTCACAGGGACCTCGTCTCATTGGCAGGACAGTGTATAAATATATATTTTTGTTCTGAATGTTGTTGTACCTCTGTTGTCAGTCTCTGAACTACACTCGCCTCTCTCACCGATAAGGAACATATATAACGGCAGCTTGGGTCACTTCATTGATCCACATAATTAGCTGGTGGTGTCGGCCCTCAGTGGAGCCTCGGTATGAGTTCGATTTAGCCCTCTTGTGGTTGGTGATGGGTGGTCGAGGGGAAATGATTCTACGTTTAGGAGCAGCTTCGACCGGGTGCTGGAGGGTTGGAGTTTGCAGCTACACAGAAAAAAGCTTGTTTGAAAACAGATACTGACAGTAGACCCATTTTAAGAGCCTGCAGACACCATACAAACTTGTGAGAGAACATGGTTTAACAGAGACAATCTCATAGATATCTGTTGTTAGATTCCTCGATTTATAATCAGAGTATGAAACCAAATGATGATTCCACAGTCCCAAACTGTTTTTAAATCGTTAAATCTCTCTCTCTCTCTCTCTCTCTCTTACTCTCTCTCTCTCACTCCTGTTAACTTGTCTCCTGTTTTTCTTTCTTTTATTGTGAATTTGTGCCTTTTTGTCATCTTATCTTCCAATAACACTACTGTACATTGGAGACGTAAAGAAATGAATAAAAAGAAGCAAACCAACTGTACATACGTTCTGATCTAAATATTTGTTGTTGTTTTTTTAACAATGCAACACATGAGCAATGGTCTCCTCACTTAATTACCATCGAGGTCCTGAGGGGAGAGAAATGATACGGCTTTTTTCAGGTAATCATAGGTGCATTAGACTTGTAGTAAAACCAATGTGGTGATTTTTTGGAAAAGCTTTGAGAAGCTTAGAGATATCTGACACTATATCATTAGTCAATAATAAAGAAATTCATTGGTGGGTTTAGGAAGCTGGAAGAACTAAGTATATGCACTTTCACATCTCTGGCAGCACGTCCCAACAGGTGGCTTTAGTTTCCCCAAGTTCCTTTTTTGGACAAATAAATGACACAACAGGCTTTGACAGATATTGGACATTAAATATTACTACACTACACTATATTACACTGTTACTATTGTCAATTTATGCAGTAGTTTTGCATGAGTGAGCTGCTGCAGAGACTTGCAACTGGTTAAAAAGCAAATCATTAATTAACTAGGGGTAAAAAGGTTTCCCTCATTCATAGACATATCAATTATAAAGTGAATCATCATAAATTGGATAGAGCAAAGATGGATTAACGCAATACATATAGCTTACATTAAATGAGTCCAAATAAAAAGGATTTACAAACTAGAATTTACAAAAATTAGCAAAGGTTAATCAAGGCTACTTAGAATTTGAATATTTGTCATTGGCGCCCCCTGTAGCAGAATCGAACCAGAGACTGTGGCAGGCAGCAGCCGACACACACACTCAAACACGAACACTGTAGGCAGGGTAAAATTAATCAGGCTTTGGATGGCAAAGATTAGTTTAAATCCTGATTATGAGGCAGAAGAGGAGCCAGGACAGAGAGCTGCTACACATTTTGTCAGATGTCGATGACACTCTAGGACTCTGCACAGTTTATGGGTGTGAGAGAGGAAATCTCTTGAACTAAAAACCTTTATGAACCGTTAAGTCTGTTTAGCTTACGAGTATAAATGATTTTGATTCCTTAAAAGATGTTCTGATTAACTAGACATGTCATAACCTTATCTGACTCAAAAAAAGGGAAGTGTAAGCATGTTTTTTTCATTTATTTTGTGTTAACTTTATAAAAAATAATAAAATATAAATATAATTTAACAAATAAGCAGCATAACGACAGCTAACTAGTTTTTGATTACTAGCCAAACAATGGTAGAGTTAAGTTTCCTCTCCCACCAATACAGACAGTCAAAGATAGTTTATTCACCTCCAACACTAAAGTAGCTATCCAGTGACAGAATACAACACTGCACCCTGAGTACACTGTAAAATAAATAATACATACATTTAGTGGAATCAACTAATCTTTTCTCATTAACATGAATATATGAATTTGGTTCATTTCAAGTTAATTAAACTTTGTAAAAATTTTTAAAAATCTTATTTTCCAGCCACTTCAGAATAACATGACTTCTCCAAACTTGATGAGTCTGACAAGTCTCGAAACTCGAAATGATGAGTTGTGAATGAATGAATTGTTTGCTAAACTCAGTGATTTAAGTTTTTAAAGAAACAAAACTAGCATATTATCGGACTAGCATGCATTGTTATATGGTAATAAAACTCTCCAGACAACCCTTTTTTTTGTACTTTGAAGAAAAACCATGTTGGAAATGTATAATGTGTAAGATCGTGCTACTTGATCCACCTCCATAGGGGGCAGCATTTCACCTCTTCAACCCTGTCCAGTTAATCATGTTGTTGTTTTCCCCATGTTCATTTTTTTCCATAAATGTATTATTTATATGTGCATTTATTGTTGATAGTTAAAATTGTTGATAGCACTGAAACAAATTATGAGTACATATAATACTAACAGTAGGTTTTTATTTACCTATAAAAATATGAAGGCAAGGGGATACTGCATGGCACATGGGTGTCAGGCTACAGCAGCATGAGGAAGGGATGATGACATCATCACAAAGGCAGAATCAGGAAATAAGTTTTATTGCCAGGTAGGTTTTTACTTACAAGATATTTGGCTTGCTGTTTGGTGCAGTATCCAATAAACATTAACAGGAAGTAACAATAAAAAGGTAAAATACTGCAACAGTCAAAAAGATAAATATACATAGATACACATATCCAAAAAATAAAACATTGAAAAAAAACTATGTACAAAAGTGTTGACAAAACTCCTGCTGAGCAGGATGTGCAAAAGATCACAGTATAGACAATATATGTTCTGTGTAGGAATAATACTCCAAGGTGTTACTGTACTGTGGTTGATGATTGGTGAGGCCAGACACAGAAGAAAAGGCAGGAGCTGGTCCATCACTGGGGATGACTGGACAGAAATTCTGGTCCTGATACAGACAAACAGGATAGGACAATTAGTTTAGATCATACAAGTTCTTTATATTCAAACATGTTAGGTCTGTTGTGTGTGTATAAAATAAATAGTAAGGATAGATATGAATATGCTAAAATAAATACAATATTAGGTAGTGGATCCTGAACCTGCTGGTTCTGGATCTAACAGTCTCTTTGTCTTAAGTTACTGACGCATCCAGCTGGACAACAGCCGCAGGAACAGGCTAAATTCTACTAAATCACTAAAACGTCAACATCATACATTTATGCCACTTGAAGTGTTTGTCAGTACTGTTTTTCATTTGCACTAATGATACTTTTCGCTAGAGACCAACATTAGATGTTACTCACCTGTCTTACAGAAAATGTTTGTGTTTTTCTTCTTTGGCATTGAACGTGATTTTTTGTCGAAGCGGTTCTTCGGGATGGAGATAAAGATCGCTCTTCAGCCATCTCTGCGTTTCTGTGATGCTAGTCGGCAGCTTTTTTTTTTTTTTAGTCGGGAGCTGTAGCGTAACTTCAAGCTCAGGAGGAAGCTCTTCTTCTCCGTGGGACTGGGGGCATACTAGACGCTACACTGAGTCACACAGCATCTAGTGTGTCTAGGTGGTATTACAACACAGTCCGGGACGCAACTAGTTGGTTAGCATGCTCATTTCAGTAGATATCTCTGAAATACAGTAGATGGTGGTCTTGGTCATGACATCATCACTGTGGCTCCTTCACTTACTATTGATGGTGTTAATTCATTTTGTGAACATTTTAAACTAAAATTCTGGCCAGATTTGGCCAGATCTTACATATTGCACCTTTAATACATGTTAAGATAAATTATGTATGTTTCATTTTATAATAAAGAAAACAATGTGAGCCACGATGGAGGTTAGTATTGAATTTAGCCCCTACCCCTGTACATGTATAACATAACAGAGTCATTAGGAGCAACCTTGCATGTTGCCATCGCACTGAATTTTCACTGGAAGTGAAAAGCTAATATGTCTGTAGGCATGAAGCGGTTTACAGAGTACTTGTCAGTGTTGTTGGTTCATTAGGAAAAGGAGCCTGACTGTGTACTTCTCTGTGTAAAGGAATAGTTTGACATTGTCATGCCATATTATATCTTTAAAAATGAACTATTAAATATGACTGACTATTTAGAAAATTAACAATGTGCTCTTAACAGCCTTTTTTGGGAAATAAAATAAAATAAAATATCTCTCAAACCCTTTGCCGTTCAGTACTAAAACATTTTAATTCCTGACGCAAGAAATCATATTTTGAGCTACCATGTAACTTACAATACCACCAAAGCTTTTCATGAGAAATTACTCTCCACCATCTCCAGTCATTGCTCTTAAGGAGAAGTGAAGCAGAGCACCTTACACATTCCATACTGTTAACAAAGTGAGGGATTATTTATGAACATACAAAGAGGGCTTTAATGCAACAAATGGCATGCGTCACGGTGACATTCAATAAACAGGCATGTCCATTCATGAATAAGATAATACTTTTTCCCTGGACTGTTAGCCAACCTGGGATAATAGCTTGATCCGATGTTACGCTTAAAGTCCAGAGAAGGTTGTGTGTGGGTCCTTGCACCCAGAACAGCTGAGAACAAAGTGCAGGAACCAAAAAGAGAAGAAACAGTCAAAAGACGGGACTCACAATAGGAAAGCAGATCCAGTCTCTCGACTCCCCTTTGGAGATCTTCGTCATCTGTGCGCACGGGGTCTGCAGCTTTTTCCGGACACCACAAGAGAAGCACACGGAGAGAGGTACTGTAGTGAATGGATGATGGTGTGTTTTGTTTTGAGCAGGTTATCTAAGAAAAAGAAAATCTGTCTGTCTAAGGGATTTTAGATTAATTACACCAAACTACAACTCTTACTGAATTTGAGAGAGAAATGTTCTGCTTGACCCAAAGATTAAACTGTCTCACACAAAAGGAGCAATACATGGCTTGCTTCATACTGTTTGTTATATTTTTCTGAAACAGATTTAAGTAACAGTGTTAGTGTTCAAAGTTATTTTCTTCTTTCTGGCTGTTTGGAAAAGGGATGGTTCTTAAAGGTCATTCACATGGTAGCTCCATCCTGCAGGGTCAAAGAACACAGTATTTACCACTGTACAATCAGTGGATTCGGAGGGTTTGAGAAAAATCCAACAAACATTTAATTACAATGGCTGGACCATTGCATTATTCTGAAAAGCAAATAATACTATAGTGAAGTATTTTTTAGGGAAAGTCTACCAGGAATAATTTAAGAGTTGTCATTGCAAGTGTTGTATCATGACAACAAATGAAGTAAGTTTGAGTGCAGCTGTGTGTGTTTACTTATTTTAGTCATATTGATGAGACAAAAACCCATTCACACAGTCATATTTTGGGAACACGCTCACCTTTCACCTGGTGGGCCTTGAATAAATGGTCCCCATAAGGCCAATCATTTATTTTCAGGTTAGGCTTAGTATTAAAATATTTTAGCGCTAAGGTTTAAGGGGTGCGTGTTCAGGCACAAAAAAGTTGAAGTACGGTTAAAACTTAACTAAATAATGTTTTTACATCATCAGTGGGTCTGGACTATGTTACCCTCAGCTCTAATTAGCA
The DNA here is from genome assembly GCF_002260705.1 of Seriola dumerili. Lineage (NCBI taxonomy): Eukaryota > Metazoa > Chordata > Actinopteri > Carangiformes > Carangidae > Seriola > Seriola dumerili. The sequence goes on from NW_019174704.1 coordinate 4,316,898, forward strand.
TTTTAGCATAATAAATCGCATTGTTTTGGTTTACAACCTGCAACTTTACTGTTTTGGTTCAGTCTCATCAGCAGCAGGCAACTCTAAAAACCATATGTATACCTGCCTACCTGCTCAGCACCAAACAACAAAACAAATTAGCAACTGGCTAGCTAGCAAACATAGTAGAGCATTTAGCAGCTAGAGAGCCACATATTTCCCTCAGGTGTTAGTGCAGATCTAAACAGAGCTTCAAGGTGAGTGACTTTAGGACTTACATTTTTCTGGTGGCCAGAAACAGAAATTCACGCAAACGCTGCCAGGGACACTGGCACTGGAAAGGAGACGACGCACTTCGTTTCCTGTCCTGTAACTGTGTCACGTGGGTTTCGCCACCTCCCCGCCCCTTTAGGAGACCAGCGGCAGGTCTGCGTCTGCTTACTCCACTGGAAAAAGTGAACGTGATCACAGATTATGACCTATTATTTCACTCCATAGTCACCGAAATAATTATTGGGCCCATTATTCACAAGCCAAAGATTTTCAGACAGACAGATCAGGAGAAATTGACCTGCCTCTGTCTCAGCAACAAACTCTCGCGAGATTTAGCAACACAGGTCTCTTTGTTGGTTCTGCTCATGCTGCTGCAGTACTGCTGACATGGCTTTCCAACCGCGTAAACAGAGCTAGAGGGACTTATACGTGAAACCATGAATTAAAATTTAAATAAAACTTGCTGTGTTTCTTTGTTTACTGTAATTATTATTTAACTGTTTTGGAGGGGAAAAAAGAATATTATTACACTGATATGATTTTGATCAGATATTAAGCTAGCCGATAAAAACAAGCGGCAAAATTAGGCTCAAATTCATACAATTCATTCATTGATTAATTCATTCAACAAGAAATCACGACAATGCCCGCTTTGGAGACAGGAACCATTTCACATGATTGCCACTGCTTGTAATGCATCATCTTTGTTACAGAGTATCTTTGATGCTGCTTGTCTCTGCTAACAAGACGTTAGTCATGTGTTTGCAGCACGATATGCTTCCCCCAAGTAGCTAAAAATATCAATGAGTGCAGGTTTAAGTCAAGACAATGGCATCACAAATGAAAAGAAAGTTTGTGCATGTGTCCAGAAATGGTGAATAGTTTCCTTATAATTTGTCTGTCAAAACACTATATGGTGCAAAGGCCTCAAAAAACTCCTTTTCTGATTTGGATGTCAATGGTAGTCAGGCCAACCAAATGCTCATTTTGTACATATTTGAATGAATATTGATTTTTTATTCTCTGCAGTGTTCCTATGTGTTATTGGCTCATTTTCACTGAGCCCTCTTGTTTTTAGCTGATACATGACCTCACAGCCAGATATTCACCTTTTAACAGTATATAAAAATGAATCACTTTTATACATTGGGAACCTTTTGCTCACCTTTTACAAAATGTGTTTTAAAAAATAGCTCTCTCCTAAAGTGTTTCTGTTTTTACATTATGACCTTCAGGGCACTGTCACTTTAACGTGGATGAAGCTGACCGTGATTAGACATGATTACAAAGCCATTTCAGAAATGACTTTCAGGCATCCCTGTCTGGTTTGTCTTTGTCTGTTTTATTAGGCTCCAGTCTATTATTGTGTGTGGTATCTTTCCTGTTCGTTTACAGTTTTTTTAGGCATATGTGTGTCTGCGTGCCTACAGGGGAGAAAATGAGCACTGGAAGTTTTCGTAGCGGTGGGAGAGACAAGTGCAGGTAAGATAGTATCCTGTCACTTTTTTCTCCCATTCAGACTTCTTCTTCTTCATCTTTTTTTCCACTTCTTCTTCTTCTTCTTCTTCTTTGTCCAGGAGCAACAGAGACAAAATGTTGATGAAAGTTATTGTGAGAGAAAGCACAGACTTCAGGCAGAAAAGGGTGAATGTAGAGACAGTGAGAGTACAGAAAAGAAGGTGTAACTCTCCTGTAGAGGGTCTCAATTGTATAACCTTCATAGGCTTCAGCCAAGCTTTGTGGCTGCTGGTTCTTAGTCTTTGCAGGTCTCTGTGATAAAACTTAAATAGTCTCCTATTCATAATTTCTCGCTGAACCGATGAACCCCCGTCGGTTATCCACTTAACACCTCTGCTTGCTAAAGAATGTGCCCAAAGTCTCTGCATGTGACGCTGTTACATGATGTGGCAGGGAGAAGTGGGGCACCCAAGATTAACATTTTTTATTTAAAGGGCAGTTTATTCTGGTAGTTTCTTTGCTCCAAGCTTGTTTCCATCCCTGTTTTTTTAAGGTGTTTTGAATTAATTTAATTAATTTCCATCGCTTTTTGATACCATGAATTCCTATAGATCATTATAGCTGCTGTGTGATTCAGTCCATAGTCTCAGAATCAGATATCCAATTCATGAAGACTGATACAAAATACCATACACATATTGGAGGAAATCATTTTACTGTAATGAATATAGACCAGGATCTCTAAATGATAAAAGCCAGTCTGTAAGAGAGTCAGAGTCTAGTCATTTTTTCACAGAGAAACACATTTTCCAATATTGGCTATTTAACTCTGAAACTAAACTTTTCGTCTAAAGCTGAAAGTATTATTTCACCATGTTCTTTAAACCATTTAAGTATTAGGCTAAATGTTTTGGCCTTGCTGATTGCTTCATGCATTATGTGCCTCCAAATCTATGATGTAATTTGTCCACTTTTAACTGTGCTGCAACAATAGAATTACACAATAATTTACAGTTATTTGAGCTTTTGTTATGTAAAAAAAAAACAAAAACAAAAAAACTAAAGCATCTGTATCAGAGCTTACGAAACTCCATTTAAGCCCCCCACTTCTCTCTGGGTTTACAAAGATAACCTTTCACCTATATGAGGAGAGACTGGATTGAGGCCAAAAGAAGCTAATGCTATTGTGTGCTGATGTCCCCTCACTAATGCATGGCTTTAATTGCGAGGCTACATGCATTGTTCAGTGTACTCAGCTGATGGAGAAAACACTGGTAGTAAACCTCTTACGCGTCTCAATAATTGCCCAAGTCTTGCAACAATACTCACAAAGATGGGAGGATCAGCCTCTAGTCCTCCTCTTCCACTCCCTGTGACTTGCACACACTCAAAGACAAACACACACGCGTTCACATGCCAGTGATTACAGTCCAAATCGGACTCATTCTTGCCCACATTCCTGGGTCGACCCCACTGCTTTGTCAGTTGTTGCTCCATCGCTGCATGACCACACAGGACTCGGAAAGGACTACACCAACACGGACGCGCCTCACTCTGGGCATTTGGGTTTTTCATCCTGGTCAGTTTGGAGGACTTTAAAACAAAAGCTGCCAGAAGCAAACGCAGAGAGGTTTGACTAACAAAGAAACGACTCATGTTGCTCACAGTGGCCTGAGCAGAGTGGAGGCCTCTCGCATCAGATGGCTGCAACCAAACCAACCACAGAAGTCTGAGGGGGAAGGAACGCCAAAAGCATTTTGTCCACTGGATTTTGCTTGTTTGCCCCTTGCAATACAGCATCTTTATTTTTTTTATTTCAGTAATCTTATAGAACCTTCCTGACCTGTAGAACAGGTAGGTAACAAAGCTGAAAACCAACATCCAAAGATGGACTACTTGCCAGACAGTCCACGTGTGCGCTCAGACAGCATGAGCAGCTCAGCATCTCAGGGCTCGAGGTCCAAGATGCTCCTCCGCCAGCGTTTGTCCCAGCTGCTCACCTGCATAGAGGACATGAGCTCTGACGATGAAGCGAGTGAGGAAGTGTCCCGCACGCTGGATGAAGCGTTCCAGCTCTGCGGACGCTACGTTCCCACAGATGCGTTCAGGTTGACACGTGCACATTATCCATTATCACCCGTGCATACACAAGTTTACACAGACACACACACACACACACATACAGGAAGTGTTTGAGATTTCTGAAATAGTCAAGAACTCGTTTTACTTACTTGCTTTCAGTCTTGTTGTAAATGCTTAACTGCTCAAATCAAGAGGTGCAAAAACTGACAAGAGCTTAAGTTGAAATTTATCCGGACATCTTAATCTTAACAGTTATGAAGTGGTTTCCAGTTAACCAAGTAAGATTTAGAAAAAGTGGATGTTAAAAAAGTCAATAATTAATGTCTTCTGTGTTTTACTAGTCATAGAAGTATGAATACAATAATCCTGAGTCTAGTGTGATTAAAACTTGGAAAATGTGGCAATGTAACTTTGGTCAAATACTGTCATTAACCCAAAAACACACACTGACAGGCTGCACATGGTGACCTGGAATGTGGCCACAGCAGAGCCTCCTGAAGACGTCACCGCTTTGCTGCAACTGGATGTCCAGCCCCCCACAGATCTCTACGTGATTGGGTGAGCAACAAACATGTGGAAGCTGCAGTTTAATTTGTCACACTGGAGCTCAAAGCGGCAGGATTTACAGGACGCCAGCGTGCCAGTATTTGTATTTGTCATCCTCACTGGTGTTGGTGTGTGTCAGCCTGCAGGAGGTGAACGCCACCCCTGTGAGGTTCATCTCAGACCTGTTAGTGGAGGACTCCTGGAGCCACGTCTTTATGGACACACTGGCACCCAGAGGATTCGTCAAGGTGAGAGTGAGACAAAGGGGAAGAAAAGGGAAAATTGTACTGCGTGGTGACGTATAAATAACAGTGTGTGAAGAAACTAGTGTAGCTAAAAACAGCTGGGATAAATAACTGTATCCTGAAGGCTTCTGAAAAAAAAAAAAAAAGTATGTAAAACTTATATAACTGCCACTGTGTTCATATATATATCTTTAATGCAATATCTTTAGATATATCTGTATATTTACATATTCTCATATAATACAAGATTACAGTTTATGATATTATACCTATATAACTCAATCAAAAATTGATAGGAGAAATAAAAAAAAACATTTTTAAATAAAAATACAAAAAAAGAACAAACGAAAAATGATTAATAAAATCTCTCACTATCTCTGTCTGTGTAGGTGACATCAGTGAGGATGCAAGGTTTGCTGCTGCTGGTTTTTGCCAAACAAATCCACCTCCCCTACATCAGAAACATCCAGACCACCTACACTCGTACGGGCATCTTTGGATACTGGGTAGGAAATCACAATGGGAGCACTGGTCGGCCCAGAACCTTACAGACAACGACAGCGTTAAACTCTGCGCACCGGGAATCCCACTGGCTTCAGTTGCTGTGGAGTTTAAGGACACTATGAAAGGCCTGTTGTCTATGTTTAGTGGAACGTGCAACAGCTTTGACTGAATGAAATCACAAACAAAGAACATTTGATGGTAAAACTTGTGCACTGGGGCAAACCCTTGCAAGACAAATGGTCTCATCAATAATGAAGTTAAAGGAAAAAATCATCTGACTTAATAAAGACAAGACTTTTTTTTTATTTGTGGAAAAAAAATGGGAATTAAGTGGTTTTTAAAATACTCTATTTAATTTTCTTGTAAATACTGTAGGAAAATGAATCTGTATTCATCCGTATAATCTGACTTTAAATTTATTGTGAGAGTGTGTGGAAATCCACTTCACCGTTCCCTTTCACACACTGTACTCCTTCTCCTCTGCTTATCTGTGTCAGGGTAATAAAGGTGGAGTGTCCGTGCGTTTTTCCTTCTACGGCCACATGGTGTGTTTCCTCAACTGCCACCTAGCAGCCCACATGAACTACGCTCTGCAGCGCGTGGATGAGTTCGAGTACATCCTGGAGGCGCAAGACTTTGACATCACCGACACGCCACATGTCCTGGACCACAAGTCAGCACACACACACACACACACACACACACACACACACACACACATTTGCACTGTGAAATATAAGCACTGAAGGTTGTGGTGCAGCAAATGAAATGAGGCTCTCCATCCCTCTCTCACAGGGTGGTGTTCTGGTTTGGCGACCTGAACTTCCGCATTGCAGACCACGGCTTGCACTTCCTCCGCTCGTCCATAAACAGTGGACGCCTTAATTTGCTGTGGAGCAAAGACCAGGTGATGTGTGGAAATGAGCACACACACACACACCCACACAGACACACACACACTCACTATAATGCCCACTTGCTAACTTTCTTTTTTTCCTTTTTTTTTTTTTTGCAGCTCATCACGATGAAGAAGAAGGAGCCATTCCTGCAGGAATTTGAGGAAGGGCCATTAAATTTTAAACCCACCTACAAGTTTGACCGCAACTCTGACACCTACGATACCAGGTAAAATGAGCCTCAAACAAGCATATTGTTCACCGACATGGACACACACTTCCCAAACATGCACCCAAACTTCACTTGCGCACTTCTTTCCCTTCGAATTTTGAACAGCTCTCCAAAGACATGGTTTGGTTTTAAGTAAGAGACACCACTTCTTTTGTGTTGCATGCCCCACATTCCCTTATTTCTTAGTCCCCGCACCATCTGTCCTCTGTCCCGAAAGCTTGTGCCACCACATTGTCAATTGAAATGAAATCCCCCCCCCCCCCCCCCCCCCCCCTCGGAGACTCACTAAACAGGAGACCAAAGCAGTAGACCCTGATGTATAGATGAAATTGGGAGCAGCTCTTTCTGTGAGTCATATCCTTTCCTGACACTCGCACCATGTATGTGTCTCTCTCAGAAAGAGCACTGTGGCGCTGCCCCTAACCATGTACAGACCCAGGCCCCTGCAGCGCTGCAGCACCACCCTCTTCTTCCTCCTCACCTCCCTCACCTGGGGGCTGCTCTCTGTCTGGTTGGGGGCCTGGTACAGGGAGCTAGACCCGCCAAGGTGGGTGTCTCCATAGATATGCCCTGTTAGGCTGTTATATACATAGGTTAGGTTATATACATATAACCTACAATAACAAAATAACTGGAGACACTGATATAAATGACATGACGCAAAGGGGTAATAGCCTTCATGAATTTCAGATTTAATCTGCACATTCATGAGACTGCTCCCTCCTGCACCCAGAACCCTACTGTTTATTCCTGCATAATGTATCCCATACAGAAATGTAATATGTGACATATATGCCCCTATATCAAGACAGATGTTGCAATATATGTTACTTATAGGGGGATATATTATTATCACATTTATACATCCTCTGGATAAATGAAGATATAAGCTTATAACATATATGACATATCCATAGTAAAATGCAATTTCTATATGTTTATATACTTTCTTAATAATTTCTTATTAAATGTAAACATGCATGTGTATCTTTTATATTTACATATATAATATCAACATTTTTTGACAGGCTTTGGGATGGACATATATTTACGTAACATATGTCAACAATATAAACATGAACATACATGTTTGTTTTAGCTAGACATATGTGTTAATATATGAAATTGTTCCAATTTCTAATAGGTTCCATGTGTAATTTTGACATAAATAGACTATATGTACATGTATGATTTTACTTCATATGTAGGCTACATATATTTCATATATGGAGATTCAATACATGTACATATATTACATTTGCGTATGGGATGTGTTGCTTTTTATAGTAACATGTTGTTGTCCACTCCTAATATCCATCATTTCTCCACAGCATGCTACTCTGTAGGTATATTGTTACTCTGCATTGCATCTGTGTGTGGTGTGTGTGTGTGGTGTGTGTACTTTAACAGCATCATTTTCATTATTTCTGTCTAAGAATAAGAATTTGCTAGTTAGGTTGAAATGCATCAGAAATGGATATGTGATGTATCAGGTAAGCCTTAGAAACAGAGAATTTCAACCTTCGGTATCAACGCTTGCCTTTGCTTTGCCCAGTGGCAAGAAGAGGAAACCAGCCTGGACTGATCGGATCCTCTGGCGCATCAAACCCAAAACCCCACCATCAGAGGACGATGATGAGAGGGCATCCACTTCTACTGATGATGGACAAGATGAGTATCCAATCCTGGTCACGCAGGATAAATACACCAGTGAAATGAGCTACGGAGTCAGTGACCACAAGCCTGTCATCGCAACCTTCAATCTGGAGGTGAGAGCAGACTTATTGTTGGACAATAGGACTTTGTTTTGTGGTTCTCAAATCTGCTCATCAGTACATAATCTAATATCACGACTAAGTGAAGGTTTTGTTTCTACATTGTTAAATCTCCCACAGCTGAGGAAGTACTTTGACACCCCACTGGTGCACATCACTCCTGTGGGTGTTTGGAGCGCCGACCAGGATGCACTTCTTAATTACACCATCCAAGAGGACTTCATGTCCTCCACATGGGACTGGATTGGCCTGTACAAGGTACTGGGACCGACAAAGAGTGAAAAACGCAACACAACACAACAACAAACAAACAATATAATACAATACAGATCTGAACTCGTGGGTTTGATGTCCTGCAGGTGGGATTCAAGAGTGCGTCCGACTATGAAACCTTTGTTTGGGTTCGGGAGAATGAGCTGCCAGAGACAAATGAAGTCATACAGGTAAAGTGAAAGTGAGGCTTTTGTATTACATTTAGAAACTGTTTACAATGAAAATAAACTATGAGTGCAGGTTTCATTATATAGGTAAACGTGTGTTTTGTTTGCAGATATCTGTGGATAAGGACGGGATCCCTCTGCTAAGTGGAGAGTATGTTTTGGGTTACTACAGCACAAACATGCAAAGCATCATCGGCCTCAGCGCTAACTTCCAGGTGAGTGTGCCGCTATCACATCATGGTTTTACCTCATCATCTTTCATTATTGTTTCTTCTCTTAGACAAATTAACATTCTGTGTTAGAATAATGCCAGAAACAGAAAAAGGTTTGACTAACACTGAAATCTGTACTGGTAAATAATGCAAAGCACAGTTCCTGTGAGAAAAAGTATTAAAAAAAGTAAACTACTAATAAATTATTGGTATGTCAAACCTAAACTGTCATAAGCAACAAAAATAAGATTATTGCTCTAAGGCTTTCCATAGAGGTGTTACTTTAATTATATGTTTTAGCGGTGATGTCATGGTTAGTATCATGTGGTCCCTTACAATACCACCATTAACTATAACCTCAGTGATAAACATATCATTTAATTTTCACTATTCCAACAATGTCAACAAAAAATAAACATAATAAAATGTGTAAAGGTAGAATTTCTGGCAGAGCAATTGTTGTACAGGTGTGCCTAATAAAGTGGTCACTAAGTGTATATTTTCAGCAGGAAGTGTATGTGGCATTTTAAGGATCCTATCTCTGTTTTGATCTCGCAGATCCTGGAGTCAAAGCGCGCCGTTATGGAAGGCCTCGTTCCTGACATCAACGGGCTCGACAAATAAGATCAAGTTCACTGCAGTGCCACATCACATTCCTCTCCCCTGCAAATTCACACAGAACGGATTCAGACTTTCAAATGCCCCAAGATCAACTCCATCATCTACTGGATGAGCTGACTCAGTCATTAAATAATGACCCACCACACTGCCCCATCACATGGACTGGAAACTTTAATTTGTTGTTGCCGACTTTTGCCTTTAAGGAATTCACCTTAAGTCAGATTCACTCTTGCTGGAGCAGTTTCTCTACAAAAAAGAAAAAAAAGGTTCATCGCTATAATGAGTAGCCGACCACCACAGGCCTTTTTTTTGCCTGTTAGAGCAGAAAATAAAGGAATAAACATGCCAAACTACACCGTTGCTTTAAAAACAAAAGGCGTGCTTAAGTTGTGTTGTTTGAAAATAGTGCAGGTTAATAAGTCATTGGTCAAATAGTATTTAAAAACACATTTTTATGTTTTGGTTTGGTCTTCATTAGTGCCAATGCAGAGAGCTGTACAATAAGTGTAAGAAAGATCAGCCAATCATAGGGAACTGTTGTATAGAGAATTCTATGATCATGCAGGATGTTTTACTTTATACTGTCTTAAATTCTTGCTATCAGTTATTTGCACCAGCCATTGGACCTAAGTGTCTTTGGGTGGAATGAAAAAGATGGCAGAAAGATTTAAAGTATTATGTACACATTAATCCCTCAAAGAACATTTCATGTTAGATGTGGATGCTGATGTGGACTTGTACACTGAGGTGTTTTGAGTCATTTATTGCTTTATAACAAATATGTGTAATGTATTGTATATGCAGTAATATAAGTCTAATGTGTATCATGACAGACTCGAAGGCAGTGAACATTATCATAATAGGATTATATTTTGAATTTATCTGGATAACGATTTGAATGAATTATTTATGTATCTGGCTCTAAACTTCTTGACTGTAGTTTCTTAAATTAGAAAAATATAGGATGTCTTTTCTATTCCAATGCAAAAATGATGATTGTTTTCAAAGAAAAAGTGTCCAAATTTCCTGTTGTGTGCATGCGTGTTATAGTGAAGTTGTGTATATTTGGTTGACTGATTGATAGAGTGAATAATATCACAGAACACAATCAACATGTCGGATGTGTATTTGGTCTAGGCTCTTTGTTTCACTGTGGTAATGAGATATATGAAGTGCACGTTGTTTGTTTGGAAAGTGCTGGAAATGCCTTTCAAGTTCATCTGTGATGATGTGACTGCAGTTACGTCTTTTTGAAATTTGAAAGCAGAACTCTTCTTCTGTTTCCTCTCGATGCAAATATTTTAACCCCAGTCAGGGAAAGCAATATATGTCTGTTTTTAATTTGGCAGTGGTAGGTAAGTATGACCTTAAGGGCCCATTTTCTCCCTATAAACTATATTTAAATTGGGCAAAATTTAAATTTAAGATACAGCAGGCTCTACTCATCTCAATGGTTCTCAGTCACGTCAGGGATTTGCACTGGAGCTTATCAGGAAAAGCAAGACATGAGGGGTTTTCATTACATTTACAAAACTATTCCTCTTGTACAGAAGAAAAGAAAAACATGATGGAGGAATATCTATAATCATGACTTCCATATATCACGAGAAATTATGAAAATGTGAACTAAAGGGACTAAAGGGACTAAAGGGAGCTTTTGGAACAATTCAGAACTTGCCCAAAATGTATCTGGTTTTTAATATTTCTAAAGTATCAAAGTAATTCATCATGGTACATGAATGGAAAAATACACGTAGGCTAATTATATTTATATCAAATTCATATTCGTATAGATATATATAGGACTGACAAAAATGTGTTACTTTGTGACATTAATATCCTCCTAACCCATAAGGCATCAGGATACCATGATTACAAATCCTGAGCTCATAAAAATCTTGACCTAAAATATGGCGCAGAAAATTTACCGAAATATAATAAAAATGAAGATGAGCAAGGCAATCCAGCAAGAAACTCTTCTCACTCCAAACTCCCATAATTCCTTGCGAGAATCCGTCCGCTGGCTTGACAACTTCAGCTTCCTAGCTTATCTTTCATGTAAAGGCTCTTCGGTGCTACACACGTGGAGAAGTTTAACACATCGCTACCTCGCTGAAGGTAAAGTTTTACCACCTGTATCTGTCGCTCTAATGTCTTATAAAACTGGGCACAGTTGCGTAAACAACCGATGGTTGTCTTGCTTACCTGCAGTCGCTGCTAAAAGTAATTAGGTCTCCAAAATGCTGGCTAAACAGCAGGCTAGCGGAGTTAGCTCTGTTGGTTTACAGCGTAGACTATGGTTGACACAGGCTAGCTAAAAGTAAACCGCTAAACAGTTCATTTCAGGTGGTGCGATTTGGTCCAGAGCATTACAATAACAGTGTTACACATGGCTCTGCAGTGTGTTGCTCCTTTTCCAGTTTTCTAAATAAACATTTGTATGTCTAGTTTAAGTAACCTTTATGTGAGGTAGCCTGGTTTAGCCAAGCTATAATGTTGCCTTCATGACAACTGAGAAATGACAGCACCTCCTAGGATAGAAATCGATTCTGCAAATACACCGTCAAGGTTTGATCTTTCAGTGAAGCAGCATCCATGGGCTCAACATTTAAAACACCATCCATCCACTTGTACTGCCTCACTAGAGCCTGGATGTGTTTCAACAAAAAATAAATGTTATATTTTACAGCAGGGAACAACCAGTCAGAGATTTCCCTAACACTATAGGAAACAAGACATTATTTACAGAATGGAAAAAAGTTACCACCTGTTTATACCTCCATCTATATAAAGCTTTTCTTTTGTTAGATTTGGATCCAAATCAAACAGAGGATGACGAGTGAGGACGTGGAGCGGCTCCTGATCCAGTTTCAGGATGAGGAAGGGGAGGTTCTGGGTTCACCTTTTGATGTGCCTCTAGACATCACTCCAGACAAACTGCAGCTGGTCTGCAATGCGCTGCTACAGAAGGTGACTAGCTGGTATTATGTAACATAGATATAGAATTCAAGCTGTGATTAGAATGTACACATTTAAAATATGTCCTATATATTTAGCGAGTATTTTCGCACATTTACAATATTCAGTTTCAAATGAAGATGTGCATGTCAATGTTTCAAAGTGGTATTACTGTATACAATATATGCACTATCATTTAGTGTAGTCTTGAACACATTTCTCACTGTTCCCATGGTAAATTCTGCATGGTAAATCCCAAATCTAAGTAACAATATTCAGATAACCAAATGTAGATTTTATTATCCCTAAAAAGAGGTCGTCTCTCAAAGGGCACAGATTGGTTTCTGTTTTAGCCCCTTATAGACACATCACATTATCAGAGTCATATAAAGCCAATCTAAAGTCCAGTGAATATATGTCATTTTTGTGTTTTCTTCACTGTAGGAAGAGCCAGTACCACTGGCATTTTTTGTGCGTGGCGAGGCTGAGGTGGTGTCCAGTCTGGGGTCTTGTGTGAAGGCTCTTGGGGTTGAGACAGAGCAGGTCCTGCCAGTTGTGTACCAGCCTCAGGCTGTGTTCAGAGTTCGAGCTGTGGCCCGCTGTACCAGCACACTACAGGGACACACAGAAGCTGTCATCTCAACTGCTTTCAGCCCCACCGGCAAGTGAGTAACTCTCACACAGAATTTCTTTTCCTTTTGCATGCTCTCTTGTATTCTTGATTTATCAAGAGAGCCCTTATGATAGAACAGTATTTAGATTAAACTAGAAATTCTATTCTAAAGACACGCCCCATGGGTAGGTTTAGACATATTGTTAATGAAGTTGTCCTCGTTTGCTTTAGATATCTGGCCAGTGGTTCAGGTGATACCACAGTGCGTTTTTGGGACTTGGCAACTGAGACGCCCCACCACACTGCCAGAGGTATGAAGTCACTTCTGTAGGGCAACAAGATCTGCTATGCATCAAGATACAAATGATAGTTTAATGGTTTTAAACACCACTGAGCTGTATTCTTTTCTATTTAAGGACACACACACTGGGTATTGAGCATCGCCTGGTCACCCGATGGCAAGAAACTGGCTTCAGGGTGCAAGAACAGTCAGGTACGCCTCCAACATAAACATGTCTGATCTGTGTTTGTTAGATGAAGTTGGTGAACATTGTGTTTGTTTTTTTTTTCGTTTGTTTTTTGTGGTGATGTTCCTGTAGATCTGTCTTTGGGATCCAGTGACGGGTACACAGATGGGAAAGACTTTGACAGGACACACCAAATGGATCACTTGGCTCTGCTGGGAACCTCTACATCTGTGAGTCATCACTTTCTCATCACTGTACATTGCTGCCTATTATTTTAGTGCTCACCTAAAATCACATTCAGACACAGCTTCTGCGCTGATATATTTTACTTGTGAAACTGTAAAATTAGAACCACTATAGATTTTTCACAGAAGACAATTTAAATAATAAAATGGATGAAGTCCATTTAGGTGCCTCAGTTTCAGGGTCCTGGTTTTGTGCATGCTGGCTCACTGTAATGTTTTTACTAGGACATTTGAATGTATTGTTAATGTTATTGGCTTCACCTGTGCATTCAGTCAAGTCAGTGCAACCCCTGTATGAGTTCTGAATAGTACACAATAGCACACTAATTGAGTTACTTGCACACTAACTACCAAAACAGTGCACTTAAACATCGTTATATAAACAGCCAAAGTGAAACTACAACTTCTGGGTTTTGTTCCAGAAGTAAGAAAACATCTTTCAAAATAACTTTGACATTTGCAGTAACACAAATAAGTAAAATCCAGCCTTGGGAGATGACCTTACTCAAAGAAGAATCTAATGTGAGGCGCCCCTGTGGCATAATGGTCCCAAAGTTTAACAGACATACCACATAGCCACAACGTCAACAATTCGACTTCCCGCCGGGAATGACCTGAGCCGCAGCCACCCTATAGCCACGATTTCAAATAAAGTCCTGGAGAGCGGTGGGTTAACGTCACCAATTTTGACAGAAGAAGTGAGTCCAAGGACAAGTCAAAGGGCTGTGGTCGGTTCAGACACGTCTGTAATAACAGCAGGATGGAGAGAAGTGAACGGGTTGACACGGTTGTACACAGTTTTTGTCTGCCAACAAATGAAGAAGCTAAGTGGAAGACTCACTCGCACGTGATGTAATGACTTCGGCTCTCTGTCGTGTTTACTGTTTCCTCCCTCTCCATTTCAGTAACCCAGAGTGTCGGTACTTAGCCAGTAGCTCTAAGGACGGGTCAGTACGTATCTGGGACACAGTGTTGGGACGCTGCGAGAAGATCCTGACTGGACACACTCAGTCAGTCACCTGTGTGAAGTGGGGAGGAGATGGACTTCTGTACACTTCTTCTCAGGACAGAACGGTCAAAGTCTGGAGAGCCAAAGATGTAAGTGTGTGTGTGTGTGTGTGTGTGTGTGTGTGTGTGTGTGTGTGTGTTTGTTTGTGTGTAGGACTGGCACAATGTTGATCTCCACAGACACAATGAGCCAAATCAAGAGGGAGGAGACACCTGTGTGATAGAGCAACTCTTAATGTGTGTTTATGTCTGTCTGTGGAAACAGGGTGTCCAGTGCAGGACTCTGCAGGGACACGCCCACTGGGTGAACACCCTGGCTCTCAGCACAGACTACGTCCTGCGCACTGGCGCTTTTGAACCCGCAACTGCCACTGTCAACCTGCAGGACCTCACCGGATCATGTAAGGCCTAAAATCCCAGTTGGAACTCCTCTTTTCTGTTCTGCTCTGATGAACAAACACATTTTCTAGTCTGTGGAGGATGTTTTCATGTAACAAGCATTTTTTTCTCTCCCCCCCCCCAGTGGAAGAGATTAAAGAGAAAGCCTTGCAGAGATATAACAAAGTCAGGGTAAGTACTGTTGTGCTGTAAAGTACTGATATGTTCAAGTGTGTATGCACCTTGATTCAGTGCCTTTACTCCTCTTCTGCTGCCTCAGGGTTCAGCTCCAGAGCGCTTGGTGTCTGGCTCAGATGATTTCACCTTGTTCCTGTGGAACCCTGCAGAAGACAAGAAGCCTCTGGCCAGGATGACCGGCCACAGCGCCCTAGTCAACGAAGTGCTCTTCTCCCCAGACACCAGGCTCCTCGCCTCAGCCTCGTTTGACAAATCCATCAAAATCTGGGACGGACGCACTGGAAAGTAAGAAAATCCGTCAACCACAATGTCTACCGTCACATATAACATGTATGTAATACTGCTGTTGTCCATGTGATGGTGCTGTAAGCCTAAAGTGTTTGTCTGTCAGTGTGTGATCATGTCTCTGCCTGCTTGTCTACCTACCTGCAGGTACTTAATGTCCCTGCGTGGCCATGTGGCATCTGTGTATCAAGTGGCGTGGTCAGCAGACAGCAGGCTGCTGGTCAGCGGCAGCAGCGACAGCACGCTGAAAGTTTGGGACATCAAGACAGGAAAGCTCAACATGGACCTACCCGGTCACGCTGATGAGGTGAGGGAGGGAAAAATGTCACAGGATTCACAACATGACACAATAGTTGTGTGTATTTCCTGTATTTTTCTTTCCCTTTATTTGTTTGTTGCTTGCGTGTTTAGGTTTATGCAGTGGACTGGAGTCCTGATGGACAAAGAGTGGCCAGCGGCGGGAAAGACAAATGTCTCCGAATGTGAGTGAGATGCCAAGAAGCCTCTTGATCTGTTAAATACCAGTGTTTGCTCACACCTAACCCCTTGGCCTTGTGTTGTACATTTCCAGATGGAGGAGATAGCCTCACCTCTGTCCTCCTTCCTAACGTTGGCAGAGGATTCACATCTTCTCCTGTCAAGAACCGTGACAGCTGGAACAAGGGTGGCTAGACTGTTCCCAATCCCCCATTTTGGCTTTATTACACTGTCTGGCAAAAGTGGCATTGTGTCAGGGAGCTCTAGTCTGGTCATGATGGAAAAGCCCTGGTTAACATTAATGACTGTAAAGGTGTCAAGCTCAATGGAAATGTAACATAGGAGACTTTATATTCATGGCAACCTCCATCCATTGAGATGACTGCGAATAGAGGTTGTACTGTAATATGTATTTCAGCGTTAGGGTTCCCATTCATGTACATACTGTTTTGTACACATCAGGAGTCTTGACACGTAAAGACCTTTCTCCCAGATGCAGAAACCACAAACACGGTTATGTATTTAAAAATGAATACGTAACCAAATTCTTTAATATCTGAATACAGTGTATATTCTAACCAACGCGTCAGGAAAACAGATATTTCTCAGCTTGATGTTTGTCCCCTCCTTCACCTTACGCGTCACTAGATGAACTATATCCTGTAAGTGACAGGTGCACTGGGGAGGCAACAGGTGGGCGCGCTAATACTTCCCTTCTGTGATGTTAATGCCGACGGTGCTCGCCCTGCTCCTTCAGCCTTTAATCTCTTCTGTCCTGCGGTCAGCAAAGCCTCAACCTGCTGATTTTTCTCCTGCCTGTGCGCGCGAAGCCAAGTGGCACCAGCTCGGGACTGCTTGATTCGCATCCCAGTGTGGAACAACCATGTTTCACCACTCCGGTTAAAATGCTGTGTTCTGCATCCAGCTGGCTCTATGTGAATATTTAACACGAATAAATATTTACGTCAGTTTTTAAATCCACTTTCAATTAATTGTCAGATTCTATGTAGAAAATCATTAAGAAAATAAATAACAGCAACTCTCGCTGTTTGTCACTCAACAGATAAATGTTTGGTTCAGTTGTTGTACATCAGTGAATGCTTTTGTTTTAAGAAGCAGCCTTTGTATGTTGCTGGACATTTTGCTGGAGGTAGAATTTACTCCAAATTATATTCACACAAACATACATCCCACCACAGTATCTACATCTTATTCTTCATTTTATTAATCTGACGTCTTGACACACATTTTCCATCACACAAATCAGGTTTATTAAGTTCAAGTTTATTGAGACCAGTGAAACCATGTTATTTCTAATTATGTTTCTACATATGTTTCTACATCTGAGTTTTAAATCATACTTTCCAGCACTGATGTTTTTGAACAATTTTTTTTATTTTCCTGATGTCATACCGACATATTTCAGTTTTCCTTCAGCACAAATAAATTCTTCAATTTGCTTTAGAGGAAGATCCTCTGAAATGTGAATGATTACTCCAAATTCGATATGCTGTACCATGAGGTGCACATGCTGTTTGCCTGTTGATGAAAAGCAGAAACATACGGTAGGATTGTGCTTTTGTTAATGAAACCACAATGGCAGAGACATAAGGATTAAACAGTATTCTGCTGCTCCTGATTTAAAATGTAGTACAGATTTGCCGAAATTGGGGATTTCACATTGGAGATTCTACTGAAGTAGTTTGGCAAAGAGGATTAAAAAGGCCTCTGTGCAATGTCATCGAGCCTCTGACACATCTGCTTCCCCTTTGTTGGAGTTAAACATATGTAAACACTGTTAGACGAGACTGAACACCTTCAAAGACGGGGCTTATTAACAATTTCATCAGTTAGCGTACGAAGAGCTCACGATGCAGGTTAGCATGAGGTAAACAAAGAATATTTAAAGTGACATAATATCTGACGAGGGGGAAAAGTGTGCTTGATGAGTGCATCAGGACGTGCAAGAAAAAAACCAACTGAAGGCTCAAGCGCGTCGAAGTCGTATGGCTTACGGAGTTGGACGTGAGAAGAAGTGAATACGCTTGTAAATTTCAGGCAGCGCACCAGCACCTGGTTTGAAAAGACACGGGTCACCTTGGACCGGGGATGTGAACAAAGCATTACTGGTCACATATTCTCAAATAAAGCCTTCGCACGCAGCTGTAAAGAACTCAACCACCTTCTCCCAGTAACTCACTTGACGTTGAAAATGTAGTTATTCTCCGAGAATGGCAACAACGAGCTCAAAAACCCCCCTTCGAATAAACCTACTCTTATCTCCTACTCTTAAGACTGCATGTGAAGATTGTGCTACATACGGATTTGTGTCCTACAATGATTACTTGTGTCACGTTAAAAACTTTCGGCAGGAGAGGTACTGACTCCAGACCAGTTTGTGTGGCCCCAAACAAGCCTGCGAGCCACTGTCATGTGTGACAGATGCCGCATCGAGATTTCGCGCAGCCGTACTGCGTTGTCAGCGGCGGACCATAAAATGCACAATGAGCAGTATCTGAACGTCATCACCAGGACACAGACAGGAAATACTGTGAATACTTTAGTGTGATGATGCCACAAGCACAGTCAAGTAAGCAATTACAACACCAAGATGTGTTGAAGTACTGCACAGACATTTTGAAGTACTGCAGCGGGCTTGTTTGCGTCCAGTAGCATCTCCATTCTTCCCTCAGTATAGTAAGTACTTAGTGAATCAGAAGACACATTTATGGTTTCAGTACAAAGTGTTCACTCTACAACATGTACAGTAACAACAGTCATAGAAACCTAAAACATTAGACATATCTTTTTTTTTTTTACCTACACAAGTTTTTTTTTGTTTTTCTTTTCATTCCCTTTCTAATTGAAACCTTTGGTTAGTAATACCTGTCTGTGCGTGTTCTATAAATACTGTATACTTATGTTTATGGTAATAAGACTCAAGAAACTGAGTCCACAAGCCTGGCCGGGTGCACAGGACAACACATCACCTGCTTCATTTCACTTAGTCTTTTCCTGTCCTTCAAAATAAAATGATCCCTCTTTATTCCTAAGTCTGACCACTAGAGAGAAAGCGGTGAAATGCAAAACTGAGCTGTTTTTCTGCAACTGGCCACTCTCCCTAACTTATTATCACTGTGTTTGGACAAGGCCTGCAAATCAATTTATCTGATGAGTGGAAACTGGTCAAGATGAAGTGTCATCTGCTCCGGGCTGATGCAGAGAGCGAGAATGAACTAGAATAGAGGTGTTGAGTTGTGCGTAGCATGAGGCACTGGTCTGTGCTTCCCTCTGGTCCCTCTGCCATCGTGTGGCCCTTCTACTGGGTCTTCCACACATTGTTGAGTAGTTTGACCACTTCCTCATAAATGACAAAGACTATGGCCACGTCCAAGCACACGCGGCCAAGCCTGGGAACTGTCCCTTTGTAGAACCTGCAGGGAAGACAAGATGAGATGAGGTTGGACGGTTTGTCTACAGTAGTGGAAACTAAAACGGTGCAAAGCGAGGATCAGGGTTACTCACGCCTGCGGTCCTTCGTGCTTCAAGATCTGGAAGGCACAGTCCATTGTGTTTTTGTAGCGGTGGGCCTCCAAACCCTAAAAAAAAAAACACAAGCATCTTAGAAAAGGCAAACCTGAAGACGGTAACTAAATCTTCAGAGGGTGGATTTCCTACCTGCATCCTGGTCTTCACCACATCCAGAGGTGTGTTTCCAAAAACACTGGCAGCTCCGGCCGTCGCCCCAAACATTGCCGTGACAATTGGGTGCATCTCTCGTCTGGGATCGTCCCCTTTGACGCCAAATCCAAAAGTTGGATTCATGGAGAGTGGAAGGAAGTAAGAGGAAAAAGGCATCAATCGATCGGACCGAGAAAGGACACAGACTGGTCAAAAACAGGACAGGGGCATTGGATTTTGTTTTTTGCAGTCAACAGGCTCTCTCACCTTTGTACCAATTGCGCAGCAGGTTCATCACATAGAATCGAATGGCCTGATTGGTTCCTTGTTTCAGCACCGTCGCTGTCAGACCTTGATACGTCCCCCTCACACCTACAGAAGTCAAACGGATCAGGTTTCATTGTGGAGCGAAAACCACACACGAACATATTGCTACTTATAGAAGCAGTTTGTAACCACTGCTTAAACATTTAGCCCCTCGGATCATCTCTTACCCTGCTCTCGGATAATCTCACTGACGCCATGAAAGAAGCCTCTGTAACGGGGTCTGAGGGAACACTGGTCATGGATCATCTTAACCTTGGAGGAAAAAGGGAAGGACCATAAATCAGACCAATACTCATTCAGACCAGCGTTGATGTAACAGACGTGGAAACAGCTTCTCTACGGTAAAAGATGTCTAATAGCATCCAGCTCCACTGACCTTGAGCGTCTCCATGGGACAAACAACCACGACGGCCTCTGCTATCCCCGCTCCTAACCCACACAAGAGGCTCCGCGTGTTATCTAGACGACCTGTGGCATCTCGCATGGGGTTGCTGAGCATTTCAAACGTGCCAAACCTGAGAGGGAGGAGGTGATACGGTCAAGAACAATAAGGGGTCAGAATAAGAAACCATAGGGGGGACATTTGTTTGATGCATTCCACTGTAATCCATAGTCTGTTGCTGGAAGTTTCTGGCTCCAAACAACTGACTGTAACTTTGTAAGTAGTATTATGGTTGATTAATTGGTTAGTTGACGGCCAGGAAATTAATCATCACCTATCTTCCTAAGTGGTAGTATAAGCGTTTATAATCTTTCAAGCAACAATAGCAAACGTCTGATGGTTCCAGTTTCTCAAGTGTGAGAATTTGACACTTTTTCTTAACATTACGATAAATTAAACATCTTCAGGGTTTGGACGGACAAAATAACACGTGATGAGATCAGCTTGAGCTCTGGAAAGTTGTGATGACCAGACGAAATGATTATTCAGTAATTACAAGAAGAAAATAGTTAGCAGCTTAATTGATACTAACAGTAATCATTGCTTGCAGCACTTCACATTTGTCTGGCTTTAACGTTAAGCACCAGGAAATGCTGAGTCACTGCTTTGATATCAGTCAACTGTTAAATGAATTCGAAGATTACAACCCTGGCGATCTGTGATGCTATAAACCAAAAGGATGCAAGAGGAAAATGTGCTTTTCTACTGCAGCTCCATTCTGTTTTTTTTTGTGTGTATTTTTACACAACATCTGTGAAGTAAAAGCTACTGTATGTCAATGTGTGCATCTTCACCTCACTGCAGACTTGGGTATTGATCCATAGAGCAGGGAGCTGAGACCTCGATACAACCCTCTGAGCCCATGATCCTGCACGGTTAACTTCACACAGTCGCCTGCGCACACACACACACACACACACACACACACACACACACACACACACAAACACAAGAGCATCCAGGTGTGAGTAACCCACCAGAGGACTAGCACCACACAAACCTGCAGCAGTCAGTCAGCAATCATGCATGTCCCAGTGACCTACCGATCCCTCTGTATCGCGGTGGGTTGGCTCGCTCATCTAGCTGCAGCTGGGTCTTGACATACTCTGTGGGGAAGGTGATACAGATCTCGATCCCGCCTGCAATGCCACCTGAGTTGAGAGGGAGGGAAAAAGGAGAGAAACACTGCTGTCAGGATTTGTTGACTCACTGTGCAGGATTGTTCTTGAATATTCTGGGAGCAGGAGGAGAACTTGCCAGCATTTCTATTTCAGTGTAAAAAATAAATAAATAAAAAAGATTAGATGCATAAATTGCAGAGTGATGGTGATGCTAGATCGCTGCTGGCAGACAGTGTCTTTATTTTTAATTAAATGCTATTGTGATGTGATTATACAGCAGTACCTGTATTGAACTGGAAAGAATAGCTGAGGGCTACTGAATGCACCAGCCTATATTCAACACACAGCATAAACCTTCCAGCACCTTTATAGATACGTTTAGATTAATTCAAAAGAACAAAATGTCACGTAGTAACGAATATATGCAGAAGAGACACACAAATACATTCAACTACATCACGCGAGTGCTATAGCATCACTGTCGGCTGAGTGCGTTTTGACCCAGTTTTGCATGGGTAGCTTTAATGGGCGACTGAGATTAGGCTGTGCTGTGCGGAGAGCAATAGGCAACTATGATGGGGGGGGGGGATCTGCGGGCTTGAATATTAGGGTTGCAAAATCAACCTGCAAGGATAGCCTTCCCGGGATGCGTCATTTTCCTCCCTCCGACTGCAGCAGCCGCCAGGTTCCTCCTCGCCGCGTACGACCGCTGGTGGGCCGGTAGCGATCCCAGCCCCGCCGCGGCGGTCAGGCGCTGGAATGGAGGCTGCTGCTGATGTGCAGCCGAGCTCGGGTATCCTCTCCTGACACCGCAGCTCTCGCACGGCCCCTCACACACCGAAAACGGCTTCAGCAGTGAAGACATTTTGGTCGTCGGGGCTGGTTACAGAAATGTCCTGCTGGTGGTGATGTTCCCACTCAGACAATGTCAGACACAACAACACAGGAAGGCGCACCAATGTGGCGGCGGAGGGAGCATCAGTATTCAAATAGCGGTCAGGTGATGGGGCAGGCCATTGGCTCACCATGCTGCCTAATGCCATTATTCAGTCACGTGACAGTGAACGACTTTTGGTGACCAATGACGTGGAGGATGCTGTTGTATGGATGTGTCGAGGCTAATCCTGACCGTCAACTACTATGACAGTTCACAGATCTGATAGATAGATAGATAAATAGATAGATAGATAGATAGATAGATAGATAGATAGATAGATAGATAGATAGATAGATAGATAGATAGATAGGATGCCTCCATCCAAGTCAAGTCAACTTTACTTCAATAGCACATTTAAACACTGCTTGAGCTGACCAAAGTGTTGTACCAAGGGCAATTAAAATAAATAAGAATAAGCAGGTAAAACAAGTGTATACAGTACAACAAATGTATACAGTACATAAGAGTAAGTATAATAAGTATAATAACACAAACAAGTAGACAGCAAGAAACAAATACTCAATATAAACATGACAATGGACTATAGGTTAGTGAGCTAAAAGGCCAGTGAATAAAAAGATGTCTTTAACCTAGACGGAAGGAGCACATCTGATATCAGGTGGCTGGAGGGGTCACCGAACGGTTCGATCAGTATGTAAATGAGGATGGTAAATGGACTGCACTTATATAGGCCTTCGCAGTCACCAGATCTTAACCCAGTTGGACACCTTTGGGAGATAGACAGTGCTCTCCACCACCATCATCAAAAACACCAAATGAAGGAATATCTTCTGCAAGAATGATGTTCAGTTTGAGAGACCTGTAGAATCAACACCAAGGAGCAGTGAAGCTGTTGGCCCAACACCTTACTAAGACACTTTATGTTAGTGTTTCTTTTAATTTGCCATTTCTCTGTATGTACTATAAATACAGAGGTACGTAATTGCGTTTGTACAAGTACATAATAATAGAGGGATAGTGAGGTATAATTATACAAATAGAATATTGTAATAACAATTAGAAGAAATCTAATGAATAATATTTAAAGCATACAATAGACTTTACTTCCTTGCTAGTGTGTCATAAGCCATGCAATCAAGAATTTGGTATATTACTGTTGCTTCTTAATCCCTGCTCCTTTAAATAGTGCTCTCGCCATGCCAGAGCGCGCACACACACACACACACACACACACACACACACACACACACACACACCCTGCCTCCCCCAATCACCCTTTACAATGAAACTAGGTCAGTGTTTCCACACGCACACCCACAACCCCCACCCCCCTGAGAAAAACATAGACAGACTACAGAGAGAGTCAGTCAGTCAAAATGCCAAACTCAAGTGACCAGTTATTGTTCATTCAGTCGACCGATTTGTAAAACAGGGGAATTTCATGCTTCATTCATTTTATTTGTCTGGTGTTTTTGTTCTCGTCTACAAGCACCTATGCAAGTGTTCAGTGATCACACAAAGGGGTAGACTATGGCGAAAAACTCCAGTTCAGGGGGGAGCTGTGGGCAGGATGACAGTATTTCCCCTAGCTGGTCTTCCTGTTCTTCGGTGTTGTCATTTACTGAGTAGACTCTCACCTGGGAGATGATCGACAAGAGCATTATCATGTGTGCATATAAATCAGCGTGTGTGCAGAATCAGCCTGTATTGATCTTTGTTTCTCACTCTGATCTTGTTGAGTAGGCTCCTTTGTGTCAGTCTGATGTGCAGCAGCCTCCCCACAGTCCTGATTTCCAAGAAAGCCCAGATTCTCAGCTGCTCCAGACGCTCACACACCTGAACCAGCTCCAGCAGCTCCTCATCCAGTGATTCATTACAGTTGCTCAGGTCCAGGGTCAGATACTGCAACGCATTCACATTGTTTTAATGTAAATAGAACTACCTCAAAATGTTTGCATAATAAAAATTAAAATGAAATATAATATGATATAATATAATAAAATAATAAAATATAGACTTATACTTTTTCAAAATATACATAAAACTCTTTATTTAAACTCTTTATCATCTGTCCCTCTATTTACAGCAAAGCACAGCAGATAAACAGTGACAAAACACTTAACAGCTCTGTCCAGAGCTTTCAACCACATCACAGCTTGTCAGTGGGACAGTTAGGAATTTAATTTTATGCTCTCAATGATATTCAGTTTGGTGCAATCACACAGTGAGTTCGCGTGCAGAAATTCATGGAAATCCATTCAATAGTTGTTGAGACTTGTCACTCCAAACCACCAATGTGAATCTTATAGTGTTGCCAGAGAAATTTCACAAGGGAAAACTTTGACCTCTGAGAAAGTTAAAGGGAATCAACAAAGTCAGTAGGATTCATCCTCTGGGTGACCATGAATGGCTGTTCAGCACGGCTATAAATGCAAGATATCTCTCCACAGACGCAATGAGATGGTTTTGTACAACTACGTTTTACTTTTTTTTTTTTTTTTTTAATGTGAAAACCTTTGCACACCACACCAAACTGGCCTGAATTGGCATCTTTCGCATATTGTGTTTCAGGGTGAACATTCAGTTTAACACACTGGGGGACCCTGACCTGCAGGCTGCGTCTGTACTGGGGCAGCAGGTTACAGAGGAGGGGCACGGCGCTCCAGTCGTCATCAGGGGAGTAGAAAGCCGTCATGCTATATTCTGTCAGGGGAATCTCGCGCTGCAGTATCCTCGCAAGCCGGTCGGTGTTGATGACTTGGTCCACTGTAAGCTTGACTGTCAGGTCTGGGCAGGTTGATGCCAAAGCTGCCCATGAGTTACCACACACCACCTTGAGACAGAAGATGAAGTAGAGACAGAAATGAACAAAGGAAACCTAAGGGCGGTATAGTTTTCACCGGTGGTATTTTAGTTTCTTTTTCTTTCTTTGCTATTTCAGCATGTGCTCACATCCAGCACCTTCACACTAATCCCCAAGCGCCTGCACTACTACCTTGCCAAGAGGCATGTTTCACCTGGCGGATAAGTTAGCAGAATAATTAGACCATGCAGACTGTGCAGGTGTTTGTCCTTACACTGAGCTCCCCAAAAGCTGACATCTATGATTTTGCAATGACACCCTTCAATGCCATCACATTTCACCCCTCTATATAAGCAGTTAAACAGTTTTCATCGGGGACAGTCCACTGTACCAAATGCTGCTCCATCCCACTTGGCAATTCAGCAAGTAATATTAATCTGTTTGTTTTCCTGCTTACCTGCCGATGGGATTCATTCAAAGAGCAGTGCAGTGAAAAAGTTTGCAAGCGGTCCCCTTCTCTACTGGAGTTTCGACTCTGTCGGAGAGCCATCAGCAGCTCATCTGACAGGCAGGAGTAACTGAGGCTCAGGTTGGTGAGGCCTTGCAGGTGGCACAGGACAGAGGGCACACTGGAGTCTTGGTAGACATGCAGAGAACCAGAAAAGAACCCCACCAAGTCCAAGGAAGAGATATAGCACCGGGGGTATAAGTGGCTCTGAGAGTGTGACAGGGCGGAAAGCAGCTCCAGGCCCTAAAGGTTAAATGATCAGAAATCAGAGGGATAAAAACTGCAATCAATATCGTCGTTATTGAATACAAGTTGGATTACATTTTCACAATAGTATCATCTTCCCCCTCCATTTAAAAAAATATATTGGAAACCGTTGAAAAAAAATGATAACATTATTTTTTACAGTTTAATGACATTTATTATGAAGGAATTAAGGCGAGTATAAAGAATTACTAAGACGGGGCGGAAATTACATATCATCTGTCAGATTCAGAGCTTCCTCCTTCAGTTCAGTTATTTGTACATTACATCTGTTGTCACTGACTATGTAGTTTGTTCCTTTTATTTTTATGCCATCATCATAATACAAAAAATTATTATCTTTTTGCACACAAGAGAATACACACAAGGATTAGGAAAATGATTTTTCAGCACTTCGCAGGTGGTTCAGGATAGAGCGTATGTTGGAGTTAAAGTGGACCTGCACGGCACCAGAAAAAAAACCCTCCATTTAGGTCCAGAGATGATCCACAGCTGTGGGAGTTTCTCGATCTGAAGTGATTGCGACATCATTCAGATCATTGTCACACTACATCGCTGATTGATTGTCTTTACTTCAGTCTTCAGTGTGTTGCTGAATCAAATTAGTACAAATCTTGGCCCATACAAACACCATTTATAAGGTTAATGGCTCATTCATTCACATACTGAGCACCTCTAGTACCAGCCCGCAGCCGATGAGCTCTGATTTACCACTGATTACCACTGATCCTTTGCTGAAGCGCCTGTGTCAGTGACATATCTGCTGAGATAGTATCTTGGTGTTCATAATATTCACCTGCTGCATGCCGTTTCGCATCCCGTTCATACAAACAGAGGTGAGCCTTGAGGCCCCTCTGCGGAGGAAGTCGATCAGACAGTTTGCCAAAGAATTCCTGAGCCGTAACGTCCAGGCTGACCGGTTCAACTCCAGCCTTACAATTGAGAGGGAGCGCAGTGGGGCCCTTACTCTGCGGAGACCAAACAATGTTTCATTTACAAGTGATTTGTCATTTATAATGTGATTGGGGGGCTGAATTATGTAAAACCAAAATCTGGTTTAGACAGGCTTTCAGGAAACACATCCCTTTACCTGGTAAGCTCAGAAAACAATCCACTGATGGTTTGCTCCAGTCGCTGGGCTGCCAAGGACCTGCGTGGAGGACACACACACACCTCCAGCCTCTCCAGGTAGGGTCCCAGGTAGCGGGCATAGGTCACAGCAGAGCAGTATTCAGACTGCCTGAATTTGGACAGTCGACCGTTGAAGTGGAAGAAGCGGTAGCGCCAGAGAGAGGGAGAGCGCATGACATTGTGCCAGTGATGACAAACCATGTCTGCACTCCTGCGGTCATGATCAGGAAGAAACGTGAACACATGCCGCAAGCACACATGGGGAAGTGACGCCCAACCGTTCACCCTCTCTGAGCAACTCTCGCAACCTTCATCACTGAGATCTGAGTCGTCTTCACCCATCTCTCCCTCAATGGAAGAATCTTTGAAATCAAAACCTCCCAGCTGAGTGCTTTCTTCTCTGTGCATGGGGAAAAAAACTCTTGTTTTGTAATTCCCGGGTCACCCCTAAAAAGAATACAGTACAGTTTTTGAGGTTAGAGGCCAATGCCAATTTAGATTTAGGAAAAAGTTTTTGAAAAATATGAAAAATTACAAAAAAAAAAAAAAAATTGCTCAGTAAAAAATGACAGAGAGAGATTACTTTACCTGAAGCTGAAAGCAGTCCAACAGTGAAGTGGATAATGTTAGAAGAATCTTTCCTCAGAATGTTATGGTTCTATTGTGACTTCACAATGACGACATTCTCAGCTGAGTTCTACATTCAGTTCAATTCAAAATACTTCATTTGTCCGTCAAAAGGCAATTCAAAGCATAAAACTTAAAAATGCACAATGATTTAACTTAGATATCACATTCTTTCACTGGACTATTTTCTTTGTTTTTAATGCCATATTATGAATTTTGTTTTCTTATTGTTTAATTATATCTTTATACTTTTTCTGTTATTAATTTTTGTTGTTGTTTGTATGTTTAGTCTAAGTAACTCCTGCCTTTTGTGTGTGTTTATTTTTATTCGTACTATTATTTGTACTTATTTGTACTATTTTCAGTTTGTATGTGAGAATAAACTAAACTAAGCACCATTGTGTATGTAACAACATACATCTGCTTTCTTACAAGGCACCCTTTATAAAGGGTTAATAATGGCTTTATTAGTGGTTACTTATTTACTGATACTTTATATTTCTGTTATAAGTCATGGATAAGAATAAGTTTTGGGTTGCCAGGTTGTGAAAAATCACTGTCACTTTGCACTTCTCTCAAGAAATTGTTTGCTTTTCAAATCAGTTATTATTTCTTATTGTTATTTATCTTTTATTTTATGTTATGACTTTTCAGATTAATCTCTGCAAAAAATGAAAAAGTTTAAACATTTTCAATAAATTAGATAAAAATCATTAATATTGTCAAT
Source organism: Seriola dumerili (assembly GCF_002260705.1). NCBI lineage: Eukaryota > Metazoa > Chordata > Actinopteri > Carangiformes > Carangidae > Seriola > Seriola dumerili. Next base: position 4,345,319 of record NW_019174704.1, read on the forward strand.
ATTCTTGGAGCAGTGTTCTAATTTTGTACACATGCAGTTTATTTGTATAAAACATATCACAGAAATTAAGCATGAACTCAAAATGAAATAAGGAACGAATATGGTTACGCCTTTGCTTAAACAGACAGTTGTTCTCCAGCAGAAACAGATATTGCACATAACTTTTAGGTGAAAAACATTTCCTGAGAGCATTATTACAGAGAGAGTTTTTTTTTTTAAGTACAAGCAACATTTTCTCTTATGATGACTCCCATTTATTTGTTTGAGTTCCTCAGCCCTTCAAACAGCAGACACTTAGCCTGTGAAGAGAGAGAAAGAGAACAGTCAGAGGCTCTTTAGTAAACAGAGTGACATAAGCTGTGGTATGTTTGGTAGAGAATGTGGGCTTGTGTGTCTCTATTTATGTCCGTGTGTGTTTATAACCTCATGCCACCGCAGTGTGTCAGGGGGCAAGCCCAGATGGCAGTGAGGGCACGTGTGCATCTGATTGGGTACTTCCTGGTTTCTTTGCCCCCAGCAGGGGCCCTCACTGCCCCACAGAGGGCGACATGTGGAGTGGGAGGACCAAGCTACGCCAAAGTGAGGTCGAGGGTCTGTCTGGTAGCTCACTTTCTGGGCACTAGAGGGCGGTGGTGACGACGGATCTGAGTCTTCCTGCAACACAGCCACAGGGGAGAGTTGTGATACCATTAAGGGAAGATCTTCCCTAACACAGAGTTGCTCTTTGACTCAGCTTCAGAAAGTGCAACTCAATATTATCATGAATTCAAGTTTTGATACTTAGAGCCGAAGCTTATCAGAGCCAGTTTTCTTTAAAAAAGAAAATAAAAATTTTAAATCGTTAAACTGCTTAATGAACAAAAGAAGATGGTTTAGAAAACTATTTGATTTAGTGTTGCCATTGAAAGCAATAACATCATGTTCTAATGGGAAAAATTACCTTTGATAGATATTGCAAAAGACAATTATTATAATGAAATTTTATCTGGTCCTCTGTGAAGTCATTCCTTCCATGGCAAAGACAACTGAAACACTTATTGCTCAAATGTTTTTGTGCACCTTACTTTTTACTCCACTACATTTATCTGACAGCTATAGTTACTAGTTATTTTAAGATGCACAAAAAGTAGCTTTGCTTCAACCTGTTACAACATAAAATACTACATCCATAGTAATGCATTTATAATAATAATTAAATTATATAAAATTAGAGTGGGGGGGGGTCCTTCTGCTGCCAACTGACTACTTTTACTTCTTTTACTTTTTTGTTTACACAGGAAAAAAAGGTCAAGGTTTATTTCTATAAAGATATGAATCCACTTTTAGACCAGGCTGTTATATTTTTTTGTACTATGTCCCTGAAATGGAAACATTTCTTTACACCAATGTTATTTTTTTATTACAAAGAGAAGTTGAGTTTGAGTTTGTGAAATGAAGAAAATTCTCAATGTGTCTGATCAGCACTGAGAGTCTGAGATAAGTTAGAAATGTACAAACCTGTTTCGCAGTTTCAGGACGATACTCTGAGTCAAGAGACCTCAGGCAATACCAGCAGGGTTCAGATGGGCGATCTGTGAAGACACACCAGCAATTAGTGTAACACATTTCTCCTTAAGTAAAAGGCGTCACATGAGCATGCTCTGGTTACAGACAAACTACTGTAACGCCCCACAAATCTCATATTAGTAAGCTGTGTGTGTGTGTGATTTACTCTGTGTGTTGGAGGGATGAGATGACACTGAAGGGGGGGTCACCTCTTCCTCTCTTGGTAGGGGGGGAAATGGGAGGCAGTCAGCATCCTCCTGTGTGTTTGTGGCTATCAGAGTCTCCTGTGGTAATGTCTCTGTGTCACTGATACATAGATCCTCTCCAGCCATCACCAATCATACCAATCAAGAAACGCACAAATATTTAATGAAATTGTAGAAATAGAATATAAATTATATATGCTAAAATCTGACCTGACTGGACTCTACCACTCCATCACAGGTGTCACTGTCGGCCCGGTCGTCCCCTTCTGCCTCCTGGAGGTTTTGGGGCTCATCGTCATGCTCTCTGCAGTTCTGAGTCGGTGTGTCAACCTGGGTAGAAGTCGTCCCACTGAGGTTTGAGAGAGAAGCAGCAGTATTAACAAACATGACCTCCTAATTGCCTGACTGGAAGGTTATCCGCCAATCAATCTTCAGCTGATTACACCGCCTCAGCCTCTACTGTTACACTCAAGACAAGCACCTGATTAGCTATAAACATTCAACCTCTCCTTGCCTTACCTTTCGCTGCTTTCTCCCCGTTCCTCCAACACTCCCTCCATCCCTGCTCATGTGTCTCCCTCCCAGGGTGCCTGGCGTGTTATTTCCTCTTAATCCCACCGTTCTTTGACTTTTCCCCCCCTCTTTTCCTCAGCCCCTGTATGTCCTCCTCTCTGTCTGCCTCTCTGCTCTCTCCCCTCCCTCGCTGCGAGTGTGAAACGGAAACTCCAGGTTTTCAATATTTGATGTGTCTGAATAGCTCACAAGCAGGTTTCTGTAAAGAGTAATCAGGTGAGGGCTCTGGTGTCTCTGGGGTGGACACAGAGACAATAACAAGCCTGCAAAGACCAACACTGAATACAAATTCAGCAAATTCAGAAGCCAGAAAGTCTGACAACTCCACACAGAGCTCCCACAACATCCATACCCTGAGAATATAACATTTGCTAGAGGCACAATTACTTTATTCAGTACCAAAAAAAAGGTTTAAAATTTATTTACAACATTACATTAAAATATATCTTCTGACACTAAAAAATGCAGCTTCTAATTCAGGGTGATCATCATCAATACCCATCAGGGCCTGTATTCACAAACTATCTTAAGGCTAAATGTAGCCTAGCTTCTGACCAATTGAAGAGAAACTCCTAAAAATAATGGGTGTATCAGTCCTAACTTTTAAATTAAATTAAAAAAAGTTACTTATCTCTAAAGTACTACCTAAGTCTGGGAGAAGTACAAAGTAGTTGAGAGGAGTATAAGGCCAAATCACAAAGAATTGTCATTAATATTAGCTTATAATTTGGTGATCTAATCAAAAGATATGATGAAAAGCTCAGTGTAAGATGAGCTGTCACATTAGGCCATTAAAAATAAGTTTCCTATTAAACTTTTTCAATAACATTAGCTGCTAAGTTTGGAAACCAACAATTTATTGTCAAGAGAAAATGAAAAAGAAAATAAAAAGTTCTCAGTAAGTTGCATTAGGCATTACATAACCACCATACCACTCACATCTGCACACCTCTCTCAGTTAAGAAAGGACAACTTTTTATATAGTCTCTGTCTCTACTGAACAATTAGCATGGGAAGAACCAAACTTCATTCAGGGGATCTAAGTCTCATTTGAAATGATTAGTTGACAAATCGTTAATTTTATCAGTAAACATTTACAGTACTACCAAGATGTAAATCGTAATTTTCTAAAACAACTGTATAATTGCTCTAAATCAGACAAATACTTATTAACACAGTATATTAAACTTAAGACCACCCCCAAAGTCATGGTATAGCCCACGACATCATTGATGACATCAGGAAGAGCATAAATAAGGTAAGTGTTTGGCTGCCACTCCCTTTACTTTCAACTCCTGGAGTCCATGGTGAGTATGGATCAAGATGTTCAGATTAAACTAATGTAGTAGAACTGTAACCATTTAACCAAAGAATAGTGATGGTAACAGTAACAAAACACAATACTAACCACAAACAAACCTGTCATACTAAGAGATTCCAGTGCTAAAGATTAAGTGCTCAACAAAGCATGAGAATTTTTTTCTCACAGTTGTTGTATACACACACACACACACACACACACACACACACACACACACACACACACACACACACACACAGAGCAAAAAGAGAGAGCGAGAGATGTAAATGTAAGTGTAAGTGACATCAGTTGCTAACTTCTGGACATTGCAATTACAAAGATAGCTTCAGCTCCTCCTGACCTCTGATTATTACAAGGGTAGCTTTAAGCTACTAACTCTTGTTTCAAAGGAGTGTCAACATCAGCTGCTCACTTTGGTCATCATAAGTATAAATATAAATATAATGGTAAAATGAAAACATGTCAGTGACATTAGACATTAACTTATGGAATACACAGATAGCATGAAGCCGAGTAACGCAGTGCTGCTAACATTAATCATACATTGTAATGATAGCGGTAGCCGCTAAAGTTCTAAAATTCAGACATTATAAGGCTAGCATTAGCTGCTGCTTTTCAAAATTTCAAGTGAAGCATTAGCTAACCTTTGGCACTTAGGCTAGTATGAGCTGCTAACCTTTGTGCCATATAATTACAAAGACAATTTTAGCTCCTATTATCTCTAAATATTACAAAGCCAGCTTAAGCTACTAACAATTGGATAGAGAGTAGCATTAAGCTACATTGCACAGTGCCAGTAACATTACAGCAACATTAGCTGCTAACTTTGGTCTTTATAAATTTGATGGTAAGATAAAATGAAAACATGTCAGGAGCATGAGCTGCTACCTTTTGGGAATTTCAAGGCATACACTTCTCCTTGTTGTTATCTTTGTTATATTCACGTATTTCAAATTTTTCATACATAGCAGTCCAAACCATGAAAACAATCCCTAGAACAAAAGTATATAAAAGTATAGCAAAGATATGCGCATATTTTACTGTACTTGAGTATACTATACTATCGTAGCCTATACTATGTTTTGGTCATTAAGTGTATTTCATTTTTGGAGGTTTTGTTTATTTGTTGAACATCTCTGTAGCCTACATGATTTTTAAAACTGAAAACCAACCAGAGTTTTTAAAAAAAGAATGTGTTGATTCTCATTATAAACTTTTCTTTTCAAGTGATTTTAAGCACACTTTTATCACAGCAGCAAATTCTGTGCGGACTCAGTAGCAGCCTGAAGATGGTGTGTTGACAGTTTTATTTGTAATTTCTTTTCTGTTGTATCATTTCCTCTCTTGTATTTTCTCATCAGAGACAGTTCCAATGAGGAATCCCCAGACGAGATGGTGATTACTGGTGAGTTTATGACTTCTTAGGACATATAACTGCGGAAGCCGAGAAAGGCCACTCGCAAATATTTTTTTATTCTGTTATCTTGAGATAACAGATAACAGAGCTTTGTTTTCTCGAGGTAATGGGATAATTATTCCGTTATATTTTTGTTTGTATCATTTTTTAGCAAGAATTGTTCCCCAGTTCCAGCTTCTCAATTGTTAGGACTCTGTGCTTGTGTTTCTCTTATGTCTTATATATTAACAGAATATCTTGAGTTATTGAGAATCTTATTTGAGTTCATCAAACAAAACTAGCAACATAAAGAAGTCATCTCAGACTTAATGAAAACCATCCAAGTTCTGGACTGGTTTGTTGAAAAACCTTTTGTAAAAAAAAAAAAAAAAAAAAAAGTCTGAATATACTGATGTACTGTTGCAAATGTTAGAGCTGCATAGATAGATAACCAGAGGTGGAGAGTAAGTACATTTACTCTCGTATACTTGAATACTCCACTGAGTATTTCCATTTTATGCCATCCTACATTTCAGAGGCAAATATTGTTCCTTTTACTTGATCACTTTCATCTGAAAGTAATACAGTATTTACTTTGTAGATTTAACACACAAGCTATATGATAATTTTATAAAATGATGCATTGTTGTGGATTCGTTTTTTAATTAGTAGAAAAGACATGATTTAGATACACTAGGTAGTGGATGTGTCATTCTGTACATCGTGTTCATTCAGGACTGCCATCTTGTGCACACAGCATCATGACTGCATTGTAAGTGACTCATTCTTCCAGCAGATGGAGGAAGAGCATTTCTTTTGAGGTTCATAAACTGCAGATGGTCAAACAAGACCAAAGCCGCGTCACTAACCCAGGGAATTTCTGTCTTACTCTCTTCTCCCCTCTCTTTTGTCCATTTTGTTCTCCTGGCATTTCATCTCTTGCATGAGCAGCTCTCTATTTAGCTCTCTATCCTTGTGCATTAACTTCGTCACTGGCATGAGTGTGCCTTTCACAAACTCTGAATAATACCGTCAGACATGATAGGCAACACACATCAATGAATGCCATTTTCAGCCACAATTATCAACTAAATTATGTGACTTGGGTTTTAATTTCAGGGTCGTTTTGAAGAGCTGTGGAATGTGTGTGTATGTTATCGCTCGTCACTAAATGGTTTCTGTGTGTGTGTGTGTGTGTGTGTGTGTTGTGTGCCAGCGCACTCAGTGACGTGTGTGTGTGTCTGTACGTGTCTGTACGTGTCATCCTGTAAGTGCACGGCAGGTAGGGAGTAATTTGAGTGTTTTTCCTGTATATGTGTGTTTTTTGTGGGAGGAGGGAGACAGGAACATAAGTGGCGATGACTCACCAGTCTTTTGTGACAGTGGCGCAGAGAGAGTGCTTTTCACCCATTTCCCTCCCTTGGGGCTTGCATACAAAACAAGAAATGGAGAGAGGATAAAGAAGAAAAGGAGAAGAAGATTGTGTGTTAGGGAGCATTAGGGAGGAGTGGGGGGCATGGATAATTGGAGGAAAAAAAAGGGAAGAAGATGGGAATGAGGGTAGAAATTGGGATAAAGAAAGGGGAAGAAGAGATGAAAGGAGGAAGCAAAAAGACAAGGGTTGCAGAGATCATAAACAAAGGATGCAGTTTCAAGGGAGAGGCCTTTGCAGCTCAGCCTCTGTTGTCCTAATGGCTGGTAAAAGCATGGCTGATGAGGCTTATTCTGTGGCAAAGATTATGTTCAACAATGGTAGTTTAACGGACAACAAAAATAAACAAACACGAGGAGGACGGAGGCGCAATGACGAAGTTCAGATTTAATTTGAAAAGCTGTCTGAGGTCAGGAGCAACATCACAGGGGAAAGTTTAAACATCTTGATTATTTGAGCAGATTTCATACTGACAGATAGCATTCAAGCCGTTTTGTGATACTAACACTAATCCTATACTTTTGCCTAGGGGATCTATTTTTGTATGTCATGACTCATGTTTTTTTGTTTGTTTTTTTGTTTATTTTAGATTAATTAATAACACAACAACATTTTGCTAGTTAGCCTTCACATTTTTCACCTGGTGCACCATAGCACTGTACAGATTTTCAGTATGTTAATTACTTGTCAAATGTAGGGGACTATAGAGTTCAGTGGGTAAGAAAAGGCATCCTGGCTTAGTAATTTAATCACTTTTACAAAAATGGCAACAATGATGGGTCACGTTTCAGGATAAATATCAATTAGTAGCATTTCTCGGTTACAAAACAGGTATGGAAATCAGTACATGTGAATTTTTCAAAGCAACATGAGACAACTCACAAAGAAAAAACAAGACCAAATCAACTTGGTCTCAGTCTCAGTGAAAAACACTGTGGAATCATGTAGAATCACATTAACAAATGGCAAACAAATGGATTAAAAAAAAAGGCTATGGTCATGCACAGTGTAGGCCGCTTTTTTAAACCTTAGTTTAATTCAAATGATCTTTTCAATGAGAAAGTCTTGGCCAAATTGCCAGCGTAAATATGCCACAAAACCCAATACCCACAGAAAACTAGAATTACCGCTTCACGGTTGTATGCCCCGCCACTCAGAGAAGTTTCAGTTTACATCCCTGTTTATCCAGATTCATATGAAATATTAATCATTTGTGTGCAATTTTGCTATGTGAAGACTTGAGTAATCGCTAAAAAGTGTTTTGTGAGGTCACCACACCCTTGCTCTTTGACCTTTAGCCACAATAATCTAATTAGTTTGTCCTTGAGTCCAGGTGAATGTTTTTACCAAATTTGAAGAACTTCCCTCAAGGTGTTACGGAGATATTGCAAAGGCCAAAACAGCGTTATCTGAGGTCACCATGACCTGGAACTTTGACCTTCGACCATCAAAATCTAATCAGCTCATTCTTGAGTCCAAGTGAATGTTTGTGCCAAATTTGAAGAAGTTGTGTCAAGGTGTTACCAAGATATCGTGTCCACGAGAATGGGACAGGTGTGCATACAACCCTGAAACGATATGCCTCCAGCTGTGGTTGTCGCCGGCGCAAAGGCATAAAAATGTGAATAAGAAAAAAGGAAAAACCATCAACTACAGTTTACTGAACAAAAAACACATAAACAAGATCCTGCTAGTTGCCATACAACCTAATGCGATCCATTTTGTATCACTGTTTGGAAATGTTGATTTGGTATTGGCATTTGGTTTTCGTGTTTTTTTTTGTTGTTTTTTTTCCAAGCCACGTGTAAACACATTTTCTTGCACCAACTCTTGCAGAAGCAGATGTTTTGCCAATGTTGGTGATTTTGGACTTTGAGTGCAGAAACATTTGTATATGTTTAGGCTAGTAAAGACCTCTTAGCTAATATCATGCTGACATGTAACGTTAAAGGTTAAACCAATATCCCACTGCTGTAGAAATTCATGATGATTACTTAAACATATTTTGAAGGTGTTATAGCTGTATTAAGTGAATATTCATACTAGTAATGGCTGTGTTTTTCCTTGTGTTTCTGCTACTGTAAATGCATGGGCTTCTTGGGGCCTTTACTGATGAATTGCTGTGCTGTCAGACTCTTTTGTGCTAGGAGCTGGATGTATACCAGATTTTGTGCCTGTGAGAGTTGGAGGCTTTTGACAAATTCAAATTGCATTTTAATTATAGCACACCCACCAGGCAAAATATAAATGATTACTATAAGGACGTAATGTGATCTAAAGCTTGACACACAATTATCCCATTGTGCTGAAAAATTTTTTTAAATCTCAATTGTGTAGAATGCCACAGAAATATGAATGTGTGAATGTAAATAGCAGCATCTCAACAATGCTCTTTTTGTCCACAGCTTGGCAACAAGGTGTGAAAGGGGACTTTATGAAGGGCTCGTTTTCATAAGCAGCGGTGTGTGCTTCCTCTGCGTGGACCACATGTATTACCAGAGCAGACCTGCTTAGCCACATTCTCAGGTCTCAAACCTGTTAAATTTACTGTATGAGGTAGAAATTAGCTTGAAAAATTTTGTTGGACTACAGAGAGGTGGATCTAAATTCTCTAAGACATTATACATTGTATCACAGGCTTTATACTAGTGTATAAAAGTGTGGTCAAAAGTCCTACATGTAGCATATAACCATTAATAAATCATCAACCCATTCATTTTGAGAAGCCAATAGGATAGAGGGTGTCGAATGTTGTGCAGATTGTGAAGCAAATTTGTGATATGTGATAGTGGACTACATACAAAACTGATTTGACTTGACTGTTGTGACGAACACCATAGTCTCAGTTGTATGGAAATTGCAACAAAGTTTCATGTTTAATTTGATAATGTTGTATTCATCTTGGTTATCATTTAGAGACGGAGTACACAGAAAAGTCTTACTGTGTCCAGTCAGGACAGCTCAGTCCGAACACCTCTCATTGATGTTTGCAAGGTGACAGAAATCATCCAGCGGGCAGCAGAGATCTGGGGTGGAGTCGTGTCTTAACTTAATTTGCTCTCTACTGACGTCCACAGCCATGGGTTGACAGGTGACCACTGTGTCGGTGCATGTGAAATCAAATATTCAATCAAAATCACTTACGTGCAAACAGAGGAATGAGATTAAATTTAATAAAATTGAAAAAAATCAATAAAACTGTTTATTGAATTACTTTTAAATAAATATTTATATATATTTTATTTGAGATATGTATGTAGAATTAAAATGTAATTTAATACAATTTACAGTAATTAGCTAATCATAAAAATAAATTAAATGAAAAGTACTCAAGTGAAAAATTAAATTAAATTATGAATGTAGTATTAGATTATATATTTTATCATTTTAATATTTTATTTTCATCTCAATAAATGACATAAAATTAAATAAGATTAAATTAAGAAAATAGATCAGTTAAAAATTAAATGACACATTTTAGATGGCTAGATTAATAGATTACAATCAGAACTGACACTATATTTTAGAACTTTCTCCTTACAATTAGGAACTACTTTCAACATCAGGACTCAGCTCTACTGAGCTTTAGAGCCCCTGTTTTTGAGTGTATATGATAGGCTACTGTAAGATAACATGGGATAAGATGATTGCCGTTCCTTAAAGCTCTTTAAAAGAGTACACCACCAATTTAGCTTGGCACTCCTATTACATTGTTGGACTTGTGATGGATAAGATCAATCAATGCATCAGAACTGATATTGGATTGGATAAAACTGGCATCGAGTTCCACTTTAAGAGAAACAAAATGGGAAATAGATGTCGAGGAATTAATTATTATTTATTGTTTAATTCTTATGCTCTGTTAAGATAACTGCCTTCTGACTCTAGCCATAAATACAGAGGTGCACTGTCAGGAGAGGTAAACCAGGCAAATGTTTGGGGCCCCCAAGGGGGAAAGGGACCCCTGATGGCGCCTCATATTTGCACATTTTGCCATGAGAACTATAAACCCCCTTAAACCTCCCATAAAGACACTATACACTGCACTGCCGTTGACCCAAAACCTCCCTTAGGGGGACCCCTGGGTGTTGGGGAGGGGGGGGCTTCTTTGAGGCCCCCCAGAGTCTAGGATCGCCACTGTATAGATATGAGTGGTGTTGATCTTCTCATGTAACTCTCTGCAAATGTCCAGAAAATTGAACAATATCTTTGCTTTTTCCTACCAACAATACGACACAGCATGTGTCATATTATTACACTGCTAGACATACTGTTTATAAATGTTTCAGATAAGGGTCACTTACTCATTTCTCAGCTTCTCTGTTGCTGTTGTGTCTTTTTCTTTTCTTTTTTTCCCCAGTTAACTGGCTGATGGCCAGTGGGAGTTGTGGCCACCATTCATCTTTACAGTCAGTCAATGGATATCCAGCTTGGATATCTACAGAGGTTACAAGCTGTAATTAAAAATCATAACATGATGTCCAAGAATCACTTAACAAGCCAAGATAAAGCCATGAACGTTACCATTCCAATCAACTGGTGAGCAAGCTGGCAAGATAACATGCGATTAGACCATATTGACAGCCTGCTAATCACTGTCAGTATTTGTACCACTGACAGCATACATAAGGTTTGTTCTGATGCCAAACAAGCAGCAGCCAGAAGCACTTCAAGGAAATTATAGCAGAAGGGCATACTGCCCGTGTGAAGTAAGAGTGAGGAGGAGGTGTGGAAACAAGATATGGCAAAATCTATCAACCAAACACCTTTCCACCGGCCGATTGGCTGGCTTGAGGCAGGAGCGAACATGACTCAATCTTTATCTTGAATGCCAGCAGCTAAATTACTATACAGCTCAAAGAGAGAGGGAGAGAGAGAGTGTGTGTGCGTGTCTGTGTGTGTCTGTCTGTGTGTGTTGGAGTGTGTGGTCCTGCGCAGTAAAGTGTACAGATGGATGACTCATCCACCAATCATGTGACTCATCAATCACTGCAGTTACCGTTTCCCTCCCTCCTTCAGAATTTTTCCTTTCTTCAGTTATTCCTCCCCTTTTCAGTCCCATTCTTGCTGTTTTTGTTCATTTTAATTGTCTGGGAATATAATAAACTCCCTCTATAGGTTTTTTTTTTCTTCATTTGTCTCCATACTGATGTGACTGTGACATATATGAGTTGTGCTGTCACTAAGCTGCAACTGATTTTCTTCCTCTTGTGTGTATTTTGATATATTTCATTTATTTATTACTCAAGAATGAAGTGTTTTTGCTACATTTGTTGCTATAGAAGTAAAACAGCACTCTCCAAAAAGCCATTAAAAAACTGAACTTTAATAAAATAATTGCTTTTATTTTTTATCATATAGCAAAACTAGTAATCATCATGCTGTTATTTACACATTGCACGGGCATATTTATTTCACACTGTACATCTTACAATGCTAAAGGTGACATCAACAACAACACTCTCCTTTTACAAGACAGATGGCTTCACTGTGGACACAGTGGCCCTCTTCCTTTGAGATTTCTTTTTTTTATGTTCACAGTTTATTCAGAGAAAACAACCATCTTGAATTCTCCATACTGTTTTATTTTTTCTCTTTTTTTTGTTCTTTTTTTTTTGTTCATTTTTTAAGATGCAAGTAGAAAGACGTGCATTTAACGGTTTAAGCACAATCCCTGACTCCCCGGCCTGAAACTTTTCAATGAAATTCTTCTGAAAATGAATAAAATGTTTGTAGCCTCTTGGTGGAGATCTGTGTAAAAGGCTGCAGAACAGATAGTGTGATTTCAAGTACTTTTTTTCGTGGAAAGTAAGGGAAATGAGCTAATGGATATGATACAAGGAAAATGGCAAAAGAAGAATGTGAGAAGACACAAAAAATATGTGAGAAAAGATATGAACTGGATATGGCCAATGAGAGAAAATAAATATATATATACATACATATATATGTGTGTGTATATATATATGTATATATATATATATATATATATATATGAAGAACTCCTACAAGGGCAAGGAGTACTGTGTGGAGGTGGCGATTGTGGCTCTGCTATAAATATGTTGACACAACAACTTCTGGATCCCAAAATGATTGAAAACCCTTAGTCCACCAGGTTGGAAGTGTTTAGTGTTTAAGTTTGTGCTTTTGGAGTCCACAGGGTTTCTACATTGGGACCGGCAGTGCTGATAATATTATGCATTATGATATCTCCCTTATAGAACCATGGTGCTTGTAAGGCAAAAATCTGAATCTTGACTTTGAAAAACTGAAATGTGTGTATTTGGCACCTTTGCAAATTGCAGCTGTTGATCCAATCAGGAATAAGAAAGGCAACTACACTACCGGTCAAAGGTTTTAGAACACCTCAATTTTTTCCACTTGTAACTGAAATTTACATAGTGTAAACACAATGTCTCAGTGTTTCTGAAAGTAAAGCATAGAACAAATAAACTGTAGTAATGTACAGGAGCCTACTACTTCCTGCAGTACACTATTGTCCTAATAATGCATCAGAGGGTGTAGTAACACAAATTGCACAGACAGAGGGTTTAGAAGTCATCAACCTGTAGGAACTGTTTGCACTAACTTTCAATGTTTCATTTACTTCCATTGTCGCATTAAGGGTTGTTGGACTTGAACTGCTGAAATTTCAATAAAAACAGGAAAAAATGGGAGTGTACTAAAACTTTTGACCAGTAGTCTACACACATCAAATACAACAAAAATATACTTATTATTTGACAATAGCAGTGTTCTTTTTTTTTTTTTATAGTTCTGTAGATAAGAAGTCATTGAACTACTTTAGTTTTGTAATATGGCATACAGAATATAAAACAAAAATACAAAGTGATGTTGTAAACATGGTTCTCTTACAATGGGCACATCTGCTTGTGAATGTGTCAAAAATGTGATCATACTGTATGTAGGCGTGTTGATGTGTGTGTGTGTGTGTGCGTGTGTGTGTGTGTGCGTGCGTGTGTGTGTGTGTGTCGGGGGGGGGGGGTGTGGGTGTGCCTGTGTGTGTGTCCTCTAATAATCTCTGAATAATGCAAGAGCATCAGAGATTGACCTGAATGGAGGCAGACATACACCATGGTATGTTCTGTTTCAAAAATGTAAACTGAGCAAGAGGCTGAACATGGTTACAGGGAGTTTAAACTGGGACCCCTCCATCCTCTCCCTGACCGAGAAAATCAACAAAAATACAGTGATTAAAACAAGATAAATCTAACTTTTTTTCTTCTTGTCCCCTAAATTTCCATCAGGCTCCAAACACATATCTCCTCTGAGTCTTTTTTTTTCACCTCTCTTTTAGCTTTTCTCCAGCTACTGTATATCTATCCCACCTCTGTCAGTCCCTCTGATCTATAAAATGTCCCAAAAAGGTCTCTCAATACATTCTGCGCTTCATGTAGATCCTCTCAATAAAGTTCTCCAGTTCCTCCTCACTGTCCAGCTGAGGTACCAGCCCATCTTCCTCATAGTCATCTCCCGGTGTGATTTGCGGATAGTAGTATGGGGGTCGCCTGCCTCTCCTGGGTGTGGTAATTGGTTTGGGGGGAGGTAGGGGTTGGTAGGTCCGTGGGTGAGGAAGGATATAGTTAGAGATATAAGGGGTGAGAGGCAGTCGGGGTGCTGGTTGCTGCCTCCAGCCCTGTCCACGGTTCTTACCCCCAGCCCTATGCCTGCGCCTTGGGGCCTGGAGGTCAAGTTCCTGGGGGCCGAACGGCTGGTCTCTGGAGGGGGGGGGCTTGCCATAATATTGTGGTTTGGGATATGGGAAATATACAGGGTAGTATGCTCGATATGGCTTCTGGTAGTATGGATAGGAAGGGAAGGCTAAAAACTGTTTCTGGGGTTTATACCAGTAGTCAAGCTGCTTCTGAGGCTTATACCAATATTCCTGCTTATATGACTTGACTTTGTCCTTGTGCCATTTCTTGTTGGATTTGTTGTACCTATAAGGGGCTTTCTTGGGGTTTTTTGAGGCTGTGTAGTGGTAGATAGGCGGAGCAGCCAGAGGAGGAGGTACCAGAGGCCTGAAGCGTGGGGCAACAGGGTTGCTGTTGATTGGCTGCTGTTGAAGCTCTTTCCTTTTCTTCTTCTTCTCCTCCACATCACTAATAATCTCAATCACATCATCCGCAGGCAGGTGCAGCTTGCTGCTGATCTCGATGAGCCTGTCGATCATTTGCTGGTCCAGGTCGTCTTCATCGGGGAGGACCTCCTCGGAGCGCTTGTCCTCGGCGGTGTTGCCAGCGGCTCCCATGCTGCTTTTCTGCCGGGGCTTCATGTAGGACTGCTGCTTCCTCCCCATGTACTGCAGCAGCATGTCAGAGGCGATGTCAGCCAACCTCTGCTCCTCCTCTCTGGCACGCTCCGCCTCCTCCTGCTGCCGGAGCACCTCCTGTTTCTCTGCACGCGCTCTCGCCTCCTCTTCCATGTGGGAGAGGCTCTCCTCTTCTTCCTCAACCTCCTCCTCCAGCTCCTCTCCTTCATCCTCAAAGTCATCCATAAAGTTGCCCCCCTTGATGGGTCTGTTGCGGGACTGGTTCTCCTGCCAGTGCTGTTTCTTTCCTGCTCGTGCTAGCTGAGTGTTATATGCCTTGTAGCCCTTCAGTGGAGGCAGGATCTCATTATCTTGGAGACCCAAGTCAATGTTTTGGAAGTAGCCTCTTATTTTGCGCTGCAGAGAGAGATCATCTCCCTGCGAGGTGGAACTTAGTGTGGCGATATCTAAGAAACTTTCTAAATCCTTCCCCTTCTCCTGTCCCTCTATCTCTTCTTTCCTTCCCTCCTCACTTACACGCTCAGGTCCCACAGACCACCCTGGATTCTCCTCTGACCTTGTGTTTTTATCCTCCTCCTCTCTTTCCTTTAAATCTTCAGCCTGAGCAGCTGTCAAATGGCCCACAATTAGCTGTTCAATAGCCTTATCAGCCCTTTGCCCCTCCTTCTCCTGCTCTTCCCCCCTGTCTGGCTCTGTCTGCCCCCTTCTCCTTATCTCACCACCCTCCAACCTTTCAACGGAGGGCAGCTCCCGACTCTGATCCTCTTCCCAGTCTCTGTTTCTGCTCCCCTGGATTCCACTCTCCCCCGGGTGGTCCAGGGCCTCCAAAAGCACAGCGAGCACCTGCGCAGGGTCCGTCGTTTTATCTGATTGGTTATCTTGACCTGGGCCCCGGCCCCGGTCTAGGGACACGTTGTCAGGGTTGGAGAGACTCTGGGGTGGGAGCGAGAGAAAGGGGGCGAGGCTGTCTTCTCTATGGTCTGTCCGGGTGTGCCCCTCCACCCCTCCCTCCCCTCCCTCACCCCACACAGGGGCGGTGCCAGCCAGCTGTGGAGTGACAATGAGCAGGACCAATAGGATGAGGTGGGCTGTGGAAGGGGCGTGATGACAGGTCATGACCATGCAGAACTGGCAGGAGGGAGGTTAAGCACCTGAAGAAGAGGGGAAGAAGGCAGAGGGAGAGGGACAAAAGACATGAGAAATGATTCATCATTTGTTGTAGTTTTTCCTCTGGAGCAATGATCATGTGGAATTTCAGTGGCAATATGAGCAAATCTGGATTATTGAATTGAACAGCTTGATTTGTAAAAAAAAAAAATGAATTTTTTTTAAAAGTCTAAAAAATAGAAATGATGACTGATACAAAAAGACTTCACTGACTTTAAAAAAAAAAAAAAAAAATATATATATTTATATCACCTATATTGATACTATTATATGTTATATAATTTAGATAAACAGACTTAAATTTCCAAACAATCAATTTCACCTTGAAGCCACCACACAAAAGCAGTTAGCACTGTGAGCAGTTGAAATGAACACACGTTGGAGGACAAAGCACGCACCCAAATGCAGTCTAATGAGCCATGGCAAATGCAACAAAGAAAGTGGCACGCTTCTCTTTCTCTTCTGACAGAACAGATTTTTTTTTATTCCGAGTGCCTTGAACGGAAAATCAAATTCTAGTTTATAATATTTCTTATAAGGTCCATCTTGGTCCATTGCTGGGAAACCTGAGTGCATCTGGAAACACAGAGATGAATGATCTGACCGTATTTACCATCTTTAGATGTTTGCCGCGTAAACCGTCCGTGTCTTTCAAGAGGAATATAATCATTCGCATACAGATATTACACCCAAACCCAAACACGAGTCGGTTTTTTTTTTTTTTTTTTTGTCTGCAGTCGTGCGTTAACCTGGTCATTATCTTTCCAACGCGCGGACGAATCGATTGAGAATAATGCACACTGATGTTTTGGGGGTTTTTTTTGTCTTGTCGTGAGATTTAACGGAGCAAACTGTTAAACTGTTAAGAAATGCACGTTAAGAATTGAATTTCCAGTCAAAATTTCTGGTGTATTAAAGAAATAAAGTCTCACCTCGCCCTCCAAGTCAACCCAACCAAAACGCGCGCACCTGCCATTTTAAGCGTCTCTTTCTTACAAGGATAATACGGAAAATAAAAACTGATCCGCGGTTCGTGTCTGAATTAGCTGTGATTTTTGGTATTCCATGCATCAAAGCGATGTGACCAGGGTACTGGTCTCGAGGCGGCACGCACGGGGAAGTCATGCGTAAAGCTGGTGGCTACGGTTGAGCTATTTAACCCTGCGGTCCCTGAGTGGTCCATCCAAATTGTAGATGAGCTGGATGATAAATTTTAGAGGATAAAGTCTTTTTGCACAAGGGACGGGAGGGGGGAGCGGGGGGTCAGTGAGTAAGAAACGCGGCTTTGTCCTTGCGTGCTGTGAGCATGTCTCTCCTCGGTGGCAGTGGTGGAATGCAGACAAGCGCAAATTTGGGCAGCACAGCACCGCGTGCAGCACACAATTTTAACTATTTCCATTTTTATAAACTGGATCAGCAAGGTGGGAAACGAAAGAATCCCCCCTTAATAAGGTACTGCCCCGCAGTATATGGTTAAGACTCTAATTTAATTAGAAATTAATAACTGAAAATCGAAAATCAAACCTTGCTGTGGCTTTAAAATCCTAAGATTTTTTTTTTTGATACATTCACGTCTGAAAAATCTTAACCGAAATTTTACAGGAGCTTCTGAGCAGCAGCTGCACTCAGAAATATCTATTAAATATAATTGTCCACGCATTGTAGTGTATTAATTCTTCACTCCCCCCCCAAATAAATAGAAAATAAGATCTTTTGTTAT
The DNA here is from genome assembly GCF_002260705.1 of Seriola dumerili. NCBI lineage: Eukaryota > Metazoa > Chordata > Actinopteri > Carangiformes > Carangidae > Seriola > Seriola dumerili. The sequence continues at coordinate 4,362,972 of NW_019174704.1, forward strand.
CACACGTATTAAGTACTATTATTATACATATTAATACATTAATTTAAAAAAAAAACTTTTGCTCATAATTGTGTTCATTTTTCAATTTAATTAAAAAAAAGTATAAGAAATGACCGATTACCTGAAGTAACACAATGTATTCCGTTTTACTTAATTTAAAAAGGTGAAACAGAAACAGTTCGAGTTCACATCTACTTTACAGTTATCACAACCAACAGTCGCAGCACACAGATCAATTCTACTGATAAAGTTGAGATTTTAAAGGAAATTCTTCCACACTCCACAAGCCTAAAACAAGCCTCACTCCTCCTTTGTGCAAAAAAAAAATCATAATTTAATAAAAACTAAATAAATAACACTTAGAAAACGTCCTAATCTCTCTGATTAGTATGGCTGGTGAATGATAGAGATTTCGTTCCACTTACCTGGAGTCCCACTCGGGGGGTGGGGAAGTGGTGAAACTCACAACGCGGGTAAAGCCAAGATTATTTCATGAATAGTGGATCACCTGAGAGAATTTCTTGTCTTTTTTTTCCCCCTCGCTCTCTCTCTCTTCAGCCTGTGACCAACATCAAGAAAAAAAAAACAAACCGGCGGTTCTTTATTTAGTTGTGTGGTGTGTTTGTATGGCAGCAGCAACGGTGCTAATGTACAATTGAGTGAATGTTTTCAGCACCACGATCAGCGCAACTTTATTGTATATACCCTCAGTGGACCACGTGACGGCCCCCCCACCACCACCACCACCATCCCCTCCTCCCCCCACCAACACCACCCCCCAGCTGCAGGCAGTGCTGACGTCACTTCCATTGATAAGAATGTTGGTGTGGAGATGGCACTGTGAGTCTAGGCTGGCCCCAGCTGATGAATGAACGGAAATGGCATGAATGAAATAGTACTTTTCCTCAATGAAAAGAGAAAATTGTAGAGATAGAGCTGGTGCGCAGCCATTTTCCTTCTCACATATTAAAGGTTAGTGTGTTGCTTCTTCCTCCCTTGTTCCTTCCTTCCTCTGCTCCGAGCTTGTTTCAGATTCAGGAGCAGGAAAAATATAGAGTGACCTCCTTCACAAACTATCAATTAGGGTCATTTGGTGACGTGCTCCCAAGAATCAATGACTTGCATCTGCAGCTTCAGACAGAGAAGTTGTGCGTGCTCCAGAGCCCGATTTCTCTTGCAAGCCCGGTTGTTGTCTGAGGTGGCCCTGATCCTCTGTGGCTTCATGGCTCACGGGCCACGAGAGCAGCCGTGCTTTGCTGCTCAATTTCTGCTCAATTTCCAGGGAGTGCACAATTTTCCACCCGCTGTCTCACATCATTTCTTGCTGCTCTCCATCTGTCAACAGCACATTGTGTTCTTAACATGGCCCCTCATCACCATTCATTTTTCACATCACAGACACAACACAAGGCTCTATGATAAAGCTGTAAAACACATGCTTAAGTAACGCATGATGACTTAATGCATGCATTAATGAACATGAGTCCCTGAAATCGTCAAAGTCGGTATGAGTTCATGTGATTAGTTAATGCTTAATGGATGATTAATTAATGAGTATTAACTCACAGTTTCTTTATACATTAATTCATATGGCACCACGTTTGCTGGAATACAGTTTCACAGGGAGGAGGGCATTTCAGACCCATTCATTTGACAGAGAACCCTATCTATTCCATGTTTTTTTTTTTTTTTTAAATGAGTCTGTTATGGTAGCTTAACATAATTGTCTTTAGGGGTTGGGTTTTTAAAATGATATTTTTTGTTGTTGAAGTGGAGTGTAGCACAGAAGCAAATCAAATACATTGAGCAAGCACCAGTTGATATATTAAGGGAGAATGGACAGACATGTTTACGGTGCACGTCAACAGTTTACAACATGGTGAAGTGAGAAAGAAAAACTGGATATTAAATTAACGTTGTGTCAGGAATCTGATTGGGACTTGTTGACATTACAAGAGGTGTTGACTGTTGGGTCGTGCAGCAACATGTAGAGGTTTACATGTTGCTGTGAGGGTGTGATGCTTCTATGATAATTGGTAATGTCGCACAATCAAACGCATGGGTCTGAAATGCACTTTTCTAATATGTATGCACTGCTTAAAGTAAATGTGGCTTAACATTCATTGATTGATGTTTAAAACGTTAGCTAATCACATAAACTTATGAGAGTGACCAACAGGAATTCATGATATCATAAAGTGTTACCCCACATGTGCACCCATACTACATATTACACTGTACTGCTAGCAAAAAAAAGCTTTGCTTAATGATTAGTTTCATGCTTACTGGCTCTAATTCTGATCATTATCAATATCAACTCAAGGAGAAAAATTCAGTAGCTTTGCAGTGTGGAATTGAAATAAGTCTGCCAGAAGGTTTTAACCCTCGCTAGTCCTGCCTGAAACATGAGGATAAGAATCAAAGGTTTTTCTGTAGTAAACAACTCTGGGTTGCAGAGGGATGCTTTGATTACACGACCCACTCATGTGCATTCATCAGCGTTCTTTTTCTCAACTTACTTTCCCCTCTATCTATTATAAAATAAAAAACAACTTCCACTGCCAGACAGTCGTTCCCAAGGTCTGCTGTAATGGAGCATTTTGTACATTATGGTTCAAGGGCAAATATATATATATACGTATATATAGGTGCAAGTTATGTCTGGCAATCCGCTTTCGTGTTGCGCTGAAGTTAAAGGAAGACACTGTGCTGTCATTACTGGCATTCATGTGCTGGATAACGTGGAAACAAGTTGATTCACAATGTTAAAGCCCAAGCTCATTTCCATACACTTCATTTGTCAGTGCCGGGCCTCCGCTCTGGCCTTGAGTGCCACTAAATTCAGCTGTCACTGCTCATACGGGTTAGTTTCTCACTGCATCAAGGCTTTTATTTCCAGGTGTGTGTGTGTGTGTGTGTGTGTGTGTGTGTGTGTGTGTGTGTGTGTGTGTGTGTGTGTGTGTGTGTGTGTGTGTGTGTGTGCACGTGTGTGTGCGTGCGCATAGGTTTATAGATGTGTTTTCTTTGTTAGTGCCCGTGTGTGTTGTAACATGTGTGAATAATTGCTCTGTACGTTCACTTAACCACAGACAGGGATTCTATATTATCAGTGATGTTCTGAGGTTAATTGGATATTAGCTGCAGACGTCAGAGTCACATGAGGCCAACTTTATGAAGTGATTATTGTGTGGCCGATTGAAAATGTCACGCTCTACTAATGTGAATGTTAGATTCTTGATATTTCTTCCCTGATCAGAGAAACATAATGAGCGGACGAGCAGAAATATCATCTAAAGTCTTTGATGTCTCATTTTAAATGGAGTTTTAAGCTTATCAAAGACATGAAAATAAACATGCAAAGACTCCTAGTTCCCCTGCAGCAATGATACAGTCCTGTGCTTCTGAGAAGTGGAAGACTCCAGCTAAAGAACATGCTCACTCTCTAACTAAAATGGCGCTTTGTGTCAGTGTTGAGGCACGGTTTGTCTTGGTCTCTGCGTGCAAATATGTGTTTTGTATTAGCAGACGGGATATGCACACATCAAATGAAGTTGTAATTTGTTACGATGGCTAGAGGCATCACATAACCTCTGTTTGATTAGATTTTGTGCAAGGGACTGTCTGCTGCAGAATGCAGAGTGTTTGCAAGGCAGTCATGTTATTGTGTGCGTGTGCATGTGCGCCCTGGAACAGTTGTGTGTGGCTGTGTGTGTGTGTGTGTGTGTGTGTGTGTGTGTGTGTGTGTGTGTGTGTGTGTGTGTGTGTGTGTGTGTGTGTGTGTGTGTGTGTGTGTGTGTGTGTGTGTATATGTGTATCCATGTTGAAATGCTTGATGGCAGCAGCAGGCTCGGAGAGGTAAGCATGGAGCCGGAGGGCAGATGCTGATATAACGGTCTGGCATTATCATCTGCCACTCAGCATTAGTTGGCCCCTTACCCTCACTCCATGTCCGCACCCCCGCACTGACTCACACTCTGCCGCCTGCTTGGCCACTCACATAGATTAACACTGCTTGCATTTAATGGAATACGCACACTGGAGAAGACACACACACGCACACACACACACCTCACTGTAATAGTTCAATTTCTCTCTCGGTTATATGCTCTGTCTCTCTCTCTCTCTCTCTCTCTTTCTCTCTTTTGTTTCTGCTCTCTCTCTCTCTCTCTCTCTCTCTCTCTCTCTCTCTCTCTCTCTCTCACACACACATACACGCACGCACACACACAGACAAACACACTTCCCCTCTCTTACTGTAATGTACATTACAGACAAATGAACCTCTGGAGGAGGCTGGGGCATGCTGCTGCTGTTGGTTCCCTGTACAAACTGCTAAGACAAGAGGCAGTGACTGTATGTGGATGGCCTTTTGTTCCATTTAATTAACTTTCTCTTACTGTTGGTATTGGACTGAGGAGGGCTGCAGGTTTGTCAGGCGGAGCTGAAAAATCGACATCCTTCAAACAAGGGGAGATAGTGAATGATGAATTCCCTGGTTTTTGCTGACATTTTGGCCACAATTATGGTAATGCAGGCTGGGGGATCTTTCAGCAAGTGTGCTAATGCAGCTCCCTCGCACAGCAAAGGGTTTCTACCTAGAAGTGATAAAATAGAGCTCATGATTAACAGAAGCTTTTCCGCCCACGCCACTTTGTCAAGGGAGGGAAGGACAAGTAATTGCACCGTAAGGTTCCTACAACACAATGCATAGCTGGGACTTGATGATGTGTGCAGGACCCTGGCACCCACACTATAATCTACAGTTTCATCTGTTTTGTTTTTTTGTTTTTTTTCTCATGTACACGCTTTTCAAAAGTTTGCCGCAAGCTACATTAACCTACACAAATTTCCGATATGCATGTTGTGTGTTTGTGTCAGAGGAGACAAGCAAATTTGTTTTATGGAGTAAAACTCAAAGATCATTACGATTACACCAATTATTAGGATGTTTTACATCCAGTCATCAAGCCTATTTGTCAGTTTTCAGATACAGAAACAATACTTTGGAAAGTATTACTGTGTTCCAATGCACACTGGCCCAAATGTAAACAGAATGCAGAATATTTTCGGGATGTTGCACATCAACTCTATACTGTGATATTAAAATAGAGCAAAAACCAGGCAGAAAACTATAAATGGATAAATTAAGTAAACTTGTCAGTTTTTGGCCGAACTATGCAAACATTTCTCTGTGAAGTGTATGTTCATGTAAGAAGGTGCAACACAGAGTTAGACGACAACATCTGTTCTCCTTGGTGAGACTACTTTGCTGGTGTTATGTTGCGCTGTGATTGTCTGTTTTTATAGTTAAGCAGCTGTGTTTACATCTGGAAAGTGAGGTGTTAGAACAGGATGACAGCAATGAGAATTTTTATAATTAGTATCTCATTAGTAGCCCTCAAAGGCCTACAGGTCTCTTTCTCACTGACAGATGATAATACTGCAACTTAAGATGACTTTTTACATGGAAAATGAGCATTAAATCGCACCTGTGTCTGGTCCACTCACTGACACACTGCAGGTGTAATGTCACCATATTAAAATGAAGGATATAACACGTCTTTTTTAAAGTGTTTTGCCATTAATAACATTGATGTTGACATACTCGTCTTCAATATGGTAATTAATCAAGGTGGCATTAAAACATGCCAGAATATTAAAGTGGGAAAACAGAATATGTGATGTGGGCAGGGACTGTAACAACTACAAGGAGCTTTGACACCAACAATATGTCAGTGTCTTGATTATGTATGTATCAACTATGCAACATTACTTATTACTTACATTACCTTCCCTTAAAGGACACAGCAGCCAGTATAACATATGTTTGCTCTCCTTGTAAAGCGCCATTTGTAATATATTTCTGTGTTCTAATGCATGCTGAAAAAGATACAGTTTGACACTTAACACCGGACCAAATGTAAACAGAATGCACAATATTTTCTGGATGTTGCACATACACTCGATACTGTGATATTAAAATAGAGCAGAAACTATAAATGAATAAAATCCCAAGATGTTTGTGGCTTACAGGAAAAAATGACAGATTAAAGTGCTTGCCATTTTTGTGCTGCCTCCATCCTCTGAGCCCCTTGAAATTCTTTACCAGCACTGCAAATAAAAATGTCTTTCTGTTCATGTTGTACAGCGCTGTGAATGAACACCATCCCTTCATATAAGTAATCTGTGATGGGTTAACATCTCCACCTTGATGAATATGGTGTTAAAAGTAATATTTGGATCTATGAGCCAATATAAATGATGTGAGAGAATACGCTCTGAACAGCCGCTGAATGCCAAAAGTCTATCGCATAAATTAGGCCTGTAAGAAGAGTTATGGTGGGAGCGGATGGACATCTTGGGAAGTGGATCCTGTGTGAATAATGTGTGCGCATTGTGGTGATTGTTGTCCTACTCCCTCATTGTCTGCTACTCAGAAATTATTTACCCCCTTGAATATTAGCTGTAAAATGCGCATTGCAACCTTTGAGAAACTGGTGGCATCAGTGACGGATGGTGGCTAGGAGCAGGCAATGAATTTGAGGTTGATGAGGCGACTCATATCAGAGCGTGCGACATCAGCGCTCACCATCAATCTCTTCCCCTCTCCCCCGTAGACATCTGGCACATGCATCAGCAAACACACTATTGAAAATGAATGGAAGCCAACCCTGACAATACACACACACACAGTTTCAGAGGCAATGCTGCACATTCAAGGCCTCATGACACTCGGCCTGCAGCCAGCTCCCTCTAATGTACTACAGTAGAACCTAGCATGAGACTTTATTAGAATAATAGCTTGCATCCACACCATTTGTAGTCACTGCAACAGAGAGCACAGATGGCAAAGCCACAGACTGCAGATGTATTGGCAGGGAAACCATGCTTTTGCGGACCGTCACTATAATGTGCCAAATTTCAAAATCCATGCATCCCTATGCATTGATGTGGTGTGGTCACGTTCATTACCTCATGATTGTACTTGGTAATCCTGTTGTCATTTAGCTTTTATTTTGGTTTGTATAGCAGCTATGCAGAGTGCATGAGTTAAAGTGTTTTTTTGTAATTTATCTTATTTCATTTTATTTTATTACTGAGTAGATGATATATCTTTATACTCGTTCCTTTTCATAGCTCTGGTTTCCATAGTTTTTCAAAAATGAATTGAACTGACCAAAGGTATGCAAAGGAATAGATAAATGTAATTAATATGTAAATGAATAGTTGTAATGGAGTGTATACAGCCCACTGAGAAAAGGTCTCCTGCTGGAGTTCGGTGAGGTAATAGTGTTGCTTTGAGCTATCTAGCCACAGATATAGGTCCTCCTCCAAAAAGACATTTTAATCAAAGTTGTGTCCCTGTAGAGAAAGTTCAACACACCGCTACTTAAGTACACAAGCAAAAGCAGCAAAATCTTATCCACTTTGGCAACATACGTACAACTTTATTTTTTCAAATGCTGCAATTGAGTAAAAAAAACATATTTTATTGTTCATTCAACAGGGACAATGCACAATACATTCATTGCATCACAGATACCTAAAAGCTCATTTCCATGTTCTCCATGGGCGTTGGCCACCTGTGAATTAAAAGATAGAGGTCAGCTGGGGGAAATTTACACATTACACTTTGAGCAAACAGTAATATGTAAAAGGTTAACGCCAGGAATACACTGCCTGCGTCATGTGTGCGTGGCGGCTGCCGTCGCTGATCTGTTGTGTAGAAGCATGTGTGTATTCACATCGGCTGCATTTCTGCTGCTGCTGCCAGCTCTCTACATAAAGTTTGCAGGTTACTGGAATTTTACTGGAATTTATTTTCATTAGAAATTAATTTCTTATTTATTTTTGACAGAAAAAGTCAACCAAGTACCTCTGTCTCCACATGCAGCTGTTAAAATAGTTACAAATATTTGTATTTTTTCACGTGTGTGACATATTTTGATCCAGTCTAGACATAGAAAACTATAGTGGAAAGTGTCATGAAGTGGAAGCTGGCGAAATGTCAATATGACTGTCAACAGGTCTTTTCCCTGTGTATTTTTGCTGAGAGCACGAAAAATAGGCGAGATGCCGAATCTCTAGATCATGCAAAGCCTGAGATGCACATATCATGCAGGCAGTGTGTGTGTTAACATGTGCGCTGGAATGAAACCCAAGACATTCCACCATGCACATGCCACCAAAAATGCAACATTAAACCAAAAATGAACATTGTTTGCTGTATGGTTGGTATGATCTGCAGTACTTTTTTGAGTTTTCTGTATATGCAGCATATTTCTCATTTATTTTTAAGTGATATTTCAGTTGTCAAAGAGTTGAAGATGTTTCTTTCATCTGCGTGTGTTTTTTCTGATTAAGAGCATATTCTTAAAGTGCAGTGCATGGGGCTCTCAAGACCGCTGTACCTAATTACAGCCAACTATTGTGATGTTACTGTAATGAAATTAACATTGGGGGATTTACATGCATAACCTTTGTGCCTCTTTATGTAGGTGACTGGATAATCATTTGTCAGCTTAAATAAGCCTTTTTATGACCAAAGACTTAATAAGCTATACCACACAGCAGTAGTGGATTCATTGATAGTTTTGGTTTCAGCAGCCTCAGCAGTGACTGAATACCTTTTGAGGATTTTTCTATCAATGCTAAGCTTGTCTGTGTGTGTTGCCGACCTCCATGCTGTATGTGTACTGTACTGTGGACCTAATGCGAACAAGCACAGGCTATACACAGGCTATACCTTGAGTCAGACAAACAGATGGAAAGATGAGTCCTCCAGAACTCCTTGTTGAAATGAAAACTGTTATCGGTTATCAGCACACCCCCTGACTGGAAGGGAAGTAATTTGAAAGCCGTTTGAAACGCGGTAATTTGCGGGTGTGACTCATCACCAACACCTACAGCGACAAAACCTCTGATCCTCCAAAAGAAGAATAGGGTTGCACAACTCTGTGTGTGTGTGTGTGTGTGTGTGTGACCAACAAACTGGTGTTTGAGGATTATTGATAAGGAGGCTATAGGATATGTAGCTCCAATCATTTAATTATGGATTACAAACTACATAACAGTTTGTATACACAGTTTTTTATATTGTGCTCTAAGTTAGCTCTACCAACTGTTAATTAATATAATTAAAACTTTTTGAACATTTACAGTCTTTTTTTAAAATTTTTTTTTAATAGATTACACACAGCTGAACTACATTGTCCGTCACAGTGAAATGGAACACAGCTTCTTTTATTGTTCAGCCAGTCAACGGGTGTTTCTATTGATGGATGTCTTGATAAGTGTCCTGCGCAGATTTATTGACATTCTATAAAAAAGGACAACAGGTTTGCTGTGGGTTTACAAGGACATCAGAAGGCTGAGATACAAAATGAACAGACCACATTTTCCTATCAAACAGGAAGCTGGGCTGCAGTTAATACAATTTTGATGACAACCTGATGATATCGCAGCAAAATAGGGCATGCTCACTTGAGGTGTCAGGGTGAGGGAAATTATCATGATTAATGCAGGGTTATGACTAAGCAGGAATGTAATCAGTCTCTCACTTGTTAATCATTATCTCTCCCTGATTAATTTTGGCTCAAGATTTAAAATAAGATATCAAGCTTCATTGTGTTGGGCAAAGACCTTAAGACTTTTCATGGATCCAGTTTAAAAATGATTCATCAAATGGTGAACTGTAATTCTGTGAGGCAGAGACATGAAGCACTTGGAGTTAGTAACTCATAATAAATTGCACATTAATAATAAAAATAATTACATTACTTGTACACACAGAATTATCAAAGTGCTTAAAAGGATTGAAAAATGAGCAGACGCCGTACGTTTTCATTCATCTCGTACCCATGTGTTAAATCACACTACATGCCTATCCTTTCTGCATGGCCAAAATGTACAACTTCTGTGTTCTTACTGCATCGACCAATCAATTGGTCATAACATTGACACTCACACTTGAACATACAAACATGGAACCATTGATTGGTTTTGTTCATTCACGTCCCCAAAAATGATTTGTCTTTTCTGCAGCAAAGTTCAGTTTTATTTATCAAAATCTCACTCAAGACGGCCACAACATGTAAGATACTACTTGATTAAGAATAAGAATATCTCTTCAACAGCCACGTGGGAAATTCAGTCATAAAATTCCTCCAACTGTAAGACAGCCAATTAAAACTTTGAGCATGTCAGAAATCCATCCAGTCCTCCCATTACGACTCCCATCAAACTGAATTTGACAAACTGAATTCAGTGACATTAGCCACAGGTGATCAATTTGGGGTTAAAATTGGCTAATTTACTTACTTATGAGACAGATGTAACAGGTTTATTTTTTAAGAAGATGATGCTAGTGCTCACTGGCCAACTTATTTCTGTTGGTAAAAGGAATGATGTAAATACTGTTCATATTAATTATTGGTTAGTATGACCAAAACGTTAGAAGAATGACAAGTCTAAAATGATTTCTTATGGCAGAGTGTTCAGTGAATGAAATATCTTGATGAAGTTTCCTTGGAAATTTAAACAAAAGAAAAGTTGGTAGAAAAGTATTTATTTTAGTCTCTATGTATGGGCAGTAAAATGTAAGAAAAGATGAAGTTAAGATATAACTGTACGTACAGGCTGTCAGTTAGCATAATCGTTATCACCTGTGTTCTGATTGGAGTTTAACACAAGTGTTTTCTCTAAATGTGGTGTGTATTTACTCGGGCCACATTTCCATTGCACAAACAGAAGAGATTTTTTTTTTTAGAAACGTTGACAAAACACAATTGCGAAAGGTCTGCGTTTCCATTGAGCGATGTCATGCGAGTAAAGCTGGGGTTTCTCCTCTCGCAATATCATTCCAACTAAACATGGCGATGGATTTCCAGCATCTGCCAAGTGTTGGGATGATGATTTCGTTTGCAGGCAATGAGGGCATCTGGCGTACGTGATGAAGGAAATCATCAAGGACCCCTTACGCTTGCAACACACTACCTGCGATGAGTGTGCATTGCGGCTGCCATCACTGACTTGTCGCGAAGACGCACACGTATTTGTTCACAACGGCTGCATTTCTGATGTGTTGCTGCTACTGCCAGCTCTAGCTCTCTACAGAGTTTGCAGGCTACTGGAATGTTGGATTTCTTTTAATTATAAATTTATTAAATTATTTTTAACTGAAAGCGTCAGTTAAGTGGCTCTGTCTCTACATGCAGCTGTTAAAATGGTTAAAAAATACATCTGTATTTTTTCATGTCAGTAACATTCAGACTCAGCCTAGAAAACAATAGTGACAAATGTATGTAATGTTGCTGATATGATGTCAAAATAACATCAACAGGTCTTTCCTGTGCCTATTTTTGCTGGGAGATGCGTGAGTAATAGGTGAGACGCCGAATCTATAGATCATGCGATGCATCCATGAGACTTGAGACACCCATCTCCCTCGTGTCATACAGGCACTGTGTCCACTCTAACCTGTTAACATGTGCGCCTAAATGAAAACCAAGATGTTCCGCAGCTGCCATGCACATGCCACACATCCAATGTGTTCCTGGCCTCATATCTAGCAGCGGCTATGTATCATTACTCATTATTCATACTAATATAATGCGGAAAAAGCATTTCCATTTCACTTTTCACAAATATTGCTTTGACTAATAGTCTGAAAAACCACCTCATGCGAGTGTGTAAATTTTGCAACATTTGAGAGTTTTCCATTACTATTTTTTTAGTTTGCAATTTCAAATTGGGCATTTAGCAGATTAATGGAGATGCAGCTTCAGACACTCAAAGAAAAGTCAAGGAAACTGAGGCTGTTTTTAAAAGGTGTGTAGTGTATGATAATTTCTAAAGTAGAATTAAACAGTCTCACAACATTTGTCATTTAAATACCATGAGACTGCATTATATTATAATATCTTTAAGTGCAGTTATAAGGGCTTTGATGTTTTTAAAGCATGCCATCTGCAAAACTTTTTTCATAATTCTTTAAAATATTTAAATATTTACCTGAAACGGTTCTTAAAGTGTGCATAACGTTAACAGTTCATGAATATGTAGGAGTCAGTTTTAAATTATATTAAAAAAAACTGATAGAACCAAATAATTACAAGCTCATGAAATCCCAAAATTGGCATGAAAAGTCGACAAATGAGTAAGTGCAAATACGTTGTGTACAAGTATATATGTATTTTTTCATTAAGATGTGTTCCTGATACTGTTAATCACATTGAGGTGCGTAGGCTAATCCTCATATCCTACACCTTGTTTATAAATCAAAGAATCAAGCAGTTCAACACCTTCAACATGGTTTTATAGGACAACATGTCAGAAATTTGATCTTGTTCAGCCTCTTACTAACTGTAATTATAAAATACACTTATTTTCTTGCTTGCTGAGAGTAAAGCTATGACCCTCATTCATTTAAACAGAGCCAGTCCAGTGGGCGTGGCAGTATAAGGGGCTGTGTCAAAAACACAATTTTTCCTGCAATGCAGTGTGACATCATCCAGCAAGACACTGCGCTAGCCAATCACACACATTCCTAGAGGATTACTTTGTAATGGAATGGAGGATTTCTACTTTTTGTTATGTTTTGCAGTCGTCGTGACGACAGATGAAATATGTCTGTGTGTATTCCAAATGAATAAGTTTTAACGCAGGGCTGTTTTTGGTCTGAATCCCAGTTTAGAGTTAACTGTCTTAAATAGAGAAATAGCCATGAGTAAGTTAAATTAGCTTAGCATAATGACGTCTTCTGGCCGGGGCAATAGTTGAGCATATACAAGTAAAGCCCCATAACACCACATGTTGTTTACACTTAGGGATGACAGGAGAACCGATACTTAAGTACCAAGTGGATGCCAAAATTCCGACAATGTGACGGTGGTCATTATTCTACAGTACCGTAGGTACCGAAGTTGCCGTAGATGTCGTATGTACTAGAGATGTGATTCTTCCAGGACTGACGAGAGCAGTATAATATCACATCAAAATCATGGAGAGAAGAAGAAGGCAGGCACAGTAAACAATAACAACAACACATGGAATGACAGCAGCAGGAATGGGTGCAGCAACAGGTCGGTGGCGACTTGAAAAAATAAACACGCAAACCTGGTGTATGGAGGTATTTTGTATTTAACATGGATTACCAGGGAAAAGTTATAGACAACCAAAACCCAGAACGCAACAGTGCCACAGGAGAAAACACCTCAGACTTATCTAAGCAGCTCACAGACAGACATGTGGATCTGTTCACAGAATTCAGGGTGAGTTAGTTTCATTTGCTAACTTTATATTAACATGTCAAAATGTTCATATCCTGAAATGTTGCTGTTATTGTTCGTGAATTGCAACAGCTAGCATCTGTTGTAACAATGCTACACACCCAACAATAACCAACGTTAGCTTGTTAAGGCTAACATAACGAACATTAGCATGCTACAGTCATTAGTATTCAGTCCTTAACTTTGTTAGTCAGATTAAACCACTGCTCATATATTGACTATATGGAGGTGTGCGTGCGGCGTGCAGTGCACTCTGTTGTTTTCTGTTTTATGGTGTGGTATTGTGACATCCCTATTTACAGTTGAATCTCTGTATGGATCAAACAAAGGAGATGAAGTTTTTAGTAGCATTTAGAGGTGTTGATAAACAGAGTTTCTTCCAGGCTGTTTACCTCTATTCCCAGTCTTTGTGTTAAGCTAAACTAACCGGCTGCTGGTGGTAGCTTCTAATCAACTCTCAGCAAGAAAGCAATTAGGTGCATTTTCAAAAATGCCAAACAATTTGTTTAGACTGAATTTTCTCTTTTTCAAAATGTTTTGGACACACTCTTGCTGCAGGACAGATTGGATGTCATGTGATGTTAGCTAATGGTTCAGACTACACAAGGGAACAACTTTGGTCAAGGGTAATGTAAACATAACGAACACATAAAATGCATTTATTCTAGTTGTATGAATAATCACACTACAACAAATGAAAACAAAACAGGAGGGGGCAAGACCCATAATAATATTTCTGTTGCATCACAGAGAAAGAAAAGTCCTCACTGTAGCCAGTGGGTAAAACCTGTACGTGTAAATATAAAAGGATTCAGGCAGTAAAAGAGTGAATAAATGCATCTAGCCACCTCAGTATTCACAAAATGCATTTTCCAGATAGCAGCATGCAATGAAATTTCCCATTTCTTTATCTGTCACTTCCGCTAATCCAGACACTGATCTCCCTGAAACAAAGCTGTGTTTTCTATATGTAACTGAATGTCATAAACACGTCTCTTGTCTCCTCTATCATTTCAACTCATACGCTCCTCTATAATGGCAGCATGCTTTCATTATAATTTCTGTTTCCACTCTTTTCTGTATATCTCTTCTGTATGTTTTACTCTCAGGCATGAGTGTGCTTATCTGTTTGCTGTTGTGCTTTAGAAAGAACAAGTGACTGTTGACAGTAGAGAAAAAGAAAACAAGAAAAAGAAGATAGCCTAAGCACTAATATATGGTTATGGTTATATTATTTATTGTTTATTTATATTATTTTTATTGTAGTTAAATGAAAACAGAGTCTTCTTGTAATGGCTTGCTTCCTTACAGAGTTCATTCACATTCGAAAGCTTAATTTTAATTGCAGCCTCAGTGTGTTATTCAACACAAAAACTTTGGGAATCTCCATCAGTTATAAATAAACGAAAGAGCCTCATCACTTGTCACTATGCAGAGGACAGCAGCCAAAGCGTGGCATAATTAAGGCTCCTTTGTTGTCGTCAGGGACAAAGCCATTTTAACACAATTGTAGATGGATATTGTGTACACACACAATTCCCAACCTTTGTTTTTCTAATACACTGTGAAAAAGTAGACTTACATAACACTGAAATTGGGCAGGTGGAAATGGGGGAAAAAGAAATGCATGACAAGTGTGGAATTCCTGGCCACATTCACAAAGCTCAAAAGATATTTTTCAAGTGAAATATTAAATATATATATATATATATATTAATAAAATAAAATATGCAGTATCAGAAGTATTGGCTCAGAAGTTTCTTTTTTTCTGCTCCATATCTTTTATATATAAAATAAATATGCTGGAGTAGGTGTGAGAAGTTGAGTGTTATAGATTATAAATTTGTTTGGGACTTGGCGTGAAAAGGTCTTTGGTCAGCTGTCTTCGTCACAGACCTGATGCACTCAGGCACCTCAGTGATGTATTTAGTGCTCTGTTCATACAGAGAGGGAATCCGATAGTGTTGTAATTGAAACATTTTATCTTGCGCCTGTCCCTCAGATCTGGACAGATGCTGATAAACTGGGACACTTTATATTTTTTTACTGACCCTGATAGACAGAACCAGTCTCCGTCAGAGTGCAAAACACTGCTGGATTGTGCATTACCCAATGTGTACATTGCAAGAGGACCGTATCACAATGCTTCCTATTTCCACATGTCAAGATTTTAGTTATCTTCTGAGAAAGAAAAAAAAATCCCAATTTAACCTAAATATCAATAGATCAAAATAAGCTGTAAGAGTCTACAGCCACATTGTTGGCTCTTTAAGGCTGTAATGATCAATATGAAGAAAAGGGTTTGATGAAAAGCCAGGGGAGATGAGGAAGGCTTTGAATGTCTGTACCGTGGTATTCCATGCAAACTGCAGCATCAAGACTATTTTTAACTATTTTTCGATGTATGTCCATTTGTATTTCAGTATGGGAACATGTACATATATTGATTCAGTTGATCTTTATTTTAGAGGTAATTTGAATGTTTTTAGGAAAGAAACAGGTAATTTGGTAACTATAGGGAAAACAGAGACAAAGTTCTGAGACAGTTATTTTAGATAGTTCATTGAGTTGAGTTAGTAGTTGGGTTTATAAGCAGTGGCTTCTTTCTACAAACTTTATTCTTCATATACGCTGAATTGTAAATTGACTGAGGACAACTTTCAATGTTCAGCTGACCCACTGTGCACTGAGCAAGTCTCAAGGTTCTTCTAGCTTCATATTTAGAGTACCAACTGTTCACTTTCTATTTTCCTATGATTAGTACTAAATTGGTTGTTTCCAAGAATCTTCCTCCAAAGTGATTGGGAATTTCCAGACCCACAAAATCAAGTGTTACTGTTGATTCCTTAATGTGTACTGTCCACTTGTACTTTCAAACCAAAACTTTCACATTTCTGTTTGTTTTTGTTGTTGTTTATGTTATTATCCCATGTCACTGCTATTATTGTCAACACTCATCTATGCAGCACCTTGACATACCAACGCAACCCAATAGTATCTGCTAGAGTTGCACTAACTGTGTGCAGAATATTACCGGGCACTGTCAATGAGTGTGGTGCTAGTTTTTAGTTTAAATTCTGCTTAACATTTCTTTGTTATTTTCTTTTCTTATCTGCCTTGTTGAGTTGACTGCTGTAGCACTGGTGTCTGTCAACATAAAAGCAATTACTCACTGACTTCCATTCTTAGTCACCATTGACGTTATTGTACCTACGCTCTTGAGTATACAGAGCAGTGTGATCATAAGCGTTAATCATACACGTTACTGCAGATACAGTTCACTGGGGTTTAGTTTAAGATGAAAAACAGACGTACAGGACTGCTCATGAACTTTACATTAAGTCTTTTAGTATGCTACCACACACTACATACATCGGTAGTAATAGACAGTGTTGGGCAAACTACTTGGAAAGTAGTGTGCGAGCAAAGCGACTAGTTACTCTACTTTAAATAAAATTTTAAGTTTTACCGGAGAAATGTAGCAGGCTGAGCTACACCAACATGGCGAATATAGTTTTTCTATTGTTATTTTTTAACCATGAACTAACTAATGCCAAGTTAATGCTATTTTAGTTATCGATATAACTGTCATTCAAACAGATTTACACGTAAAAAAAAAAAAAAAAATTCAGTATAATTGTTTGTCAAACAATAACCTGTGATTGTAATTTTCACTTCTCCAAAAGCAGTTTGGCAGTAAAAACAAACAAAAACATGTGCTCCACATTATTACAAAATACACGCTAACATTATGTTAGCTTACCTTTTTGTGGGTTTGTAGCTACATGAAGTTAGTCCTTTTTTTCACACCAAGAAAGTGTAGCTAAATAGTGAAATATTGAAAGAGGCCACCTCAAAGATATAGTAACTGCTGTAGATAATTAACTCAGCAGGATATGTTGGACAGTGAGATTTTTTTACGATTAAGGGTCTGCTGTGTCCACAGGCAGCTGTTTTTGCAATGGTTTTGTTGCTAGGCTACCAAAAAGGACATTGTTTGCAAGCCTAAATTGTAGCTAACTGCTTTGAAATACGACGGTGACAAAACTCACCTGGCATCATGACGGAGGTGGCAGCAACCGTCCACACTCTTGATTTGAAATATTGATCATAGTAACCCTTCAGTGTCAGATTGTAAATAACTGGGTTGTCAGAGACAGCCATTTCCATTGTGCATTGTCCATCCATTGTTGGCAGTGTTGAAGTCATAAGTCTCGCCCCCTTCTTGATTTTGATTGGTTGTTGAGAAGTGACAATGACGAGCTTCGCAATTTTCCAAAAATTGCACTGTTTTTCAACTGAAAGCGCCGTGAACGCAGGGTGAGAAAAAAGAAGTTGTATGCTGATCATACAATAGACACTGCCAGCACAAAACAGCTGCCTGTGGACACAAGCCCTAATGAAGGTCCTTAGTTAAGAAAGGACTTTTGATATTAAAGTAGATGCCAATCAGAACAATTAATGTTGAATTATATGGATGAAACTGCAGACATTACTGTCAGGGAGCAAGTGCCTGTTTACTCTCGTCTTGTGAATGAAAACTGAAACACAGGAGAAGCTCTTTCGGGGATTTTTGGAAACATCAAACACCCCTTGTCAACACTGGTAAGCCTTTTTTTATCTGCTTCTCTGCTATTTATACAGCTTAATTAAGAGCAAAAGTTGTTTTCTTTGTTTTTCTTCTTACATTTATGTAAGAGTGTGTTTGTGGGTTGCTGTAATTAATACTGGTTGGTTGAATGGTTGCTTGCCCCACAAGATATCTCTGTGATGTGGTCATGTGCATTATGGACTGTGGTAAAGCAGACATTTTGACTGGTCATATTAATAAAACTAATAACATTAACAATGGTTCTGCTGTTTTCAAGTGGCCCAGTAAGCCATGAAGGTATGACAGTGCAGTACGGTGCTTCCCCACTGTGTAGGAAAGGCCCATCAGTGATCTAGGCATGACTTCCAGCTCTGATGCAGTGTTCAGTATCTTACTTTTCTTATTCAGTTTTTACAAATATATTTAAGAAATTTAAAAAAGAATCTATAAATGAATGACGCTCATTGGTCATCTCAAGAAACTGCCTGGAGGAGAGCACTGCTGTCGGTCCTTAGCAGCGATTTCTGTAGTTTTTCTGTAGTGTTCCTAACACCCACTGATTTACTGATCAATTTCTCTCCTTGACTCAAATTTACACATTTTTGGTAGCATTGAAGATGGAAACAGACAAAGAAAAAGTAGCAGCAATTTAGCTATTTGTTGTAAAAACAGCAAGCAACAAGACTAACCATTTCCAGCAGATCCAGGTTATTTGTATTTCCTTTATTTACAGGTTGCAGTTTGAAAAGGCTTCAGGGTGTGTGCAGTATCAAACTCAAAATGAAAAAAATCCGCTGAAACACCACCAACCTCAGACCATGAATGAAAACTGAAGAGTTCGATAAATTGTCGATGGGGAAAAAATGGCAACAAATTTTGAGTCACACAGAGGGGCATAGATAGCAAAACAGTACAACGATGCACAATACGTTTCAATTAGCATATGGATCTGGCACCAGGCAAGCCACAAAGACTTACTTCATATTGCTCTTTGTTTTTATGAAGGTCAACAGAGGATTGTAAAGCCCGTAGGAACATCAGCAGTCACCATGAACAACAGCTACCACCAGAGGCGAGGAGGCAGGAAGAGTCAAGGACCACAAAGGGCACAGATCACTACCCAGCTGTCGCCATGATCTGGAATGAAAAGAGGTAGGGGAAGCATTATTACGACAGGCAAAGCCTCGCACAAACATGCATCAGCGTGAGGAACAGGTGCACTCCGGCCAGGTTAAACAGGCTAAAACTTTCATCAGCAGGAACCTGAACTGGTCAGGTTTTACGCCTGCATTTCAAGACATTTTGAGAATTCGCTACACTAATCCCAGCATGGAGACTACTTAAACATTTTTTTTTAGCACAATAAGGTCTGCGGTTTTCATTTTGACTGCAGGTAGATAAGTGGCCATCATCATAGGATCCAAGGCTGCTCAGCAGTATGTGAAGTGCAGTGAGATCTGCTACATAGCATGGTGAAAGCCCATGTAATATACTGTTATGTCATCTGGCGTGAAATGGGAGCTGGTGGGAGGACAGAATGGGTCTAATTTTATTGTTTGAGTTTCAAATTTGGGAAGGAGTTTTTGTAAGAGCTTGAGGAAACACAACCGCTGGTTTCCAAATCTCCCGTTGTAAATATAGGTCGGATTTTAGTGAAAAAACTGTAGTTTTAGCACTCTCTATGACATTCACATCAAACACGAGAGCGGGAATGAATCCAATCAGTTATTTTTTGGGCATTATAGCCACCTCAATTGACAGCAGAGACAGACAGGAAACATCAGGTGACGGGCGACGTGAATCAAAGGTCCCTAGCTGAAATCCAATTGGAGATATTGCTATTTTATGAAATGTCACTTAATCACCAGGCTTCCAAAACTCCTCTAGCTGCACTTAATCATGACTCAAAGGCAACAATAACAGGCTGTCATACAATACCTGAGTCCGCATTACCCAATAACCTAAGATTGCAAATGAGAAATTACAGATGGAGGGACTCACATCCACAGGGATCCTTAAGAAAGCCTCAAAACAAGCAGAATTCTTAACAGAAGGAATGAAAGGCTATATTTCTATAATCTGCTTATTATGGAATTCAAATCTCTTTTCATATCTGCAAATAATAATACTTTTTTTTTGCCGCACACATGTTCGAAGTATATCACTGTTTTTGTAGCTACTCCGACAAGCTTAGGCGGAGAGATATATTCAGAAATTAGGCTATGTAGGCTCGAGGCAATCATTTAAATCCCACACTCACTGATATTATCACCAACTGACAGTGTTTGCGAGGCATCATTTTTTTTTTTGTGGGCTATTAAAAGTCTCTATTCTTCAAAGTCTGCTTTAGGCAACGAAATTCAAGCCATAAATATTTCAAATGTTGGAAATAAATGTGGGGTACTCCAGTGGAGTAGTATCTAGTGCTACAACGTTGAGTCATTCGCCCACTGCAAGGCTTGGATTTTGGATTATCAATGCCTGAGCGAGAGCTGTGTTGTTTGTTCCCTGCATATGTATGCAACCAGTGTCCCTGTTGTTAATCACAAAGTTTGAAATCGACATTGAAAAGTTCCATGTTGATTTCGAAGCTGCAGAATGAGTAGGTGGCACACGACTTCTGTTGTACCACATCATTGTTGTCTTAAAGTGAACTGCTCCAGAGCTACATTTATACATTATACGATATGTCTGTATATGAGCAGTGGATTATTCTTAATATTTATTTATTTTTATTTTTTTAACAGATAAAGCCGATTCTAAATAAAGATGTGTACATATCGTTTTTAGGTTCATTCACATGGTGAAAAGGAAGGTGGCTTTATCAGGAATGTCCAGGATGTACACATGATTAATGTGCACATGTTGGAGCAAGATAATAAATAATACACTTTGGGAAACCCTTGTACAATCAAGCCACGTGGCTTTGTTAATGAACACAGAGCTTACAGCATCTGTGAGCGGAATACCTTGAATTATCACTGTCAGCTCAGAGGATAATAGTGCATGATCCCCTCTGTCAAACTGAAACAACTAAAGCCGCATACAAAAACTATTGCACTCAAAATGTAATATTTCATCAGACAGCTTTGCTACATATTCGTGAAGGCTCTCCCGGGGATAAAACATCTATCAGGAACAGAAGCATATTGGCATACATCCGCTTAGCCACATGTTTTGTGTAACTAATTGGATAACCACACCAAGTAAAGCACGAAATTGCCTTCTTTTTTTTCTTTTTTTTTTTTATCCCTCCTGCAGCAGTGGATGCAACCCTCTCTGCAGGGCGTTGGTGGGGCACAGAGGCACACACATTTATGAGTCATACATTTAATATGCTCTCCCTTCCTACTCATATCATAAACACTCAGAGAGATGGAAATGAAACATCCCCTTTTTCCTCTTCAACCACGTCGGCGACTTCGTCAGACAGTCAAGAGAGATTCTCTCTTCTCTATCCTTTGAGTGTTTCTCATCCTTACTCTCTGGTGCCCCCTGACTCTTCTTCTCTTACGCTGTCTGAAACTCGAAAATGCTGCTTGTGCCGATTTTTTTTTTTTTTTTTTTTTAAATATTAGCTGTGTGTGTGTGTGTGTGTGTACGGTGTGTCTGTGTGTGTGTTTGTGTGTGTCTGTTTGGCTGAGAAGATAAGAGATTAGCATGAGTCAGATAATGATTCAGGACGCCAGGTGGCAAATGCCTCAAATCATGCTCTCCCTCTCCCTCTCTTGTTTCCTCTCACTTGTTCAAAGCCTTCTCTACTTCTCACACTGTCAAGTCTGCTCTTTTGCTCTCCGTCTTCTCCCACCGCTCTCCCTCCTTTCCCTCCCGATGTCAACTTCTGTTCCCCTTCTGCCTGCAACTGTGGCAAACTTAATAACCCACCGGTTCACGGGTGGGCGTGGAGAGGTTAACAGGGGAGATAAAAGGGGTAAAGACAGATGAGTGAAGAGGGAAGGTTGGTGGGGGTGTAGCAGAGAGAGCGATGGCCAGATGTGGAGAGATAAACGGGAGCGTGTCGGATTGAGGTGGAAATTGAGCACGAATCTCAAGGAGTGTATAGGGAAAAAAAAAAAAAAAAAAAGTGGCTGCTCGCATCGTCCGCGTGCTGGAGGGGGAGAGGGATGGTGGGTAATTTAGAAAGAGTGGGACATAGGAATGTGTAGTGAGAGGCAGAGAGGGTTATAGAGAGCTGTGTAGAGGTGGATGGAGGCAGGGATAGAGAGATAGAAGGAGGGGTGGTGATCCTGGGGGCCTGATGACTCATGGCTGTGCTGCGGTTTGTGCGTCACTGGCGCTGGCTGGAGGAGGAGATAGTGGAGAGGTCTACGCATTTAATTACAGCCTTCCAATTTAGACACACTGTACACACACACGCACCTACACACACACACACACACACACACACACTCGCACAAAATAATATCACAAATAATAGTCTTACAAGTACACTAATTTGTAACACACACGCACACAAGTATGTAGACATACACAGACGGAGGTGCACGCTGTGGCTCTCAAAGACATTCGCAGCGTCTTCGACGTACTTGCAAACTGAATGTAAATTTTTGTCTTTTTTTTTTTTTTATATATTCCTATTATTTTTCATCAGAGGTATCAAGCTAAAATGATTGTGGTCATGAGCATGTTGAGCATACACGTTCTTTATGTGCAGCCATCCCATCCCAGACAGACCTTGAGACACAAAACTTATCAACACCCCCCCTCCACCCCCCCCCCCCCCCCCCCCCCCCCAACAAAAAAAAAAAAAAAGTCCAAAATACCAAACTCTGTACCATTTGAGCAGTTGCACCACCCAGCTTGTGACTGGAATATGAAATAGACACAGACATACAGGGGGACGTGCAGGACTCGCTTTGATGACGCAGTAAAGCAAACTCGTCTCTCAGATAATACTGCACGCTTGATAGTTTTCACAATACAAGCCGCGCCACGTGACGTGCGAGTCATCCTGCAGGTTTCGTGTGATTTTTTTAAAATATGACACCTGAGTGATTTTGTGGGGCTTAGACTGTGCAAAATTGTTCTCAAATGATCTTTGTATTACCATATCCTTTACATGAAGTTTGCTGTTTCTCTGCTGCTTTAGAAATGACTGCTCCTCCTGTCGAGTCAAGTTTATTTAAAAAGCTCTTTAACACCTGCTTCCCGTCAAGCGCTTTCTCAAAGTGTTTGACGGGAAACAAAGGACACATGCAGATAGAAATGAGAGTAAGAACCAGAATAAGAACATCATGAATGCCAGGAATTTATGGCAGAGCTTGCTCTTGAAAACAGGAACAAAAGAAAGTGCAACAGCTGTATTATATAGTGTTAGCTGTGTGTAATTTTGGCAATAGGAAGAAAATGCACAGATATTTCTTTCATTTCAAATATGTCCCAGAGCTAAATGCAAATTAAAAACGTTTTAGCTTTACAGGCATCCAACATAATAGACTATTTTTCATTTTTATTCTAAAGAATATTCACTAAGTTTCAGATGCAGTTTGTTTTTTTGTTTTTTTTTACAGCAATGTAAGACAATTAAATGCTGTCAAATATGATTCATATGTAATGCATATTTGATGATCAACTTTATGCAAAAATGTCCAGTAGGGCTTGTAAAAAAAAAAAAAAAAATTTCACATGCATGTACTGGTTTTAGTGAATATCTTTCCTGACCTGGACAGAAATATCCCCATATACAGAGAATATTTCTACGTTTTCAAACCATAGGTCTTCAGGGACTCAAAGTACAACAGTGCACAAAAGGTTTTTTGTTTTGCAGTATCCTATGTATTACTCTGGCTATCAACTATCATTTTCAGGTTTTTATTTACCCGCAGTACAGTCAGATTTGTGTACAATCAATGCCTTCAAGGGAGCAAATAGATGATTCTATATTGTTTTATTTTAGGAAACGGAAGGTCTCTTTCGCCTTTGAACGACATAGAGAGCTCAAGGATAGAGCGCATACTAAGAACACTCTGGTGTATCAAGTACGTGAAATACATGACGCGGCTCTATACAAGCTTGATTTACGAACATGTTTGTTTCACTCATTCACGTTTAATTTTAAATGTTTAAATTCAGCTGATCCACAGCATCCTCTCTATGAGCCCTCTCGCCACCTTTCTTTTAATTTCTCTTTCTTTGACTTCCCTTTCCCATCCAAACACATTACCCTCCTTGTGTGCCAATTATCTCCTAAGAGGCTGCAAGCCTCACTCTTAAACAATAGGAGCAATCAGTTGCCCTCTCTCCCTCCCCCCCTCTGTGTGCCCCTTTACTCCACTCTCTTTTCCAGCGGAGAGAGTGCAAAGGGAGGATCTTTTTTTTTTTTCTCCAAACAACAAGCGTTGGGAGTAGGGAGGAGAAAGGAGAGGCAGAAAGAGATAAAGGAAGAGAGAGGGGCTGCTGATTGGCCAGGTCACGTCAGTTCAAAGAGTCTAGAGGCACATCTGACAATACAACACCGCATGCAGATGTTTGCTGTCTTAAGCCAGGACAGGCAAATGCACAGCTGCTCTATAACCCTTGACACAGATCCTCTAAACCCTAAAACACACAAGACAGCCACGCCGCCTGTGACACTCGACTCCGCTAAAGTGATCCTGCAACAAAGAAGCTGATGGAGACCAAAGCTTCTGCTTTTTTTTTTTCTTTTTTTTTTTTTTATTCATTACAGAATACATTTACACACTCAGAAGCAATCAAACATGCAGGTGTACATCAGACAAAGACTGAAGCAAAGCCAAATTTGATTCATGTCTGATGTCACAAATGTCTCCATGTTTAAACTAATGGGGTTCAACATGTTCATAAATGCTTAAAGTTGGTTCTTTTTGTTCTGCACTCAAATAAGATGTACAAATTATTTGTTTATTACAGTGTAATTTCATTAACCTTCAAAATAAAGGAAATGACATTTTTGATTAAAAGTTAATAAGACAAGACAACATTCATTATTTTTGTAGATTTATAAAAGAAAGACAAAATAAGAATTTATAACAAATAATTTTAGCAAATTTTCTTGTGTATGCTTAATTTTTTTAAATTAATTCAGGGATGTGTTTTCCCCCCACAGTTTTCCAAGTCTTTCAATTTAACGCCTATTTCCCCTCTCATTCATGTCTGCTATCATGAGTCATCAGTGGCTCCGTCCCTGGGGAGGGAAATCCCAGCTGTCACTAAATAACTTTTCAGATCACACCAATAAAGCTAATGTCCACGGACACTAAAGGCCGTGGAGTCCATTTAACAGCCGGTTAACGCATGAACACACAAGTAACACACACACCCACGTACACACGTATGCATGCGTGCACACACACAGATTGTTGTGGATTACTCTAACCAGGCTAATGATCTCCTCAATGGGACAACTGGGACTCTTCTGAGACCGTCTTCAGCCTGAGGCCCCACAGGGACTTGGAGAGAGGCTCAGGGGTAATTACAATGTAAATACTCTGTGTGTGTGTGTGTGTGTGTGTGTGTGTGTGTGTGTGTGTGTGTGTGTGTGTGTGCGTATGCCTGCATGTGCATGTCCAAGATTAGGTTAATCTAGAATCTTACATTTTTGATTATGGTGGCCTCAAAAATCAACAAATATTGATTTATTTGCAGTTATTTATAAAGAAAATTAGTAATTTGATGCATGATAACAGATATTATTGTGTTATATGTGCACCTGTCTTTAGAAAATATCACTTCATCACTGTTTTTTCTGGCATAAAGATTTCCTAAACAAAATACATACCAAGATATTGAAATGAATAACTGAAAATGTGAGTAACAATGGAACATATTGTATTTTTGTTCATTTTGGGTGATCAAAAAAAGGTAACGGACAAAATGGAAAAGTAACAAACTAAAATGAAATACAATAGTATAGTATTTAACAATTTCATGCAATCCTTCTTAAACTATAAATCTTTGAATCAGATGATCAGTGTTGATACCAAATCCTTCAGATCCCTTCTTCTGGACAGCACAGTGTGCCCATGTTGGCAAAGCTGAAGTTCCCAGTAAAATTCAGCCAAGCTCACTTACAAATCATGTTCGTGCACGTCAGTGTGTGCATGTGTTTGCTTGCTGCTGCCTCTTAAAAGAGTGGTTCAGCCCTTTTCTCAAAGAGATGAAATAAAAAACGCATTTGAAATGATGCTAAAAAGAAAAATTAAAACTCAGCCACACTGACGGTGACACTGGATGCAGATGACAGGAAAGCAGAGGACAAGAAATGGAGGGGAGAGTGTAATTGAGAGGGAGAGAGGGATGGGGGTAAATGGTTGTATGATTGATGCGAGTTTGACGCTGGGTGAGAGAGGTGAGGGGGGAGAGGGGAAGCAGAAAATGAGGTGGCAAGCATAAATTGATCCTCACCTTTCTTTCTTTTTTTATACTGCCTTTGTTTCGCCTCATGGCCCCTCATCATCATCACCATCATTATTCCCCCTCTCTCTCTTCCCCTCTCTTTTTCTTTCTCTCTCTGTCTCCCCTCTTCCCGCCCCTATCTGCCAATCAGATCGTAACATGACATTATGGCTCATTATACCTGGGCTGGATGAAGCGTCTCCTGCTGGTGGCCAGCCTTCTCAGGCGTAATGTACCACGCCAAAACCGAATTACATGTATGACATGTTCTCAAAATGTACACGTTCTGTTTCTTTGTCTCTTCTCTCATTTCTGTGGCGTGCAGACACAATTGGATGAGACATGGCTTTATGTAATCTGGGGAAGAAAAACAGTGATGGAAAGGGATAGCAAGAGAAAGAGAGAAGTAGAAACAGAAAAAAAAGGGAGTGAGATATGAGAATCATAGGAGAGGGAGAGGTAGAAAGAGAGCCATGAACGCTCAAGCAGCAGAAAAACATTGTGGTCATCTGCAGTGCGATGAGTCACCTGTAGGCAACACACACACACACACACACACAACCACACACACACTCACACACACACGTATGTATACGCACAAACCCAAAAGAGACAGGGCTTTGCAATCACAGCCCACAGCTGTGTAGTTACAATGCCATATTGTCTCATAAACTGCATTCACTGAAAGCGTAGCATTGTCAAATCTGAAACACCATCTTCTGCTGAATGATGCACAAGTGAAAAGAGGGAATTAAAAAAAAAAAATCGAAAGAAACAACAAAATGATTCGACCTTTTACAGCCTCCCTGGTTAAAATCAAGATATCAGCCCGGTGATTAACATAAACTGTCGAACCAAATGTTAATGAAAGAGAGAAATTAGTCTTTAGATGGTTTACTGCCAGCATGATGTTGCTGCTCTTGTAATTATTTAAAATGCAGTCTGTGGACTGAATCAACCATCTGTATCCTGTATACATATTTCCCACTGCTACCCTTCTGCTCTCCCTCTGTTGGGTCAGGTTTTGAAGAGGCTGTGTCAAATGTGTTGTGATCAACACGACTAAGTCAATGATTGTTTTTTGGTCGACACGTAACCAAACATTACACAGACACACCAGATGTACAGTATACTACAGAACATTTTTAAGGCTACAATTAACTTTCATTATTGGTTAATCTGCTAATTATTTTCTCAATTAATCCATCAGTTATTTGGTCTAAACGGTAAAGAGTGTCCACCACTTCCTGCGGCACAAGGTGGTGTCATCAAATGTCTTGTTTTGTTCAACCAACTTTCAACATCTTCAGTTCACCATCATGTAAAACCAAGAGAAGCAACAACCCCTTCACATTTGAGAACCTGCGAACAATCATTCGATTATCGATGATCAAAATTGTTGGCAATTAAATGTTCTCAGCCAATCAGTTAATCAACTAATTGCTGCAGCTCTAAAAATGAACAAAAGCACTTTCACAGTAAAGGGGGTCAGCCTTTTATTGTTACCAAACATCCCACATTAACACTGATGAGAGTTGTGCCGACAAGTTAAATGCCACAGAGAGAAAGAATGAAACAGAAAAAGGTCACAATAGAAAAGAAAATTACATTAGATGTAAATCACATTAGCATCACTGTTTAGTGTCGAACCCTGTAAAAACCTTTGGGTAATTCAAAGCAAAATAAATCAATTCACATGGTTCTGCTGGATAAAAATAGTATGAAATTGCTATTAAAATGTGTATTAATCACCATATCATCACTTACTACACTGTTGCGCCAAACTAATGCAAATTCGTAAAGTCAATGAGAAACAATATCTTGGTTATTAGAGAAATCAAAAAAAGGAAAAACAAAACGTTTCTTGCACTGTGCAGTGTGATCGAACTTTTGCTTTAATTTCATATTGAATGTGTTGATTTCTTAATCACAAGAATCTGCTTCCTCTTCTGACTTTTCTTCTTTTCAGTAGCAGAGGACTTTGTGACAAAGCTGCATTTCAAACGGACTCATTATTCACCAGCTGTCAGATGACACGAGGTTACTGTAAAACAAAAACAAAGCATTTATGCTGCAACCTGACTGGTAATCAGGCGAGCTTTCAACAGCAGCATTAGCTCATTTCCAAACTGTCAGTTCATCACTAGGTAGTAACATTATTTTACATGTGTTCATGTGGAGACAAACATCGGGCTTCTCTTTCCTTCTTTCTGCCTGAATCCTAAAGTGAGGATAAAAAGATGGGACGTAAGGAGCAGATCTTGTCATCATTCATTCTAATTCTCTCTGCATTTAACTCATACTCTCCAGTCCTCCCCCCTTGCCCTCCCCCTCCCTCCCAGCTTCATCTCTTTTCAAGCCTCATCACTAACGCACAGCACCACCACTGCCCCCTCCCCACACACACACACACACACACTCCGCCCCACCACCAACTCCCTCCCTTCCCCAATTTCCTCCATCCACTTTCATGTCCCTGAACAAGAATAAGATTAATTCAGTCCATTTGTATTAGTAGTAGCTGGTTGTGCTGCTTCAGGTTGCCCTAACAGCAAAAAAATACGAAAAAAAAAAAAAATCTCTGTCTGGAGAAGGAGGAGCTCCTCGTCGGCCATCTCCACACACTGTGTAACCTCAGTGGTGCCTTCTCACACTCTCTGCGGTGTGAGCATGTACGCAGCTGTGTGCGTGAGCACACGTTCGTACAAATTATTCCAAGGCTCTCTCATATTCATGGACACGTGCATCTCTTTAAAGCATTTCATTTTGGGAACATTTTAGTTAAGTGGTTTATGCAACTTTCAGGAGACTGGAAACATTCAGGTGTGAAAGAACACAGAGTAGATATTAGCTTTTATCACGGTGTTGCCATGGCAACAGTGAGAGACAGTTTGATTATTAATATTTTGCTACCACGTACTGAGTTGGGAAAGTTTATATTGTTGAGAAAGGAATGAGGGAGGAGTGTAAAAGGTTTCTCTGTGGTTGTGACCTTTAACTAGTGTCAGACTACATATTTGGCCAAACTGTTCAAACACCATGTGTAACACATGGACAAACATCCACACCGGGCCAAATCCTGCCCTGGCCCGGGCACATTTTGTAAATGCTGAAAAGAGTCTCTCTCACATTTGGTCCAAAACCAAATCAGACACAAATCAATGGAAAAAAACAGAAGCCTGCTTTATGTCGATCTGTAGTTCCCCTTCCAATGTCATTGTGTGGGAACCAAAAAATAGGTTTAAAACAATATGAATTATCTCTGTGTTTTCTTAGAGTGTTTTATAACAGATCTGATTACGTCTTAGCCCGTCGCAGAGCTTTGAAAATTTATATAATCTTCAAATATGTGTCAGAAATTAGTGTCGCATGTCATGGAGAATGAACACATGGACCGAGAGATACGTCTAAAGAAAGCAGGAAGACTGATTCCTCCTCTTGAATGCATTGCACTTTGTTTGTGCGTCCACACTCATCAGATGAGTAACTTTCCACAAATCGGTCCGACGAGAAAACAAGAGGCAGATATTTTACTCTGCAGTCGTGTGTTCTCCAGAAGAGGTCTGGACTCCTACAAACCCCATTGAGCTTGGGGTGTTTTGCTGAATACATGGGGACTGATTCTGCTCTTACAGATTCAAGATTAAGTGACTTAATAAGATGTAGAAGTTTCACTGAGGTTTTTATTGGTTTTGTTCATTTTTGAATCTTTTTTTTTTTGACATAGTGATGTTTGATATAAGTAATTCATTTTAATACAGTATGTGTTTAGGAGTAACGCCTGCCTTGTAGCACCTAAAATTTAGTCACTATGATGCAGTATATGAATCATAAAGGGCAGCGAGCTGGAAGCCCTGACTGTTGGCTTTTTTCTTCTTCTTTTTTTCATACTGAACAATTGCAGTTATAAAACATTTCTTTGTTTCAGTTGCAACATTTCCACGTGTTATTGAAGTGTTTTTAATACACAACTTAAGACTTGGAGACAGTCAAATCGTTACAGTCGTTGACGTTACTTACTCAAGTGTTTCAGCATCTTCTGGAGCACCACAGAAAACCAACACGCTCTTACTCTGAAGTGTGAAAAATTTGAGTTTGTAGAAAAACATGCTTAATTATATGAAAAAATATTTTAAATTCTTAGATTGTAAAGAGGTAAAATGTAGTGTGCATGCTCCAATGAAGCTCTGTCATGTAATTAATACCTGTGTACTGTATGTGTCAAGCATGTACACTGAGCAAATCCAATAATCCCTTTGTTTTCAGTCGATTTCCAAAACAAAGATACTGCGTTGTTATTTTCAGCCACTTGTCAAAACCTATAAGGATTGATTTTTAAGACTTTCAAAGTGTCACAAGCTGCTGGTGTGTATTAGGCGTGATGCGCTGTAGGTGAGGCCTGGTCCCGCTCTCCTCCTGTGACTCTCACGTCAGATCGTACATCTCGCGCTTCACTTCCTCAGGCGAGAAAGAGAAGAGAAAAAAAAAAAAAGCTCCCGAGGGTGAAACTGAAAGTGAAAGAAACAGGTTGCCTCCTCTCCAAGGTCAACCAAGCTGCCAGAGCAATGAGCCTCTTCACTCTGAGTCAACAAAGCACAACATCAGTTCCAAGCATGAATCTGTCATATCTAATGCAGCCCTATGACCCCGTCACGCACCAGACAAAAACACACAGTCGTACATAATAACACCGTGAGCTTAATGGGAGGCTTTTTGACTGAGTCATACAAGATGTCCCCGGAGACCTGTTTACTTCTGAAATTTTCCATTTTTTTTTTCTTTTTTGTTTTCTGCTCTTGTTTTTCCAGGTGTGAGTGGTCCCTGAGACACCCTTTGGTGCTGTCTGTTTGTGTTTACCCCTGCGGACAAACCCACAGCTTCATCAAGGGTGCAATGGAAAGGACAGTGTGTCATGAGGGACCGAGCAGCACGGTGCCGCATTGTTTTAGAGACCGGATGAGTCACAGAAGACAAATCAGGGTTGGTGGCATTTGAGAAGTCTCGTCCATTGCATTAGGACAGCACTGTCAAATCAACAGTGGAATTGCAACGTGTTCCCATGATGCCTGTTTTAGCGGCAGGTCAGACAAGGAATTCATTAAGGCATAATCTGACCCAGCTACCCGAGAGGCTCCACGGTTACATGTTATGAGTGTAATTTGTAGTCGAAGAAGAGTATCTCTCCCCTTCGGTCTCTGTCAACCTTCCTCACGAGAATGATGAAGTTAGAATTCTCAAAACATATTTATAGCACCTAGTACACAATGTGAGTGCAGCATCGCTGTGACTATTTCAAGTAATTTCTATATGACTCACCAAAGAAATTCAAAAGCTCATACATCATCAAAAGAGCAGACAGCAAATTCTCTTCTGCTTTAGTCATGGCTGAATTACTTTTCATCTATATCGTCATTTTTTTTTTTCTTTCTTTTTTTATTTTTGGTGAGATGAGTCCACGCTTCAATTATTTGTTAGAGTCGAAAATTCAAATGAAGAGCTTGACGTTCTGCAGATTTAAAAACTGAAAATGCGGTCAAAAAATATGTTCGACAAACCCACACGCCCTCTTACCCCCACCCCCAGCCCCAAACCCCGTGCCCCGCCCAACCCCAACCAGCACCCCCCCCACCTCTCCCTACCATCTCATTCAGGTTTTACCACATTTCAAAATAATGCTTCAGTAGGGTTCAGCTTTCTCTGAGTGGCTGCTTTTGATTCTTTTTCTCTTCTTTTTGTCTGCAGTGGGGCAGCTATAAATGCATTCATTTTGTTTTTGACTTTCAGCATACATCTCATACGTTCATCCCGCATGCGAATGAATGAAGTGCATGCAGGTGACAGGCTCCGAGCCCATAACCCCCCCCCCCCCACTTCCACCTCTGTCTCCCTTTGTGTCTCGCCCTGACCACCCTCACACACACTGCCAACGTGAGATAGCCATGTCTGTGTGTCCAGTGCAGTGTGTCATGTGTGATAATCTATGACGTATGCGTCACGTGCCAGCGGTTTTAGGGTTCCACACGAAGCTACTTATTATTGTTATCATTTTCAGGCATCATCATTATCAGCTGGAGCAGACGCGACGGGTCCCTCTGCGTCATTGTTCCCTCCAAAACCCCCTAAAGCGCTCGCCGCCAAAGCTACCCACAACGTAACCAACAAAGAAGGGAACAGAACACATCGGAAATCATTTTGGCACTCTTTCAGCGTCTCTCCCTCCATCCATCCTCTCATCCCTTTTTTTTCTTTTTTTTTCCGCCTCTCTATCAAATGTTCACTTCTTTTGTTTCATTCACTCTTTCTTCTTCCATCGCACTCTATCTTTCTGTGTGACATGCTCTGCCCTCATCTGCTCTCTCTGGCCGCCATTATCTAAACCACCCATCTCCTCATCTTTCTCTCAGTTCCCCTCTCTCATAGTCAGGAAAAATTTCACAACCTACACAGACACACACACACACATGGATAAACGCTCACCCCAACACACACACAGTGACACTGAGTGCAAATACTCTCACCCCTCCCAAAACCTCCTTCCATGCACGCACACCCACCACCCATCCACCCCCACCACCATCACTACCTTCTACTCTCTCCAAACCCCCCACCCCACCCACCCACCCACCCACCCTAATCCTAATCACACCACCACCACCGACCCCACCCAAACGCACATGCACACAAACACAAACACATATACAAATGCACTCACGTACACACACTCTGAGCGGTCGCCATTAAGAATGACGGCTCGTCATGTGCAAGCGGTGACTTGCCACTGTCATCCAGTGGAGCCCGAGAAGAACTGCAGTGTGACGTCACGGCGGACGCCAGCCCTGCTGGTTGGTGGAACATATTTACGTGTGTGTGATTCTGCGCGTGTGGTTGGGATGGAGGGGGGGGGGCCGGAGGAATACAATTTGGTGGGTGGGTGGACCCGGTGGGCCTTGCTGCATCACTGAACCAGGAAAATGAATGAGAGTCTACACGAGGTGTCACCCCCTCTCCTCTCCCATTGGCCTCGGCTAGTTTCCCCCTTCTCCTCTCTGTTGTTCTCTTCTCCGTTTGACCCCTGAGACAATGAAAACAGGTGAAATTTCAACAATTAACTGAGTGCTTGACAGTATGTTCGACGGTGTGTTGCAAGGTCGCTTGGCTGTGTTTAATGACATGAATTAGCGTAAGGAGAGACAAATGTTGATATCATAAATGATCAGAAATCCATTCAAAGTTCAGTGAAGCAGCCTGATGTGCCAGGAATTTTTCAGCGTTTGAATTTCAGCAAGAGCAAAACAGCGCCACCCAATGGGAGGTTCTCATAGCCACAACCAGAGAGAGGAACACCTAACTGAGAGGTGTTACTATGGCAGGAAGAATAAAACATCCTACATGAAAAGGTGACAGGATACAAGCATGTGTGTTGTTTTAAAGTGACAGACTCAGTGATTTCCCTCAGTGAGGGGAAAGTATGAGAAATGTAATGTCAGTTCTTCCTGTATCCCTGCAGTCATGAAAATGACTTGTTAGATTTCATCAAGAGTGTTTTTTTTTTTTATTTCTAGCAGTCAGTGTGTTGTTTCTCCCCATGATGGGAATTTCAAACATCACCTTTGGCTTTTAGTGGCCTTTTAAATAAAATCAAAACCAGATATGATGCAGGAATCAGGAGCTCACTAGCCTGTGAGTCAGCCATAGCGACGTCTTCTGGCAGCTAATGCTAGCGTGAAGCCTCAGTGTGAGAGGAGTAGTAGACCAGAAGCGTGTTCGTGTACTGATTTACAGCCACGAGCTCCCTCTCTGATTGGTTAGAAGGGTGAGGCACGCATAAAAACTTTGTAAGGGAATATCTCTGCACTGCCTGACTGTTGAATGAGTCTGTGTCACAGAAGCCTTTGAAACCCACAGAGAATTCTGCATTTTTACTCAGAACATTTAGCACCTTTCAGCTTATTATTTTTGTTTTTATGGCCCACAATGAAATTATTTTTAATGTTTTACATTAATACTTAGCTTTTAGGTATGACTAAACCAAGATATGTATAGAAAGAGAACACAAATCCACAGCAGGATCAGCCAGTGACAGAATCATTTAACCCCTTATTACATTTCTAGTAGCAAAGACAATGTGTCGTTTATCTTAATCGTTTAAGCCAAGAGCTCTACAGAGTGATAAAAAGTTAAAAAATAAAAATAAAAATGGTTTGGACATACAGTTACAGGTTGACATTATACACACACAGACACACACACTCATGCACACACGCGTGCACACAAACACACACACACACACACACACACACACACACACACACACACACATACCTAAATAAAAGCTAAACAAAACAAAATATCTGTTGGTGCAAAGCAGAAATCAGCTGACGGACTGTTCGATACTTTTGGAGCATAAACACTACATTTTCTATCGCCTGGTTTGGAATGAGCTTTTTCAATTTGAAGAAGAAGGTTGTCCTGGGACCCGAGGGATCTACATGGTTGATAAAATGGGAGAATGTGGAGTATATATTCAGGTGCCAGGCCACTTAATGCTTTATAGACCGGAAGCAAAATACAGACCACACTTTAACAGCTCAAAGAAGCTTTTCCTACTTTATTCTCTACAGGAATAAACTGTTGCCGTCATAACTTCCACCTCCCATCAATGCTCCATTAAGGTCTTGGTGAAAAAAGGTGAAAGCATTCTTGCTCATGTAGTATTTTTAACTATAGATGTGCATATTCATACAATTCAGACAAAAAACATTTTATTCTTTGGAACTTTGGTGAAAGAGCGAAGATCTGTGACGCTGCAGAGCAACTGAGAGGAAAAGCAACCAGCTTTATTTTGGCACCGTTTACAGTGCACAGCTTACTGGTGTGTCAGGAGTGGAGAGATCTGACATGTAGCAAACCCCCGGTGTACTGTATCTACCCACTCTCACGGACAGATAGCAAGGTAGGCAGACATTGCCTTGGTTATAGATTATTGTCTAGGTAATTGGTTATTGATTACTTCCAGCCTTCTTGTCTGTGTCTGAAGGGAATTGTACTGTATGAACATCATTCAGTTCTGAGAGCTGTTTTCTACCAAATCTCATTTCGGTATGGAAGATTTAGCTACAAAAAACACATGTAAGGGAGTAAATGGACAGTCCACAACAGACGAATCACCTGCTGCTGCTGCTGCTGCTGCTGCTCGCAGTGTTGACTCATGCTGCGGATCCTGCCTGAAAAGTATCAAGCTCTGGATACCTGTGGACTACAAGAATGAAACAGTTCAGTTTTTGAAACTGGCAGGACCTGTGGTAAGATTGTGTTTAGATAAACCAGTTAATAAGAGTCATTTTTCTAGAGGTACTAAGTCTGCAGCATTATTCAGAATGATTGAGTGTGACTCATTAAATACAGGCTGTTAGGACTGTATGTTTTTGAAACCAGCTATAAATTAGATTAAGTGGCATAAATTCAATGTAAGCCACTTATTACCATAACAAAAGTGAATATTTCTGAGTTGCTTTTAATTTGAAAAGTTGCTGCTTTACTTTTAACATGAGGATTGTGTTACACCAATAATTATTTTTACTTTTCTTTGCAACTGCTTTATTATAACAGTAATTAACGGTTTAATAACCAGACCAAACCAGTGGAACTAATTAGAAAAATAATTGTGTGGCCATGACATGTAGCAATAATAAATGCCTTAGAGGCATCAATAGATCAAGTATCAGACAGATACAGCTTGATATGTTGGATATCCGTCATAGCAAAGCATGGTGGTACTTAATCAGCATTTGAAGATGATCTAGAGGAAGTTCCACATTATAAAAATGAACATAATCTATATCAAAATTAATTAAATCAACTCCTAAAGGAATCTTACTTAAAGATAACCCCTAACACCCATAAATGTTTCTCTCCCATAATCTCAAATTCATAGACCTGCTTATGAATTCATATATCCAAGATATTTTTCCAAAAACATTTTCAATATTCCATAAACTTACGGTACAACATAAACTTGAAAAATAGTTAAGCAATTTGGAGAACCCAACCTGTGTCCACTTTTCACTGACTTCCATTTCATTGCACAAACCCAGAGCTTGATAGATGAGGACATTTAGTTTCCTTTTGTGCAAACCTTTTGATGCCAAAGGCTGTCAAAAAACCTACACCAGCAATCACTGGAACTATTTTCTAAAGAAGAAAAGAGAGGTAGTAAGGACGTTTAGAAATACAAAGGAGGCGCAGCAAAACCAAAGCATAACACATGTCAGCTGCCAGAGCAAATACAAAATTGTTGTTTTTTTGTTTGTTTTTTTTTACCTCAAGGCCTTTTTGAAACAATGGGGGGTTTTTTTAATTTTTTTTATGAATAACAACTGAATCAGCTACTGCCTGTTTTGCATGTTTGTTGTTGTTCATTTATGTTTTTATCGTTCCGAAAAGCAGGGAGCATGATTTTGTTTTTCAGTTCATTTCACAGCTGATGAGCTTCCTGATCGGCTTCGTCAGCATGGTGTTCTGCGGTCACCTGGGGAAAACAGAGCTGGCAGGGGTGGCGTTAGCAATAGCGGTGAGCTCTCTCGCTTGAGCTTTGTTTCTGCTTTTATTGGCATTTTGCTCTCAAGGATCACTGCTCATTCTCTTTCATAACGTTGCCTTTGAATTTGACCATTTATTTTGTTCAGACATTCATCTATCTGAGTCTATATCTGTTTTATTTTCTCTCTGTGCTCTTGTTTGAATTCTATTTAATTTCAATATAGGTAATAAATGTCACAGGTATTTCCATTGGCTGTGGTTTGGCATCAGCATGTGATACTCTCATATCTCAGGTATTATTTATTTACTTATTTATATAACCAGTTCAGTCCTGACCAGCTGCTGCTGTGTTCACAGTATACTGTTTCACATTTGTTTTCCTGTGTCAGGTTTGCCCTCTTTCTTGCACATCAGCAAGTGTTATTTTATTTCCCCGTCTTTCTGACCCCTTCTTTGCAGACTTATGGGAGTGGTAACCTAAAGCGTGTAGGGGTGATACTCCAACGGGGAGTTCTGATTCTGCTCTTAGCCTGTTTCCCCTGTTGGGCCGTCCTCATTAACACTCAGCCCATTTTGCTGGCTGTCAGGCAGAGTGCAGAGGTCGCCAGGTGAACGAATCAGTCCATCCACAGCCATACAATTGCAAAAGAAGTGACAGATGCTAAAAATACACTTACTCATGAATTAAGTTAATCAGTATGATTTTTTTTTGTTGTTGTTGTTGCAATAATTCATAATTTTCCCTTTTTTCTGTCTGCCATAAAGACTCTCCCAGCTGTATGTGAAGATCTTTATGCCAGCTCTGCCAGTGAGTTCAGCCCCCCCCCCCCGGTTTTACAAATTTTTCTTTTCTTTTTCTATCTGCACCCCTACACACTGTATTGAATGGTTGTTGTGTCGCATTATTGATCTAATTAACCTCATTCATTGGCTCGTGTTGGCTTCTGCAGGCTGCCTTCATGTACCAGCTGCAGGGGAGGTATCTTCAGAATCAGGTGCATTTAATGACTGTAAGACCACTGGTGTGAAACCAAATAACGACTGAAAGTTTGTTGGTAATGATATCATTTGGTGGGTGTGTTTAGAAAGGGAACATGTACTGTGAGACGGGAACAAACAGCAGGTGCACTGGTGTGTGTGTGTGTGTGTGTGTGTGTGTGTGTGTGTGTGTGTGTTTTTAAACAGCATGCTTTGGTTCACAGGGCATCATGTGGCCACAGGTGATATCCGGAGCCTTGGGGAATGTTTTAAATGCAATAATCAACTACATCTTCCTCAATCTCCTCGACCTGGGGATCGCGTGAGTATACACTCATAATAATGTACTCTTTAGGTGAGTCTAATTTTCAATGCTTTCAAAGCTAGATTGTAATGTTGATTATCAATCTTAACAGTCAGCTGGAGGATTTACCTGATGACTTCTTTGTATGAGTGACTTTTTTTTCCCCCCACTTCTTTTGTTGTTGTTTAAATCTCTTGACACCAATAAAGTGGATCTGCAGCTGCCAATGCCATCTCCCAATATTCCTTGGCCGTGTTCTTGTATGCGTACATCTGCGCCAGGGGCCTGCACAAAGCTACGTGGGATGGTAAATTCAGGGGATTCAATTATTGTGGGGATAACTTTTTTATTTGACAATCACTTCTTAATGATTTCTTGAAGGATTTCTGGAAAGCATTCGTTGCTAATTACCAGGAAAGTAGAGACAAAGTTTAAAGACAAGTCAGCTTAGTTAGCTTATTTCCTTTAAATAACTGTTCCATTTAGGCTCGATAACAGTAATACTTTATAATTCAATACAATTATAACCTTCATTAATGCAAGATTTGTTGCAGGACTGTTGCATTAGACTTCAGAATTGATTTATTATTGTGAACTTTCATTCTCCATATGTGTTGAGCTGTACGGCTGTAGATGTAGCATTCATGTTCAGCTGCACTCTGGGTTACTCTAGCTCAGCAGTTAATTGAAATGAACTGGACGTGCAGATAGAAAACTATCTCTGTTAATCTATAATGACGGCCAAATGATATAGTTCTTTCTAGGAAACTTTCTAGAAAATTATTAAGTACCGTTTACCGTATTGGCATAATTTAACCTCCACACTAATGAAATATTTTCTGTCCTCTGTCACTGAAATGGCAGCGTAACATTTCTCATAAATACATTTCACTGAAATCTCCTAGGGTGGTCAGGAGACTGTCTGCAGGAGTGGGGCTCTTTCCTCCGCCTGGCCATCCCCAGCATGCTGATGCACTGTCTGGAGTGGTGGCTGTATGAGATCGCAGGGTTCCTGGCAGGCGTCATCAGTGAGGTTGAGTTAGGAGCTGAGTCTATAGTTTATGAACTGGCTGCCATCGCTTACATGGTAACTCCTTTACATTACTGTTTTTTCTTGTAGTAAGGATTTCTCTCTTATTCTAAATAACTCTATGAGAGCGTTCTGCTATGTTCTGGCTTGGCCATGATGTATGTTAAAGTAAGATTTGTTTGGAATTGACCTTTAGGACTTTACTCAAGAATCGTATTAATGTTCTATATTTAGTTATGAGTTGAGTGGTTGTTTTCTTACATCATCTTGTACCACAGTTTCCTATGGGTTTCTCTGTCGCTGCCAGTGTTCGGGTTGGAAACGCTCTCGGCGCTGGGAACACAGAGCAAGCCAAACTGTCCAGCAAGGTCTCCCTCATCTGTGCATGTATGAATCAAATATGTAGCCTGACACATCTGCTCCATGGTGTCCCCAAAACAGGAGGCAGTGACCACCGTGTGGAGTTATGTTACAGAGGAGAGCTCGTTGGATCTGATTTGATTATGCCACCGAAAATCTTTCCACCGAGTCTCCTGTCCTCTCCGTCACTCCTTAATTTAAAATATCCTAGCTGATGCTTTTGTATATTGCGCCGCCATTTTTGAATAACGTGCTGTGTTTCTCACGCCTAACCCAGCCATCGTCTCGTGTGTCATTGGAGCCTGTCTTGGCGTGTCCAGGGATGTGATCGGTTACATTTTCACTACAGAGAAGTATGTGCAGATTTTGACACCTGTGTAACATTTGTAGGTTTGTGTATTCTTTGCTCAAAAACAATAACTAACAGGCTCATGTAATGCGTAATACATCATGTATTAACCTGCAAAGTGAGCTTGTGTTTTTGTTTTTCGTCATTTCCTCAGACATAGTAGATACCATTACTGCATCCAAGCAAAAATATATTTCAATCAGCTTTGCACTCACCTGTGTTTGTTTGGAAGTCCGTTTTTATATCTACGTTTGCCTTTTGCTTTTAGAGACATTATTCAAAGAGTGGCTGATGTCATGAAGATGTATGGTTTCATCCATGTCGCTGAGGCCTTTGCGGTGGGAACCACCGTCGCTGTACAAGTCACTTTATCCCACTGTTGTGCAAAATAAGCCTGACTCTGGCACAGATTTTAGATTTCTTTTTGTTTTACCTGCACAGGGTGTGACAGGAGGTATTGTCAGAGGTGCAGGGAAGCAAATGATTGGTGCTGTGTGTAACTTGGTGGGTTACTACCTCATTGGGTTCCCCATTGGAGTGTCTCTGATGTTTCCTGTCAAAATGGGCATAGTAGGTGAGGACGGATCAAATATTTATGAAATAAGTTTAGTTGAATTTTCACTCAAGTTAATGAACTGTCGTCTTTTTTATCTCTGTTGCAGGGCTGTGGTCGGGGTTTTTAATTTGT
The DNA here is from genome assembly GCF_002260705.1 of Seriola dumerili. NCBI lineage: Eukaryota > Metazoa > Chordata > Actinopteri > Carangiformes > Carangidae > Seriola > Seriola dumerili. The sequence continues at coordinate 4,403,476 of NW_019174704.1, forward strand.
GTTTTGATACAGTCCACGTTCTTTACTGTTTTCCTGTGCAAACTAAACTGGAAGAAAGCCACTGAAGAGGTGAGTAACTCAAAGAAATAGAACTGATTCAACAGTATTGCTGATGATATCACTGTTGTAGACAATACCTACTATTGCAGCCAGGTTTTCTGTTTCTGTTTTTTTCTTTTCGTAAATACTCAAAAGAACTTAGTTGTTTTAAATATCTGAACAGGCGCTGGTAAGAGCAGGAGTCCACATTACAGAGAGGAACGACATCTTCGGGATAGAAAATAAGGGTAAACAGAAGCCACTTACATCTACATATCTTTCTGGGAACTATTGCACAACTCACGTTAACCATGCATCAAATCTCTCTCCCACAGCCCTGGACTCAGGCGAGAACCAGACCCACACAAAGACCAGTCGACCCAGTTCTTTGAGTCCAGCAGAGGGGAAGCTGGAGGCGCTCGGTGCTTCCCGGGACGTGGCTCTGTCAGTCAGGCAGCTGGTGGTACGACGTGGCCTCACTCTGCTGTTCATGGTCGTCATCCTCGCTGCAGGAGTGTTCATGAGTGAGCTGCTGGTCAGACTGCTCCAATTAGATGAGTGACCGTCGTTAGACCAACAAACATGCAGCACGAAAACGAAGCTGTGAGTCAGGGTACAAATGTGTCATGTTTAGCAGTAAACAATTTTAAAAGGGGGAAAATACTAAGTACACATGTAATGACACAACCTACAGTCAAGAGCACAATCATACCCCTTGGTTTGGGTATTAACAGCTTACCATCTTACCGCAGGAAGCAATTTGTGATGACAAATTTCCACTCCATACTCCCACTTTTACAAAATTATTTAAAAAGAAAGAAGATAACAGCTGCATTAGAGTGATACATGTTACACAAGTAAAAAAATATTCTGTAATTGCATTAAATAAGTGGAGTTATTGCTCATTTCTGAAAATTTGAAAAGTTGATGATGTGAGTTCGTTCAGATCCATTTTCATTATTCTTTTATTTCCTGTTATTACTTCGCACTGCAGGGATTGTCTTTGAAGTTAGATTTTACTGATAGCAGTTTTGGTATTTTGTGTCAGTTTTCTGGCACTTTCTTGCTTTAATCTATTCAACAGTTCAAACCCATTCACTTCTGCAGTTGTTAAATTAGTCATGTTTTGGAAAATCTAAGAAGAAGCAGGGCTTAAATGAGGCAGCCAATGACAGGCTGAACTGAAAAAAATACTGTATAGGCATGTCTCCTTTATATAGAAACATGCTGCGTAATAAGGGCTCCAGTCAAGATACTAAAAATGTATGTTTTCATCCCACAGTATATATCAGTCTGAATAGATGCCACAATTAGAAATAGGATGATTAAATGCTATATTTAGGGTACAGCGCATCTGTGGATGTGTGCTTTCATCATCAAAGACGGAAAAGCTGCTCTTTTTCTTTGGTTTATTTTTCTTTCCTTTGATCTGTGTCGCCAAATTTGATGGTAATGAAAGGTCTGTACGCTCACACTGCAACATGCTGGCTGGATGAAGACATGTCAAACTGAGCAAATCAGCCACCTGTATAGCTGCTCTGTGCAGGAGCAGATAACTAGCTAGGCCAGGCTTCACAGTTACAACGTGCTCATCAATATAGAATTCACCCTGGTTAACAGCGGACAATTAACCATGTGTAATTTTCTGAAATACACACATAGACAGTGTTTTTCTACAGATCCTGTAGAATAATTATTTTGTCCAGTCATATTTTCAGTCAGGCCTGAAGGGATTTTTTTTTTTCTTACTAGGCATATTCTGGTTTATTCATTTCGGTAGGGGTTAACTTCAAAAGAGCCTTCACCTTCGAGGAATTCCATAAAACTCTCCACTCTGGTCTGTACGCAGCCGGTGCACCCACAAGCCACCGCACTCTGCAAACCGACACCAGCGCTGGAATTGCAACACACTGGTGTTTGCGCACATAAAAACACATAACAAACTTGCATATTAATTTATCGTTATTCAACATGCAAATCAGGCTTGATTCATACGTGGATACATCGTTGTCTGTGCTTCGGTCTTGCTCATCAGCGGAGACATTGCCACAGGCTCCTCACAGAGACTATAATCTTGGCCCGCTCACCTCCAGAGATTGCAATCAGTAACATGCTGTGGCACCATTAACGAGTGACTGCTGTGTAAAGATTTGCTGTCAGTATCATTGAACTAGAACTTGTGATACAGTAGCTTAAGGAATCTGATATTAGCTTCTTGGTTGTGTTGCCATGACATAACTGGGAACTTAAATCGTGGCTGCAGTTAATAATATTGCATATTACTAACACAGTCCACAGCTACTGGCTGCCACATATACACAAATACAAATATGTTTATGCCTCTGCAGCCTGAAGTGTGGAAGTGGAAGTTACAATGGATAATACTGAGCAATGAGAGAAATGAGTTGCTCTCATCAGTGCAGAAATTAGTTATCAGCATTTGCCTGAATCCATCATGCAGAAATGCCTTTTTTTGTGGGTCTTAAACTTTGTGTCAAACATGCACTAGCACTTACTACTAGTGTTAGTGTAGATACTACTGTATATGTTTTGTACAGAAATCAGAGATTGCCTCTCCTCGTAGGTGAAAACAATCAAGCTGATTGTGACGTCGCCATTTAACATCAAGTGCCATATTGAAGGGCAGAAGCTGTGTACGTGTATAAACAATAGTGGCTAAATCATTCCGTTATCATGGATCAGTTACTGAGCGACGCCAGTTTCCATCACATTTAGTAACTAAACCTTTGAGTTCATTTATGACCTAAAACAACAGTAGTAACTTCATGAGTAGCCTCCCTTTCTTTAACAAATCCAAATGCACTTTCTCTGAGTGTTTACACCTAAAAAATAAGAAGTCATAGTGTATATAACACAATCACTGCAGCATAGTATGAACTGGTGGGCTCCAAATTTAAATAAAACAGTGATCACTGCAGTGGTCCTCTGACTGCCATGCTTTTATTTACTGATATTGGTAAATCCCAGAGATGTTAATTTAGAGATATGTGATGAAATTAAATAATATGGGTTTGGTACTTCTCTTTGTGCAGCTTTATTTACACAATGTGTGTCTGGCAAACAGGAAATGTTCTTTGTTAAGACTATCTCATGTGAGAGTAGCTACTTTAGTATCTACTAATGCATCTACATGCTAGCAGGACCAATGTTTCGCATTTTGTGCCCATCAGCATAGCAGCTGTTGGACACTATGACGTCAACAGCAGGACCTTTAATTTTTAATCTTTGGGAATATAGTTTGGATCCCTTCAACTGCATATAAGAGCATAGACAATAAGAGTTCAGACTACTTAATGTAATTTCTTGGGGGAAATAATGTTTTTTTTTTTAGTTTTTTTTTTTGGAGTCCAAAATACCTGATCATCCCTGTGGTTAGTTTCATTGTCACACACGTTTAAAGTCATTTTTTATTGATTAGGGTAGTACCACAGTACATGATATTATTGACAATACATATACAGTAAAAACAAAAACTAGCTTATTATTTATTAATCACCTCTGTCCTGAAGATATCAGGACAATGATAAAGGAAGACAATACAGTAATATAGAGATACATGTAAATTTTACCTCAAATATTTACAGTCAATCTTATACTTAAAGTTAAAACACCAGAAAACGATTTGAGGTCAGTAAGAAAGAAGATATATGTCACAGTGCAATATGTAAATCAAGAATAGGTTCAAAAATCAAAAGCTATCGGTGGAAAAACATCTGTTCCTTAATGCCCATGTGGTCTCTTAGTGAGGGATTTGTAATGTGTAAAGGCTGAGCAGGTTAAAACATTATCTTTGTAGCAAGACCTTTGTTCATCCTGCCAGTCTCAGTCTCTTTTGATATTGCTTCTGCCTTATGCGGATTTGCTCAGCAGTGCAGCACTGAGACATCTTTTTTCTTCATGCAAGATAGAGGCAGTCGCCCATGTCAGGCTGTAGTTTTACAAAATAACAACCCAGGTTTATGAGAAGGAATTTAATACTTTTCTCTTCAGGAGTAAATTGTCCGTTTATGAAGACTGTGTTCAGCCACTAGGTGTCAACATTCAGAGGTCAAAGATACTGTAGCTCAGAGGTTTGGGGTCAGGTCCAGAGGAGCCGGTGGCGTAGGAGTGGAGGCATTGGCCCAGTTCAGCGTAAAGTTGGCCCTGCTCTGAGCAGAGGGCTCCGGGGCAGGGAAAGCAAAATGGCAAGCAACACCTACAGCCAAAATAAGAACTGAAACCAAGAAGGTGAGTCCCCGACGCAATATCAGCTGAGTGACGGAGAGCAGCGCTTGAGGTTTGGTGCTTGCATTATTTTTGCTCTGCTCAGCATCCCCCTCAGCACCTCCTGCATTATTGTTGTTGCCCTCAGCCTCATAACTTGCTTTCAGCTGCAGGTCCTGGTTGTTGACTGGACTGTAGCCATCTGCTTTAGGAACCTCTTCACTCTCCAACTGGGCCTTCAGGGTGCAAAGATGCTGCTGTAAATCAGTGTGTGAGTAGCTCAAGCATGATAAAAAAAAAATAAAATAAAAAAAAATAACACAAACAAAGTAATGAAGTGAGAACAGTCTGCTAAATTAGACAGCATATACTCTCCATATGCACTCACTGTGTTAGGACAGTCAGAGACGTCAGGCACCATCGCTTCATTCAGCATTGTACTAGCCGGACGTTTTGGTATCACTACCACTTTCTTTCCAGCTCGCATTTGAGCCTGAAAACACATTATATACCTAAATTAGATAGAGATTCATGAAATACATAATATTAAACTAAAACAGGTATATTTTCATTCATGTGAAAAAAAGCGTGGATGAGATTTCAGATTTATTTACCCCTAACCACTTTTCTTTGCAAAAGCCTTAAAAGCCTTTATTAAGTTGTATTCGTTTGTGGCATGTTTGAGTGGAAGCAAAAGAAAAACAAAAGAACCATGACAGAGCAAAAATGGACTGGAAATACTGAAAAACTGAAACGAGACAAAAAGTTTGAATTATGACTAAATTCAGTTGGAATGGGGAAAGTGCATTTACTGGAGGGACTGCAGCCTATTGGCGCTCCATCACAGCAGAAAATCTGTCAGATAAGAAGTTTCATTTGATAATAAGAACCATTTACATTTCTGTCCTTGTAGTACCTTGGTTTTACAGGAAGATGAGAAGATCATACCTTGTGTGTGACTTTCTTCCAATTGAGTTTGAAGATTACAAGAAGAAAGAAGCCCGTCTCAAGGAAAACACTTATTAAGAGACCCAGCCAAAAGCCTAACGGGAGAGACACAAATGCACACACTTTAAAGAAAGATCTACAGCGTATTCACTTCATACACACTAGTAAAATAATTGGATAACAATAAAAAGTAATGATGTACATAATATGTTTTTAAAAAAGTCAAAGCTAGCAATGAGGCTGTACATAGGCACAAGAGCATTGAGCTACACGCTGACATCGGCATGCTCACAATGACATCATTAACATGCTGATATTTAGCAGGGAATATTTACCATGTTCACCATCTTAGTTTAAGGTGTTAGCATGCTGACGTGTTGCTAAGTAGCATTAAACACAAAGTACAGCTGAGGTTGATGGGGATATCATATGTTTTGTGCCTACGTAAGTGTAAGTATTGGAAGGATTAAAATTTTGACTTGATGACGACACTGAATGAAAAGCACGGGGGTCGCTAAAGTGATTACAATCGATCCTGAACGGCACATAAAAGTCTGCATTAAATTTCATGGAAATCCATATAGTACTTACTGAGATATTTGAGTCTGAGGTGGACTGAGCAACTAACTCTGATCTCATATTGCATATCTGAATGTTAAATCAGAGCCGCACTTACACTATTATTACACTCAAGTCCATAATTCAACTACTACTATTAGAAACTGGATTTATTCAATCCAATCAATCAATCCAATCAATCAAACCTATTTCCAGCTTCACAATTAGGCTGCTTGTCACAAAGTTCCTCATGGAGCAAGCACAAAGACACACACCACACAAGGTCAGAGCTTCGATGCACATTGGGTGAATGTGTGTGTGCGAGCATGCACGCACATTTATCAATACGTGAATACTTTGAGTGGACAGCAAAGAGCGCCACTCTGGCAGGGGGTAAATGACAGGCTGCAGGGAAGGAAATTAAGGAATGGCTGGTGCAGCAGGACGCAGTGGGTTTGTAGGCTTAACTAATGAACCTGGATTTAAATATAGACACACTACCTTCGGTGCTGGGCGCTGCTCATTGGACGACAGAAGAAATATGTATGTCTGTGGTGTCATACAAACAAATGGACACAACTCACAGATCACAGGCAGCTGTTGAATTTATGAGGAAAATTATGAGGTCCCACCATGCTCTTGAAGTTAACATGTGACCTTTGGTATACGTGCTTTTTCCATTAACATGAGGTCACCTCAAAGTAGCAGTCATGGTTAGATCACACATGAGATCACATGTACACAACTTGACTTTAGGCTATACAGCAGCGTGCAAGCAGAACCACGTCGCTACACACAATGATTTCAAATAAACATCACTGTATACAGTACATATTGGGCTAAAGAGTAGCATATCGTGGAGATTGTAGACTAAAATTTACTTACTCAGTAAAATTCATCATTTAAGCAAATATCGCATATCAAATAATTGTATTTCAAACAGCTGGAGTTGTAAACAGTTTCTGATCTAAAATTGTGATCCTGAGGCAAAAAAAGGTTGGTGTAAGATTACGGGAATAACAGGCTCAGTGGATTTATTTCATTTCGATGTATAGCTTGTTTGCAGAGACATTCAGAGATAGAGTGGGATGAACAGTATTACCTAATATTCTGAGCTGGGCGGCAAACATCAAAGCTATTCCCACCGGCAGACCGATGCAGTAGTAACACACCAGGTTAGACAAGGCGGCAATTTTCTGCATCCCAGATCCTACAAGAATCCCTGAGCAGACACACTGGAAACACACACACAGAGATTGAAACAAAGAAAACAGACATTTATTCAACAAAACAGGCAAACACCTCTGTGTGTGCTGTTCAACACGAAGGCTCAGTGTAAAATCAGACGAGATCATTTCATCTGCTCTGTGACAACATACCAGAAGTGCGTCAAAGAATTGTAGAAATGTGTAGACTGTGAGGTTCTCTGAGACAATCTCCACAATGTTTCTACAGACAGTTTAAGAAGATCATCAGAAACAGAGTTGCCTTTACATAGCACAGGAATGTATGTTTGTTGGTGTGAAACTCACTCATCAGAGGTAAATATGTAGCCGACAACGGACTTACAGCCAGCAATGACGATACCCTGGAACACCGCAAGCACTCCTATAGCGAAGACATTAAAGTTGCGTTGTTCTACATTTCTGTATTTTGTTAGTGCTTATGCAATCCACACATTCCCTGTACCCAGAGTTTAACACATCAGAAGTGTCTGTTATACTGTATCATTATAAATTAATACACCTGGCCGTCATATGAATTGCATTTATCATCTTTGTTTGTGTATATGTGTGTCTTCATACCTGATAGAACCAGGGCCACTTTGCAGGTGACTATGGCCCTGGCAGTGTCTCCAGCCCCCAGAGCATTGCCAACACGTACACAGGTAGCTGCATGGACGCCTAGAGGGAACTGCAAGGACCCAATATTACTTTTTTGGTATCAATTACACATTCAGTCAACATTTTAGGAAATACATTTATTCTTTTTCTTTCAAAGAATTTGAAGATGAGTCACATATGGAGCTGGAGCCCAGAGGCAGTTAGCATAGCTTAGTATAAACACTGGAAGCAGGGGGATACAGTTAGCCTGGGATTTCTACCAGCACCTCTAACATTCGCAAGTCGTTTCGTGTGTTATATCCGTACACAAACAGAAATGGAAGAACAGCAATCTGTGGTTTTAGGAGGAGCTGTGTGCTGTAAATCAGCCCAGTACTCCAGGAGTTTTAAGCTAAGTTAAACTAAATGCCCCCTGGATCTAGGTCCTTACTTAATATACAGACATTAGTGTTTTTATCTTCTTATCTAAGGTGAATAAATGCATTTCCCAAAATGCCAATCCCAATAATATGTACATAAATCATCAAGTGGACAAATGGGTGATACATACCATATATGTTATGGCTCCTACTTCCACCAACACATGCTGGGCACCAAGATCTACCTCGCCAAGCACACCTGATAGGATAAAGGTCAGATTCAGAAATTTACAAAGATTTTCCCACCATGCCTAAAGACTGCACCAAGAAACACAGTAAGGAAACTGAGGGAGAAGCATCCATATCCATACACAGAATTTGGTTTAGGCAAATGAAAATGATTTTATGGTGTCACAGTTACTGGAGATTGGGGATGCCCAGTGTTGCAGCCTCACATTTTCATTTATGCTAAAAAAGAAAGCTCTACTTCTATTACAAGTAGAAAAGAGGTATGATTTAATTGTTTTAATTATCAGTGGAGTATGTTTCTAATTGCTCTGTCAATCTTAAAGCCAGTTTTATTTGATCAGAGTATCTTTAAAGTTATCCTGATGAAGCTTATACAATCTACTGGGCTTCTCCACTGCCAGAATTTTTGAGTTGAAAGAAATTTAAGGAAAACATAAAATGTGTAACAAAAAACAAAAGAAAAATACTCTTCACACTGACCGGCAAGGAAACCTCCGATCTCCCAGATCCACCATTCAAAGTAGACCATGAATGCACTGGGAATAGCCAGCTTCATAAACAGGCCCCATTCCTGCAAACAGTCAGTGGACCAGCCTGCAGAAAGTTTCACAGACAACCATAATCAATATGGCCTATAGAGGACAACAGATTACTGTAGACAGTACTGCTTATATGCGACATTTGCCTTTTGGCCTAGTTGTGTAGAAGAATTTCTGATGTGGTCATTTAGTATTTGATATTCACATTTGTGTGTATAACTCACCTCCCCATGTCTTCTGATAGAGCTTCTTCCATCTGATGTAGCCAAACAACAGCAGGCAGATGGTGATCTGAGAGAGGCTGTTAGCAATTGCTGACCCACTGTAAACACACACGAGGGAACATCTTTGTATATCGGAGAGATGTCTGGTGACAATCTACTTTAACTGTGACTCCATCCCTCTCTCTAGGCAAAGACAGGGGGAAGGACTTCACACAGAGAAGTCAGAGCAGGTCAGCATCAAGACAGTTATTGTGGTTTGAGCACACTTGACATCTAAGGGTCTGACCCTGGAAAACTAGCAGGAATCCATGCTTGATATGGGAGAGGAGGGACAGATCTGACCCGACCACAGAGGCCTGATTGGTTAAGTCGATTGCATGTCGTATCAAATGTTTGTCCAGCTGGACTGGGATCAACTCCTGTCAGAGCTCTCCCTTCTTTCTTTACCCTATTTTGCCTTGCTCTCTAAATAAAGTACAACGACAATAAACATCAGTGTACGGCTGACTCTGTTTTAACAAAAAAACAAATCATTCTTCTCAGATAGATTAACATGCATAATGCCCCCCCCCCCACCCCCCTTTCTAGACTCCTGGCTATTCATCAGCCCCCAGCCCTCTCCTATCTGGACAACGGTGAAAAAATCAGAGGAGAGAAAGAGATGCTTCAAATGCTATAGAGGCTTATGCAGTATATCTTATTGGTCTTATTGGTCATCCTATCACGTGACACAAAGTCCATAAAAAAGAAAAGGTTAAGAGAAGCAACATGACACACTTACATGACACCCAACTCGAAGCTGATGATTAAGACGTAGTTGAACCCCAAGTTAAAAATGTTTGCCGCTGCTGCTGTGTACATCTGAGGCAGAATAATCCCCTGCAAAACAAAAAAGACAGCCACAATCGACTAATCAGTAGAGCTAATATTCAAACAGTGTGAATATGATTTGTTCAAGTTACAAACAGTTTACAAAGTAAAACTTTGTTTTTTCCCCCCCAAAGCGAATTCAGGACAAGGGCAACACAAAGCGGCTACAACCCATCACCTCATAATCAAAAATTTTATTTACAACTAATAGACCGAAACATTTTGTTTTGGCGTGGTACCCTCTCTGATGCAAACACAGTTGAGTTAGACATGACGTTATCCTTTTTCCTGCCACCATTGTCTGAATTTGTTTTGGGGAGACAAACACATTGCAATCCACTTACTGAGACAGGGCACCCACTGACACAATGCAGGAGAAGTGCTCCTGTTTCCTCTCATGAACTTACTTGGTTTTGTAGGTAGGCAACCTGCAGCTGGTGCAGAAACATGGCCTGTAGCAAGGAGAGACAAAGGGAATATTTTACACAATAGAACTGGCACACCTCTCAGATAACAGCCAGAACTCTCAAACATAACTTTGTGATGAGAGATGATGTTGTTTAGGTATTTATCTCAGTCAAAGGAAGGAGGTTAGCACAATATGATGAGCAGAGATGGATTACTTGTGTTGCTTTTGAATCACTGTGCCATTTACACAATTTAGTTTGATTATAAGCATGGGAAATGTCCAGACTCCAGGCATTTACTGTTATCTTGATGCTTCCATTTGTCTAGAAACACCTACTGCTGTTTTTATGCCCTTTACTGCAAAGATGGAATTTCTTGTGCTTTTCCACAAATGCTTTTATTTTATGCACAAGAAAAGTCATGGCGAGAATTGAATTCAAAAGGACTTTTTTTTCCTACAGTCAGTAGCGTGGCTAGCATTAGTGGAAAAAAAATAAAGATTTTTCACCATTTGTCTGCCAACATTTTGTATTTCTGCATTAATGTTGTAGTTCTGAAGAAAATTCCATGCTAGCTACCTCATATCCTTCATGCAACATCCAAAAAGTCCTTTATATTTAGGTTAATGTTGAATTTGGTTCAATGTAAATGCTCAAGAAATGCCTTTATTCCCATTGGGAGAACACAATATTTTTTCAGACAGTGCACTTACTGGAACAGCTGGTAGATATGCCATCACGTACAGTTGGGCAATTCTGAGGGAAAACAGAGAAATATTAATTTAGTTAAGCAAACACACTGGTAATAATTTACTTTCTGCTCAGACATGCACCGATTTTTGCAAGGCTATATTAAAACATTAACTTTCTGCTTTGTTGCTTTAGTTCCTCTGAATGAAATAAATAAAATGACAGGAATCTTACTATAATATTCCACGTGTAGGTAGATTCACATAATCCTGTCGGAAGCTGCATACATAATATTCACATAACACTGTATGTTTAAGTGTAGGGAAACTACACATAAATACAATTTGTGGGTCTTTACAAATACCTATACAAATGTATATACAAAGCTGAACTTAAAATACCTCTGTACACACTAACATGGAACACAATACACTGATAATATAGACATCGGTATTACTGCTTATAAGAATAACAGCCACGGCACTAAAGATAAAAGTATAGGTCTTGTTTTTTTTTCCTTAAAAGACTTAACCAACAGTTTGTCCTCAATAAAATTTGAAGACAATGTGTATGTTTCATAAACAATGGTTGTACCTTGCCACCTCATTCTCTTGGTACAAGATGAGTAGTAAGTTTTGTGCGTTGATGAGAAGGGCCCAACAGGGCAGACAGAACAGCAGCAGGATCAGTGAACTCCTCTGGAGAATCACTCCCACACGTTTCATGTTCTTTCTGCCAAATGTCTGCAAAACACAAATGAGACAAATGAGAATTTAATCTGATTACATACTGTAGGTTCAAATGCACAATAACAACCAGGTGCAGATGATGTGGTTGTCTCACCTGAGAAATCAGTGTGTCACAGGCCACAGCTAGGCCATAGCCTGTTGCAGTTGTGGTCAAATTAATGGTCTGAGGGGTGGAAGACAAAATACAAACAAATCAGAAAACAAAAACTGCAGATTAGTTATAAAAAAATGTATTTTACTCATAGTCCCTTTTTTGTTTATGTTCATAACTAATACATACTTTAATGTGATTTCTGGACACCCAGCTTCCCTACACCTCAGCTGACAAAACAGTCCACCAGGCACCATTGTTCACATACATTTATCCTGTTCGGCAGGTGCAGCATCTGCGTGAAAATCTGCTGTGCCTGATGATGATATGCTGCCATCTCATCCTGAAGCTGAATCAATGAGTAGGAAAGGACTCTGTCCGCCCATTATGTTTTCACCTACTCTGAGATGTTATGTGCTTCATTTTAATGATGGCAAATGACAGAGGTTTTTCAGGCAAAGTGTTATTTATGTTGTGCACATACAGGTTTTCTTCTTGGCTGTAAATATATTTGATATTTTCATGACTCAAAAAAGAACTTTACAGCAGTGAATGCACTGGACACACAGGGACTTTTGACTGGCTTCTTCACTCCAGTGTCAGATAGAGGGGCTGTACTCGTTCATTCTCTTGTACCCAAGAGAACTGGGGATGAGATTGATCCTAGAACTGTGCACCCTGGACAGCTGGGTGGTGCAGCCAGGTGACTGGTTTACCATGACAGATTTTAATGATTGTTTAAAGAAGACTGTTTATTTTCTGTGTGTCCTCTGAGTGCAGAACACTTTGTTTTGTACATCACATACCCCTGAGATTCACTAAACAGACTTTTAGGCTATTCATGCCTGAATCCAGAGAGTTTGCCATTTTTCACTCACTCCAATTTATCCAGCACCTAAAACCACATGAGAGTTTAAAGTCGACTGGAAGTAAAGGGCACTCCACCATGTCAGCTAGGGCTGTAATCTAGACTTACTCACTCAAATCTTGCAGCATTTGGGCATGTCTATCAGAAACCAGTCAAACCACTGTTGTGGCAATAGTTTTGACAGCGTAAGAGTGCAAATCAGAAAATGATGTGCCACTTATGCAGGCAAGCGTAGTGATAGGCACATTGTCCCGTCTGTGACAGCTTCCGGACAGTGACCAGCTGGTACATTAAAGCTTGTCTGCAGATGTTGTGCATTACTCCATCTCGGTACACTATTTGCAGCTATGAAGATGAATGGTGCCATGGACATGATAATTAGACAACTTTTGGGGTCCCATGGTGCCATAAATTACAACATCTGAGAGTCAAGTCAAGCTATGAAGGAACTTTCTTGCATTACCACATTCCTCTCATTCTCTCTCCTCCTTTCATGTCAGCTCTCTAACATCGCCTTTTATATTAAATGCCCCTGAGTATAAGTCAAAAGTGGTCCAGTTGGACACATACACAAAGAGGAAAGATTATGTAATTTTTACCCCATTGAATATGATGGCTTGTGGTGTGATAAACTCACAGCTAGCCACACAGGGTTTGTTTGTTCTGTGGAGACTGGATGGTTGGTAAGCTTCAGTGTAAGCAAAGGCTAACTCATATATGCTGTATATTGTTTTCATCACCAGTACCTTATCCAGCAGATTGTATACAACACCTCTGTAAAGAAGCACTTTGGTTGCCACCCTGTCTGTTAATCGGGTTTAATCGACAGGATGTGTGGAAATCTTTCTCCAGGCCTTCTCAGTCAGAACTAGATGGTAGACGAGGGTTGTGAGAAGCTTTAAGCTCTGTCAAGTTCTTGACATTAACACTGAATTAAATATGCACCTGTAATGTGTAAGGATTGCTACTCTCAATCCCACTGAGCATCAACATTCCAGACTGCAGCTTGTTGCAGCAAATTTCAACTCACTTTTGATTTGATTTCCAGGTCCATATACTGTGGTTTCTCCCAACACACAACATGCAAACTTAATGCTATCTGCCTAGCGCCAAATGGCAGCGAGCCAAAGTAAACGAGTGCCTGGTGAAAAGAGTTCAACATGTAGCTTGCCAAAGAGAGCCAGATAGTTTTGTACACCAAGATGGCCAGCCAAACTGGGACCGATGGTGTGTATGTGCATCAGTCATGTGACTAAATTACATTCTTGTTATGTCCTTTTGCTCAACGTCTTTCTGCTGCTAGTCTCATGTCAATCAAAAGAGACTTCAATCTCAATGGAATAACCCATTAAAAACAAAAATTTTAAATGTGTGTCAATGTTTGAGGAAAAAGAGCTTCACGGTTGTTTGTTTGCAGGACGTGTGTGAGTCAGCAAATGTTTGCCAACAAGTTAGCTAAGGATTTGTATCCTCTGTAGAGAGGTTTGGGAAAGTATTTCAATTTTATAATAACAGGTTTCATTTAGAAAAGCTTGTGCTACGTTAATTAACTTTTAAACAGTCACTTCACTTTGCTTCTCATTAGTGTTTTGACAGTCTGTACAATCCTGCGTGTATTTTTTTTTTCTTCTGTTTGCACAGTTACACAGTTACAGTTACTGCTCTTTACCATTTTAGCGGTGACATGAATATCAGAGTGTTCATCCGCAACAGACACCACGTCACACCAGTTACTGAAGACCTGGGCTCTCTCAGATGTAATACAGACACCATCACACTGTGGCAAACCACCAGGGTCAACACAACTAATAGTAAAAATGTCTACTGCCCTCCTGGCATACACAAGCACACAAAAGATACTCATTTTATTCCTACTGTTAGCAGAAGAAGGAATGGTAGTTATAGTAACAGCAGTTGTAGTAGTAATAGTACCAGAGTAGTGGGGATACTAATTATATTCATAATTATTTAGATTTATATATTTTATATTATCATTATAATTGGTCAATATGCCACAAAGGAGAATAGATAGTACCGCTGAGGCCAGTGCGTATCCAGCCAGTTCTGCATTGCCAATGTGACCACAGAATATGGTGATAACAAAAGGCAGGAGGAAGTTCAGAATCCGAGACAGCAGCTGTAGAAACAAACAGAAAGATATGACTAATTTCCAAACAGCCTCATCATTGATCAGGTGAAGCTGATGCAGCAAATAATTGTTATTAACTAAGCTCAGACAGCTTATCTGTACTCAGAGAAGTAGTTTGAAGTTAGAGAGCAGTGTTGTGAAATCACCAAGCACAAACTGGTTTGCACTAGCATGAAGTGTAGACACCGTTTTATTTCACCTTTTGCATATTGTATATACATTTCAGAACTAGTAAGGGATTGCACTGTTTGATTATATTCTGTAACAGTGTGCATTCAACAGAAACTCTGCAATAAACGAATAGTTACCGAATGTATTACAGTTGCAGCTCTTTATGAATTACATACCAATCCCCCCCCCACCAACACTTCAACTTTCCCCTACTCACCAGTGGGCCCGTGAGCCGCAAGACATGGTAGAGTTCCTCTCTGTAGGCCAGTGGTAGCCAGCGTCTCACACACGCACACCGAAACAGTTTGGAGCTGACTACTTCCACCACCTCATCTCCCTCAGCCACTGCCGTCTTGGCAACAGAAACCCCAGCAACGGGTTCTGCACCCAGCGAGGGTTGTGCAGGTTCCGCGGAACCCAGCTTCTCCATTCAAACAGTAAAAGAAGAGAGATGGGAGCGAGAAGGGAGAAAAGCTATGGGACAGGGGAGGGAGGGAGAGAGGGAGGGAGGGAGGGAAGGAGGGAGGGAGTGTGGAGAGAGAGTGCAAGGGGTAAGAGGGGCAGTCAGTCTATCTGGGTTTAGAAACATGCACTTCTTCAAAGTTATTGATTAAATTATGTGGTTTGGAAGGGGGAGATGAGAGAATGAATGCAGAAGGAAAAGAAAACAAAGGGAGGGACTGTTGTTAAAAGGGTCAAAGCAGGGCTGCTGAATGTTTCTTGATAGGGAGGAAATACACTGTGTCTACGTATTTTACTGTGTATGTGTGTGTGTGTGTGTGTGTGTGTGTGTGTGGTCTTGCACAGCTCAGTAGTAATCTGATGTGGAATGCCTATTTGCAAAGTGTACACTCGGAGTTCTGATGGCATAAATGCTGCAGGCTTTGATTAATTACTTGCCTGTTTTACAGGTACATGTTTGTGTTTGTTTGTGTGCATATGTATTAGGCGCTGATCTTATCTGCCTTGGAGTGGACTTTGAACAATGGCTTTATCCCTGGGGTCGCCTTCCTTATGTGTTTGACACATAAACAAACAGTCACATGTGCTTACTAACCTGCACTCATCTTTTTTTTTTCCCGACAGAGCTCTGTAACTTCAATATTTATTCAACTGGCATCTAGTCTTCAAGATACAGTTATTCTCAAAGTAGACAGAGCCAGGAAAGAACCAGGACGTGCACAGTTAATATGTGTCATTTAGCAGCAGCAAGGCCAAATTCACCTTCAGTCAATTTCTGTCTCAAAGTCTACATGATCAAACACAGATTGACCTTTAGTATGAGAGAAGTCATAAGCACAACAATCAGCTTACACAGTAACGATGAAGACGCTTCAAGTGTTTGTGTGTGTGTGTGTGTGTGTGTGTGTGTGTGTGCATGTATGGTGGGAAAAAAGAGATTCCTGCGTGCGTCTATCTAGTATATAGGTTACAAGCTAGTCAGTTGTGCAACATGATATAAAGAGCACATTATTCCTCTGCAATTACGCATGCTGCAATTGCTGCTAACCTTTGCTCTTTGATCTGATTGACCATGCACTTGCTTTTTTAAAGAGCAGGTATAAGAGGCTGTCAAAGATTGAATATTATTCACTGATTAAGTGAATTTTAATGCTTGTAATGCATTAAAATTCACTTCATCCAATGCAAATACGTGACCAAAGAAGAGGGGAAGTTTGAAGGAGGCATGACTAATACAACTGGCACTTTCTATGCCCAGTCAAAAGCACATAAGGGATTATTTTTGAGAGCAAGTATAAGAAGCTGTCAAAGACTGAAAGCAGGTTTAGCAGATACAGGCCTAACATTTTAAGAAGCTTAAATGTTAGCTCTTGTTGAGACAGGACAGAAGGAAATCAAAATCTGATTGAATGAAAGTATTAACAGCAACAATGATAAGAAGGTGTGATACAGTATGTCTACAAATTCAAATTCTTATCTTTATTCTAATGCAGGGTTACAAAGTGGTTGACAAAAACATCTAATGATCATTGTGTAGCCTATTAAAATCAACATTATCAACTGCAAATTAGACTATTAACAAACACTCCACCACAATGATATTATCATAAGCACATTATGGTCTGATATTAAGGTTAGTAATGCTATTGATACATTTGTGCTTAAAATAGTCACAGTGCACAAAAAACACATACAGCATATAACAAATGACTAAATAAATCTGAAATACACTGAAATTCTCAAGCATGAAGCTCATGCTTAAAATCATAAATTGTAGGACTCATTAACTAAATGTATTGAGGAGACATTTTTAAGTTGGACACACACACACACACACACACACCCCAATGATGGGTTCACTCTATAAACTAATCTAAAATTGTGGAATCCGTGTGAAGCAGCTCACCTGTTCGCTGTGCAGAAAAGCATTTAGGTGAATAAGGCCATGTAGGATCACAATGTCATGTCGAAATTCAAATACTTTATGAAGATACCACTGCTGTGCCATATGAGTAAAGTGCGCAGAGCCCTTCTCTCAGTTTGGAGTTGACATGTATTGATCCTGCTGTAGTGTGATGGTGACAGCTATTTAATAAATTCCAAGACGAGCATGCATTTGTTTGGTCAGCGTGAGCAGTGTCTGGCAGTTTTTCAAGCCCAAAGTGTGAGAGGTAACAGCGCTTTGATCTGACAGGTGAAATTTGGATGTCAGGGGGTGGAACACAGCTCCTGTGGGCTAGGGCCCAATTTTACCTCCTGTTCTCACTGCTCTTATAGCGTCGTTTTCGGCTGCTGTTGTAAGCGAAAAAGCAGTGTGACTCCATATCCCATTTATGCTTTAAATGTTTTTCCTTGTCATATGAAATCCATAAAATTGTACCTAAAATACACATTTAACTTTTTTGTCATATCCCAAACCCATGAGGTTTTCACTCAGTCCTGTGACCCTAACACTCCCCTCTAAAAATGTGGAACATTCCACAGGTCACATGTTCAACAGGAAACTGCATCTTCAGAAGGCAATGGGAAGAGGAAGACCAAAAGTAAGTTTTCTCACTTTCTTTTCTATGTATTTGATGATATGTAACTGTGACTGAAAAGGTCAATCTCAAAATACTGTCCTGTTATTGAAATGATTTCGTAGAAGTTATTTGTTCATCTTGTTATGCTGATGTTATTAGCATGGTCGCCATTTGGCTACATTTCATGTGTTTGCTAACTCTATGCTAAAACTCAGTCCTGTTACTTTCATGCGCTCATAAAGAATAATAGGACTGAGTAACAGTAACAGACATGAGTAGCAGTTAATTGATTTATTACCAGAAGTGGACCAAAGCATAAACCTGATGGATAATAGTTAGGGCGTGTAACATACATGTGAATAATGATAGACAAGCAGTATGTACCCGACCCGATTCTGACTCCAGCGAACCGTCACTATATTTGAGTTACTGCAGGGAACATACTGCCCGCGTTGCATGAGCGTTGCTGCTGACGTCGCTGACGTCGTTAACTGCTGCTATGGCACCATGGTGGTCTTACAATACATCCAAAGATCCTTTTATATATATGTATATATATTTATATATATGTCTCCTCTACTGTCTCTGATACATCCATGTGTGGAACACGGATGGGTCCAAAACCTCTATTGTGATGTCCGCGGTAAGACGGCTAATTAGTACGACACAAGACGACGGAAAATACCGCCAATTACGTCTAAAGCATAGAGTGTATATAAACTGGTATTAAGACAGAAAATGCCGTGTTAACACGCCACTTTTAAACGTCTTAAGACGTTTACAACATCAATATTTCTATTATATTGGTTGGCTCAACATATCTACCCTTTTTGACGGAGGGGCTACATTAGGGATATGTATGCCTTGTTGTGGTCACGTAAACTCTTGAGAATGGGGACGTTTGGGCTACGTACGTATCGTGTCATATGGTCTTATACAGCTGTGAATCAGTATTTGGGACAGTCCATTTGTGTGGAGGGGGAGCAAGAATTTGTTAAAACTCCTGACTAAATCACTGAAAATTGTGAAAGACAAGCTTGGACAATTCAACATCGTGAGCGGGAATTTGAGCGGGTTTAAGTGACATTTATTTAAGTTCAAGTATCCGTTTGTTTAAAGTATGTTAGTTGTTCAGGTGTGCTCCTCTCTGCTCCCTGCTCCACTACAGCTCCGCCCCCTTACCTGCTCGCTCTCTACGGCCACTACAGGTTCTCATTCCTGCTCAGAAGGTGAACAACAGACCATATGTATGTTTTTCATTCAACAGGAAAACACTCTCGCCACTAATCAGAAAGGATTTTAAACAGTTTACACATGAATCAAAGGCTTACTCAACCCAAATTCTTTCTTTCCTCCCCCTCTGCTCAAAATTCAACAGGTTGCCATTTTGTGCTCTAATACTGCCATTCAGTGGGCACTTAGACAAACACACCACATCAAATGAATGTCAATTATGATTTTGAACTTAAATTTTTCAAGTACTAGCCTATGAAATGCAGATATAAATAATGTCAATATTATGTATATGACATTATTTTTATTAATAATGTCAGTATTCCTAACCTCAATTCATAGGTTGAATGGGGAATTGTTTCTTCTCTTGAAATGATAAGGCCTGTGTAGGGTTTCCCCTCAGAAATTGATGAAGTGGTAGCACCCAAATTCAAACGCCTTAAGACGTTCAAATTTATGTTAATAAGTTTATTATTCACCATAAGTACCTTGAATGAGTAACTGGTTGCTATGTAACGTAAGCCGTTCTCCAGACACAATTACCATACACCTCAGGGTATTTCGTGACGATGATCTATCTTCCGATAGTCTGAAATGACTATGAATGTATTGATTACACCTGATATAGTGATTTACTGTAAATGCCATCACTGGTATAAAACAGTATATGCCGCTGGCTCTACAGTTTAATGCCGGTAGAAAACAGATGACCCCAGTAATCTTGTTGATTGTGTCACTCCAATGTTCATCTTGTTTTCCTAAACCTTACCTAAGTTCCCAGGGTACAGGCCATAAAGACCTTCACTCTGTATACAATGGTTTACTTTTTGGACACCCTTATGACTGATAGTGGACAGAAACACTTCTCGCCTCCATTGCTAGGGTAACTAAGGGGCTTATAGATGAGGAAAGCATAAGCATCAGAATTTCCCCAAATCTAATTATTGTCAAGGGTGACAAGAACGAGACACATGTAATATTAAGTGGGTAAGAACATGACAATTGCGGACTTTGGTGTCCAATAGCATCTTCACACATGAATGTTTAGGATAAAGTTTAACCTTATATGGAGTAAGGTGAATGAATGTTGCAGCCATGTGATACCTGGGATTATATACCCATGGCCATACAAGAAACCTTCAGAAATTGGTTTGGCACTACTATGGTTTACTTGCTGTCATTGTACTGCTCATCACTTTCTCTGCAGCATGTTAGCTTTAAATCAGTACTTCTGCCTGAGACATCTGAACTCCTGGTCATCGTACTTTTTTCAGCTCACAAGAATTTCAATCACACTGTCTTCTAACTACCCATCATTTGGCCACCGCGAAGTTCACATTGAGCTATTCAAAAATGCAGTGGTAGGTTTTTCTCCTGTGACGAACAAAGCGTATGGTCTATGCACTTTTGAAAATAAAAAAATGGATTTTGCCTACTTCAAGCTCTGCTTCAAAGTAACGAATAGGCCTACTTTATAGGAATGTTGTGGAGTCAAAAGTACAATATTTGTGTATGTGTGTATAAGTGTAGTGGAGTAAAAGTCTCCAAAGTTGACAAAAAAAAATTATGTACAGCTTGAAAAATGTACTTAAGTACAGTTCTCAAGTAAATGTACTTTGTTACTATCCATCCCTGTTTATTAGTGTGAATATTATGCCAATATTATGCTACTCACCAGATTTTTAAGTTTTACAGTTGACATTACTGAAATTGTTGACATTTAAGATCAGTTTTACAATGTGATTATTATACTTACAGGGAGCCAATCCACCACTAAGTGCTGCAGAAAAGC
The DNA here is from genome assembly GCF_002260705.1 of Seriola dumerili. Taxonomy (NCBI): domain Eukaryota; kingdom Metazoa; phylum Chordata; class Actinopteri; order Carangiformes; family Carangidae; genus Seriola; species Seriola dumerili. Next base: position 4,424,464 of record NW_019174704.1, read on the forward strand.
AGCGGCGCTATCGCGCTCGACGTGATGCTGACCCATGGAAGAGGGAGAAATATTTAGAGACGCAACGTGATAGATACAGGAAGGACCTAGAGTCAGGCAGGAAGAAAACCATTGATGGCCTCAGTGAGAGAAAAAAGCACAAGTGCCGCAGAAAATGGAGGGAGACTTACCATAGGATCAAGAACAGGAAAGAAGCCGCGGAGCTGTTTGCTATCTTGGAAAAGACAGGAACAACAATTGAGTTGTTTAATGTCAAGGAGGAAGCAGTAGAGAAAGTAGTTTTAGAGCTGCCCAATGATGTGCCACCAGTTCCGTCCACCTTGAGGATGCATGATGACGACTGCATGTTGAGACAAAATGTGAACTGTGAGTGTTTTGATGCGAAGTGTTGCACAGTCAGTCATCAACAGACGACTCCCACAGCCACAGAGGTTCAGTGGCAAAGTCCTGATGCTGTTGGCAAATGGTGTGTTCTGAAGTACGACGGTCACCTGTACCCCGGCATCATCATAGACACAAGTTCAACACATGTTGAAGTCCGTTGTATGGAGAGGATTGGGGTCAACAGGTTTTTATGGCCAGCCTGCGAACATATCCTTTGGTGCCTGTTTGAGGACGTTGTGTGTACCATCCCACCCCCAAGGCAAGACACAGGTCGCCACATGGAGATTGAGAAAGAAGTCTGGGCCAAACTAGAGAAGGCTTCTTAGAAAAAGTAAGGCAAGTTTGTTTTCATGAATTTATTGCAATTTTAGCTAAAACACTATCAGATGTAGAGTTGTCCTAAAGTTGATTTTAGGACTAGTTCTCAAAGCACAGATCTGAGGACTTGTGTAATCTTCAGCTTTTTATCTTTGCTGTCCTTGTTACCTTTTGTAGAATATGGAGAGGACCCATACCGTGCAGGAGCCAGAAACACCCACCCATGGCATGCTGCAGGGAAGAAGCGGGACACCCCTCCATCCTCTCTATCTGTCTCCCCCTTCCTCTCTTGCTCCCGCTCTTTCTCTCTCCACCTTTCTTTGCTGTAAAGAAGTACAAGCACATAGCACATCCCTTCAACACAGACAACCCACACACAATGTGCAGACTTACATAAACACAAAAAAAAAAATACACAGATACACTAAAAAATACACGCATATACACTCTTAGGCACGAACTCACATACAGACACATATTCCTGTTACCCAGTGTTCTGTTTTTTTTGTTTTATTTAGATAAAGCACTATCTTTTAAATCATGTTTGGTCCATCATTTATCCAATTGTGAAATAAATTACATGATAAAAAAATGAATAATTTAAGGTTTGGCTCAGACTAGGCTGATTGAATATTCTAAATTGACCATAGGTGTGACTGTGAGAGTGAATGGTTGTCTGTCTCTGTGTGTTTGCCCTGCGATGGACTGGCGACCTGTCCAGGGTGTACCCTGCCTCTCGCCCGAAGGGTGCTGGGATAGGCTCCAGCCCCCCCGCGACCCTACTAGAGGATAAGCGGTAGAAAATCAATGAATGAAGGTTTGGCTCAGCATTTTCTTTGAAAAATACAACTTGTGTGCAACGATAGTGATTTTTAGTCACACATTGATTATTTGAACATAAACACTTTAGGGGAAAACAGACAAATCTGTTGATTTGCTTTTAAACATGCTTTTTAAATGACACACATTTTGGTAACAGGACTGAGGAAAAAGCAACTGTTTTCCACTTAGAAACCTCGTAATAAATGAAATAAATTTGCAATTGAGCAATATTCATTTTGAATAGTTTGAAATGTGTGTTGTTAGATTCAGTATTGAAAAACCATTTTAAAAAATGAAGTTTGATTTGGAAGGGTCACAACAAGCAAAGGGCACCCAAGTGGGAACACAATGTTTACATTTTTGCAAAACAGATCGAAAATCGGATTTTTGCTTTGTAGAATCATAATTTTTACATTAAACGATAAAATATAAGTATAAAGTGCAAATGTAAAAGCACTTGTAAAGGCTATACTGGGTCTTTAGCAGCTCTGTCATCAGCTTGCAGCAAAGCTGTGGTTTATCACCTGTTTTCACAACAATGCACATATTGCATCTCAGCTTAGTGTCAGTCATCAGACTGATTTTCAAGAATCGCACCCATATCTTTTTATTCAGGAGCACCAGAATAGCTTGACACTGTTCTCCTCTCATGTGAGAACATCAGGAAATATAGATAATGTGAATTTGATGTAAAAATAAAATGAAATAAAGATAATTTACAATATTTAAAATATTTGTATATATTTTTTTATATATACAAAGACAACTGGCAAGCAAAGAGTTACATGACTTGCTGTTGTGACTTTTATAAGTTTTAAATCTAATTGTTGGCTTCCACAGTGACTTGCTTCATCAACACATATAGGCCTATTGTGTCAAATATATTAGATTGAATTATCAACAGATTATGGGCTTTAAAACCTTTAACTATGAAAAGCATATGAAGAGAATGTATTTTAATCCTTAGGTCCACACCCAACACATTTTAGTGCCACTGTAAAGACTATAGCCAATAAAAACTTTTCCTGTGTTTATACATAAGTGCACAACAATAAAAGAGAGAGAGAGAGATGGGTGGGAAGATTGAAAGGGTATTGACAGGAACAGACAAGTGGAATGATGAGAAAGCCAGTTAGAAACACGCGAGGGAGGTTATAAAAAGTGTCCTCATCTGCATGAGAAGCCGCATATAAGAGCTACTGAAGATTCAAACAGTCCTTCACATCCTCATACTCACACACAAGGAACATCAGAAATAAAACGGACAAGAAATAGGAGGAAATAATTATTGCCAGGTAAGTACCTCTGATATAAAGCCTTTACGCGTGAGTACACAAAGGTATGAGCTATCATAAATTTTATATGTTGAAATAATGTTACAGTTTATTTTATCCATAAGAACCGAGAGAGCATTCGCACCGTGCGACTAGTAACTTCTACATAACTTGGCTGGTAGCTGTAATTCTAATGATTTCTTGTACGTAAACTGCAATCACATTATTTTTTTTTGTTATCTTCAAGTAATCAGCGCTAGCAAGTACAAACTGAAAATTACAACTGTAGTAAACAATGACTTTTCATGCTTAAATATCTCATAATATCCCAGATATCCTAAATGGGATCTGATATACACACTTAATGACTAGAACTGCAACAAAATGCCTGAGAGTGATATGCATGTAAATTATCTCTAGCTCTGTTCTACAAATATCAGATGGCAAGTTTTTCTAGTGTTTTGCCAAAAATGTCTGTTGTGACATGATTACCCTAACAGCAACTGAGAGCACTAATTCAAACTAATTTTATCACTGGAAGTGACTAAAAGTTTTTTCTGTTGAAAAGTGCTGAACTTTTGGTGAATTCAGATCTCATGAGAATTTTAAATAAGCACTGCATGAGTGATCTCTCTGAGGATCTTTCCCTTCCTTCCAGGTTCACCCAAGGAAGAGAAGATGATGTTCAGACCCTCTCTTTTCCATCTGCTCTTCTACTGTGCAACCCAGACACTAGGTAAGCATGTCTTGTTGGTCACATATCTGACCTTGGCTTAAATTATTCCAATAGGATACATTTTCTCACACCTTTAGCATAATCACTTTAGTTTTCACTGCTTCACTTAGTGATCCCTTAAAGTTTCAACTTTCCCAAGGTGTCAAGATCCAGTCTGAACCAGAGGTCAGCGGTGAGGGTGTCATACAGACAGAGCTGCAGAGGACAGTGACTCTGCTCTGCCTGCCTGACGGCGGCTCTGAGACTCAGGCTGACGAAGAGCTGGTGTGGCTGAGGAATGGCGCTGTGGTCAGTCTGAGGGAAGAAAATAAGAAGGGTCGCAGCAGCGTGTGTGTTACACCCGTCATCCATGAAGATAACGGTGCCACTTTCACCTGCCACCTGAGCAGAAATGCCACAATTAGGGCCTCAGTCACCCTGAATGTCACATGTGAGTCTCTTCAAATAAATAATAATCTCAATAACTATTAGATGGATTGCAATGAAATGTTGTACAAACATTAATGTCAAATGTCAAAATTTCATGGTAATCTGAGATATTTCAGTCTGGACCAACTGAGATACCAAATGACATTGCCATCCATAGAGCAATGCTAACATACAGTAGGTTAATGAAATGTGTGAATCTATCTGAAAAAACCAAATCATATTATCATATTTTTTTCAAATACTTCAGCAGCATCAATACTTTGTCTCTGATGTTCCTCTTCAGATCACCCACAGCTCTCTGGGTCAGAGGAGGTTGCAGTAGAAGATGAGTCAGCGCTAGTCCTGCGGTGTGATATCTGGGCCAATCCACCGGTCTCATCTGTGTCGTGGACACTAAATGGAAGCGCAGTGGATCTATTTGCAGGTGGTTTCACAGTGACCAATGACGGCTTTACAAGCCAGCTGACTGCCAGCAATGTGGAGAAAAGCGTGCATGAAGGCACGTATCAGTGCACAGCTAACTCTCCCGTCTATGGAGAACACAGCAAGCGCTTTCAAGTCACACTAACAGGTCAGTTCACACAATCAGTATGACACAATATGCTTAAGCCACATCTCAAGGTTGAATATGCTTATTTGATATTAATCAGCACATGAAATGATGAGCCACTCAGTGAATGTGAAGTAAGAAAAAGTGGGCTGATCACCTTCTTCCTCATCTGTAGAAAAGACCATGAAGTTCCCACTGATGCCCATGATAGCGGGGCTGGTGGTGGTGATCTTTACTGTACTTCTTGCTGTGGTTTCACGGTGGAGCAAAATCACAAAGGTAACATACAAAACATGCACAACATACCCACATACAGCTCAGGGACTGACCCTGAATCATTACAAACCAAACCCACTAATGCTTTATGTCTCTTTTGACAGTGCTGCAAGTAAGTTGTGTCAGTTGGTCTCTGCTTCACCAAATGAGGCCATGAAGACATCACCTCTCTCGACTGAGTGCAAGAGACTGTGATCGCCCATTTATGTAGCCCCGTTTTTAATTTTATATGATATTTAAAAAGAAAGGTTCAACATTTTGGGAAATGCATCTCTTTACTTTATTGCTGAGATTTTGAAGACAAATCCCACATCTGTCTGTGAAACGTGAAGCTACAGCACAGCGGCTGGTTAGCTTGGCTTAGCATAAAGACTGGAATCAAAGGGAAACAGCTAGCCTCGCTCTGGTCAGAGGTAACCCCTTATAAAACTAGAGTGTGTGGTTTTTAAACAAAAGTTAATGTGTTAATTAATGAGCTTTATAAGTGCTGGAAAGTGAATTTTGTTAACTCTTGAATCAGAATAGCTAGACCTATTTCTCATGTTTCCAGTGTTTGTGCTATGCTAAGAGCTGCAGGGAGTAGCTTCGTGTTTACCATACAGTCGTAGGAGTGTTAGTAATATAACTCTTGACAATAAAGCAAATAAGCATTTTTCCTAACATGTCTTTTAAAATCTACTGTCTACTGTACTAGCTGTTGCTCATTTATTTGACCATTGATTATGGCAGCAGGAGCTGTGACGTTTGCTACAAGACCTTAAGATGATCCTTAAATCTGTTATTTAATCGTGTGATGCGCTCTGACCCTGTGATGCAAAAGTGGGTTTTAAGTTTCCATCACCTCTTTTCTTGTTGATATCTTTGGAATAAAAGTGCCGCAATGTAAGCCACGAGTCCAGTTGTCTATTTGACAGTTTCGGTTTGAGGATAGAATTTGGGGGCAGTGAATTAATGTCATCAGTGGAGCTCCTATTTCCAACACATGGCAGGAATTTGCATAAAACATAGTGTTTATTACAGTTTTTACATATCATATATTGGCAGATTGGCAGGTATATTTAACACTGCCATTGTTTGATAAATGCATATAATATGTCCAGTTACCCAGGTAGCCCATTTTGCTCATTGTTGTCCACATGTTGTGTCTCTGCAGTGGTCAAGTCATAAATTATATGATTATTCAATACATTAATTTTTAACTGGCCAGAAAGACACTTATACATATAAAGTTAGATGGATTAAACTCATTTTATAAAATGAAAGAAAAGCAATAATTATTTTAAAATAATAAGAACTTTTATAATCCCTATGTTGATGCTTTTAGCCCTCCTGATGTAAAGGTAGGTGTAGGTTTCAGAGACATATCTGTCAAACAACAACAGAATAAACAGGTGTGTCTAATAAATGTTCATCCAAGAACCGACTGAGAGACGAAATCCTGGTGTCTAGTTTTCACATTTGGACTGAACTTTAACTCCTGACTCAACAGTACAATCGAGGCTTGTTAAAATCATGTTATACATTTACTCTTAATGAGACAAAAGGACAGGGACTTGCCATGTCATGAGGGGTCAAGGTCTACAGTTTTGTGTTCTTACCAATAAAGAAACACTTAACATGTTGACATAAAACAATGCAATACCAAACGAGAGCACGTTTGTCAGGAATGCACAGGTTTGATATCAGCTACAAGAGGTGATCAAATATACAATATAAAGACAAGCTTACTGTATGAGTCATGGCTTTTATTGTAAAAGAAGCTGCTGGGTTGTGCCTGGAGCTTTGAATCGCCACTCAAGAATTTACCTCTTCTGTGTCAGGCTTTTCAGTTAGCTACAAGTGTGTCCAAAATTCAGTAATTATCAATAATGTAAATGTCTAATTGATCCCTAATGGGAAATTCACAGCTACCAAACAATTGTTTGAAAAGGGTACTGAAAAGACAGATGTCACTCAACTGTAATGTGCTAATATGTAAAAATGAGGATGTGAATGATTTTTTTATTTAGGTTTATGACCACACTCAACATATGCCAAAAAAAAGAAAAAAGTCTGTCTATTTTACATTGAGACAAAAGAGGCTTTCTGATGTCTCCCCACTGACTGTGCAGACATGGAGAAACTGCCCTTCTGTATCTTCTGACTCGCCCTAAACAATAGACTGATCTTTGCTTTGTGTCACGTTGCTGTGCTGTCATGTTGGGAAGCCCATTTTGTCTAGATATATTTGTCCTAAATTGTTTTTGCAAAACACAGGTTCATCACAAATTGTTTTATGAAACAAAATAACAAGAACATGAAAAGTTAATGAAAAGTGGAAACACAGGTTTGTTAATGCCTTTATTAAATCACCTTTGACTAAAACAAAAAGATTTCAAAGCACTGGTGCCTGTAAGCATTTTACATGCTGGTCTATAGTGACATCTGCTGGACACTTCAAATCCTCTCCTATCTATGGTAATTGCACTTTTATGTCAATGTGCAAAGAGACAGAATGGAATATTAATGTGAGAAAATGACAATCTTCACTGGGTGTGACAAAGAACACATGAGTTAACAGTATTTAATGAACAGTTATCCCTGTTCTGTTGGTGTCGACAGACTGCATAATCCAACAGGACAGTCGTGTATTTATCATAGAAAGGTATTTAATCTAATCTTTAAGCATCTATTTCCACTGGGATTTAGAATCTATATTTCAAAGGAGAATAAAAGCATCAAGGTAGAAGTTAACATTGTTAATTAAACAACAAACAAAACTCTCCACATGAGCACAACCAGCAGCATCTTCGGCTTGTTTGAATCTTAGCAAAAAGAAAAAATTATAACAAACTCTTTGAACATTAAATGCATTAACACAAGCCTTTTTAATGCTTTTATAGTGAGTGCCATGATGCGATAGTAAGATATGGTTGGACAATATAGACACAATGAAATATTAACTTATTCTTGACATTATGTTAATATAATGTGGTGGCATTTGGGTATAACTAATGGTACTTTTTCACATGAAAAGTTTTTGTTTTTAAAGAAAGTGTTGTGATGCCCTAACAGGACAAAGAATTCAGACAATCCTCACATTATCTTTGTTAAATTCTGTCGTCGTTATAAATGGGACAGACAAAATATTAGAATCATTTTCTCAATATACAACAATCCAATGACACTACTAACTGGCCTCAAAACTTGCCAAGTTGATACAACATCTATCTCACGCCATGTCAATAAAAATGGAACATCATAAACCTCACAAAGATAAGCTTTATTACTGGACTGTTGCATTGGATTGCATTATAGGCTGGAGCTGAAAAACTGCAACTCACGGTACATAGCCTGTATTCTGCTCATTTGTCTGAATAGAATATTTAGTACTGTATCAAACTGTGCTTAAAGAATATATCAGAGGGGTAAGTGGTACAATGATGATGGTGAAATGTATACAGTGAATCTGCTTATTAAGAGGAATCTCAATTTTTTAACAGTCAAAAGAGCATAGAGGAACAGTTGATATGACAATATGATTAACTTTTAAGGGGTCTGAGGCTACAATTTCATGAACAATCGATATTAATTTCACATACAGTATTTCTGTAAAAATGAAATCCATAATTAAAATGAAAATAATTGGCTTGAAACAAACAACCGGTTTTCAGTGCATTGTAGATGACCATATCATCATGTCTATTTTTTTTCTCCACGTAGTGCCTTAAAATAATTCGTCTCAGCCTTGAACTGTATGTTTGTTTTTTTGTGACCATTTACATTTATGTTTCATTTGCTCAATGAAAAATATAAACACAGTTCTTTTCTGTAAATGAATCTTCCACACAGCATGTTCAGCATCAATCCAAAAAAAGTGTCACACATAAATTATACATTCATCAAATAAATTCATAACAGTGTCATATTAGTTTGTATGATGTTAAAACACACTTATCTGACCTGGTTAGGCCATTTTGGTCTTTGTTAAAGCTCCAAATTAATTTCACAGCACTTTATGGTGACGTACATGTGGAGACGTAACGTATTACGTCATTGAGGATGCTTTGCGTGAAGGGCGTGGTGATGAATGTGTGTTGTGTGTGCGTTCCGCGGTCCACCGCCAAATTCAAACAGAGAAAGAAAGAAGCAGAAGCAACAGGCAACTGAAGTACACAGGACACACGACTCTCACAGCTTTCAGGTAACCTAGCGGCACAGGAGACGGTTTTAAGCTGTTTTTCTTTTTGTTTGTTCTCTTAAATCAGGTATTTAACGAATATTTATTTTAGCTTTAACGTTACCTAGCTAGCGCTGTTACTGCTGATGAGCTAACGGTGTCTTCTCGGGCACAACAGCTCTTTTTGTCAATGAGTGATAATCACAGGCCTTTTATTGATAATGAAAAAAAAAAATCATCAACGTTACCATTTGTGGCCTAAGTGTTAACGTTAAATCACTGTTATTTTTCTCCTCTGGTAGTGTTTTGGATTAAGTTAGAAAGGGCAGGGCAGTCTTCCATGCAAGAGATCCTTACCAAACAAAAGCCTCAGACTTTTACTAACACAATTCACTGCTCCTTGATTATATGGATTGTTAAGGGTCATTTGCTCCTTCATTTTTCATTGTATTTCTTCAGTAACTGAATGCTGTGGAGTAAATTCTTAAGATAAGATAAACTTACATTACTATAATTGTAAAGAGATTGTTTTGCTTGTTTGTCTCTATCGTAATACATGGATATTTCTTTCTTATTTACTTCTATGCTACTTAGTGTGACGTGTTGCATAACTTACTTTCTTCAAGTGTTATACACTTTCACAAACTTAAATAACTAGAAAGAAACATCATGGGCAAAAGTTTACTTTTTTACAGCTGCAACTAACAATAATTGTCATCACTGATGATCTATAGTTTCATAAATGCTGGAAATTAATTTTTTTCTTATCATGATTTCCAAATGACTGAATTATTGTAATTGCTCTAACTACTAAGTAAACTGAGAAATCGATGTATTGTTTCAGCACTATTTTTATTTTCCTAAAATCTTTATAAACCACTTGAAATATAATTATTGTAAAACATATTCTGCTGTTTTGTTATCTTATTTCAGTCTAGTCAGCATGGCATCTTCAATGATGGATGGAGTTGGGAAAGCTGTGGTGGGAGTCTGGCGGGCACACACAGTCCTGGATGAGTCTGACGGGGCAGAGAGCTCCCCTGAAGCCCCAGACCGTTTCCGCAAGCTCCGCTCCTCGTCTTCACTTAACTCTCTGCGAATGTCTTTGCGCAAGCGGCTCCCTCTACGTTCTGTCCAGACAAACTCCCTCCCTGAAAATCCGACTTGGGAAACCCTGAAGGAGCAACCAAAACCCAGCACAGTCCGCAAACTTACTCGCAGTGCTCGGAACTCCATCAGTGGAGTGTGCCAGGTAGATTGATTGGCATGGTTTTAAGTTGGCTGGATTTGGAGGTGCTGGTCAATGCCAAAGAGATTTTGTGTGTGAAAATTCCTGGAAGTGAAGTGTTTATCTTTCTTTAAATTTTTGATGCTATATGGATCAACACCAACAACAGCTATTAGTCATTTGTCCTCATCTCTTAATCATCTTTTCTTCTTCTTTCTCTTTCACCCAGAGGCTGCAGAGGACCAGGGAGTTTTCACGTGAGGAGTGTTTGGTAGCCACCCCAGGACGGACATGTGATGGGGAAGACGCTGGTGCATCAACTTCTCATACCCCAAGACGTACACCTGGTCGAGCTGCAACACCGAGACGCACCCCCAGATCAGCAGCCAAACCCGGGCATACTCCAGGCTCTAGAGGAAGAAGGACTCCTGAGGCTGGTGTACGGGGGGTGAAAACAGGAGGAGGCAGGAGACAGCTGGTCCGCATGGCTGCATTACGAAGTCCCTTTGCCTCACCCAACACACAGAATCAGAGGATGTGAGTCTTTTATTGTTTACCAGCTGCAACTTGCATTCATTCATTATACAGATTCAGATTTTATTCCTTGTTTGTTGGTTTCATTTCTGATTGTTTTGAGTGTTTTCCCCTACTGTAACAGAAAGTTTGACCGAGATTTGGAGTCTGTGTCCAGTGGACTGAAGAGACTCAAATATCTGTCCAAGGCCTTTGATGACATAATTGGCAGAGACGACAGGTAAATCATCTTTATTTTGAGTTAAATGTGTTTATAACAAGGCATGTGGTCAATTGAAATATCACTGTTCTTTAATTTTACTAATAATCATAAGTGTTTGTATTAGTTTTTGCAGTTGTAGGTAATACATGGTAGGTTAAAGGCAGTTTAAATACTACAGCTATTTCTGTATGTATGTGTTGTCCGTATTTGAGGAAGCCAGTTGTCCATTTCCTCTTATTCGCACATATTCTGCATAAAGGAGATAGCAGAATCACACGGCCTCCCTCTGCTTCCTCACCCTCCCATCCAAAGAATCCCTGTCCACAGCACAGCTTGTAGGTCCCCAGACCTCCTTCCCCTCCCCCCACCCACATTCTTCCCGCTTCAGTTTGAAACTGGGTCTGTGTTTCTGGTATTCGGACGAAGAGGGAGTGAGGGGAGGGGAGGGGAACAGCAGGAGGAGAGGGAATGGGTGTGGGAACTTGAGCCAGATGAAATGACAAAAATGTGCTTGAGAGAGCCTGGAGTATACTTGCATCACTTCCTGTGTTGACTTTCAAAATGTTAGAGCATCCAGAAAGGAATAGATACATTGTGAAAAGCGGAAAGGCTCATGGACAGTGACCATGTCTGTTTATCAGTGTGAATTATGTGCAGCCAAACGCTTTCCTTGCTGTATGTACAGGTCGTCTTGTGGGAATTTAAACACAAGTTTGTTTTCCTCCTACAACAGGCAGTTCGACTATTCCCTTATTGTGGAGTAGGGAAGAAGGTAAATTCAAACATATGCTACTAAAACCAGATGAGTTATGAAAAAATATGCTCTGAGTATAACTGATTTTGTGACATGAAAGCGCATGGCAGAGTTAGCCTGGTGCCTGTATTTCGATGCATGAGCTGTGTATAAAATTGTTATAGCTTCTGACCTGTTGCAGTGAAAAGCTGCTCTTTTGTGGCTGATGAATAACTCGCGTTAAGTAAAGGATTCTCATCTTCTCTATCAGACTCGCACTTCCTTCCTTTACTACTCTTTGCTTTACATATCGGCTCGTTCTCTGTCGCCTTATCAGTTCTTAAATACTTTCTGCTACTTACCAGTATGTCTGCAAGTCTTGGAATAGCCTTAAGAAATTGATATTATGTTATCCAAAGTCAAGGCCATATATAGACTTTGATACTGATAAATGTCACATTGTTTCAGAAATTTGGAAACTTGTTTCTAGGTGCAAGAAATATTGTGCCCTCATACATTAACATTTGCTTTAATCTTGTCATTTTTAAAGATGATCATATCAATCAGAAAAAAATAATTTGTATGGCAACTTGTCATACACAAAATTCAGCTCAAATTCTTTAATAAATTATTTATAACTTTTACATATAACAAGAGGAGAGAAGTGCACTGATGAATGATTACTTTTATCCTATTTTCCATTTGTCATTGGTAATCAAGCAGTTTTAAAAACCAGTCTCCATTACTCTCTGTGCATGCTTTCTGCAGTAACCGTTGTTCTCCCTCTTTGTAGACCCAGTACAGGGGGTCGTTCTGGAGGAGCAATGATGAGAAAGTTGGATCCCAGCGGTAAACTGAGTCGCTCAAACCTCACACGTCGAGCCACAAACTTCTCGAACACAATTGGAGGTTGGGCCCACGCAGCTGTGAACACTATTAGCAAACCCAACTGAACTACATGCATGTGTGTATGTAAAACACAGGACCTTAGCTATGTTTCACATTTATCATTATTGAGGTATTTACATGTAGTATTGTCATGATATTGGGAAACTGTTACGTGGCAGCTTGTTTTTTCTACCTATGCTGTGTGTAATTAGCAGCAGTATGTATATCATGTTTACTTGTCTCAGGTTAGCTAGTTGTGGGTAAAATATCCTCATTGTAGCTATCAAAGGGATTTCTGTATTGCGTATGTACCTGTCATAGCTGCTACAACCAAATGTATTAGTTACATTTTCAAAATACTAATATTGTCGTTTGTATTCATTCTCTCTGCGTAGAAACTTTCTGCTAGTGTCTGAACTCTACTTTAAAAGAAATGCTGCATGAGACCAAAATTGTATCTGCAGAACTAACACTAAATTTACTGACAGGGGGAGATGCATTTTCCTCTACTTTATTTGTATGCAATGATGTCACTAACATTTGTTATGCCTTTTTTAAATGTCATTTGATTATGCCATATTGTAAAGTGTATTTTCTATGAAAGGGGATTTTTTTTTTTAAATATAGTATTTGAATGGGATTTGATAGGTCAGCACTTTTGATGGCCTGTGGATGTTTCATGCACCAATACTGTATACATAAATCATCTGATAATGTGATGGGAAAGATGTAATGGCTCATTACCTGATGATGCTATAAAGCCATATCCACCAGGTTATTCGTGTAGTGAATGTCAAGCAAACAGCCTCAAATGAAGCAAAATGTCTCTCTTCTGCCAAAGCGAGATATTGTGTCCAAATGTGAAAAAAAAAACTCCACACAATAAAATGTATAAGCTTCATCAATCCAAAAGTCTTTATTTTTATGATTGCAACACAAGTAATCTGGGCTGTTTGTGACACAAAATAAGAACTTCCTATCCACATAATTGCTGGTGTCACTCTTACTAAAATCTCTACATGATGAAATAGGCATTAGTCTTGTTTTACTTTTTAAAAGCACATTAATAGTTTATAAAATATACTGCATCATTATAGATTACACTGCCTACTCCTAATGTCCCAGTCATGGCTGGACTAATCTCTTTGGAGGCCCTGGGGCAATAAATTGTAGGTTCGTCTATGTCTGCCACTATATAACTTTTATTATTTTCTCTCTGGCACCCAGAAACCAAACAGTGCTCTAGAGCTGAAATGAGTAGTTGATTAATTGATTGCTCAATTGACAGAAAATTAATTGTCAATATTTCTTACCTTTTTATTATCTCAATAAAGGTACATCTTATTTTAATTTAGACAATTAAAAAGTTATTTTTGCAGAAATGCCAAAAATCAACTGATACCAGCTTCTTAGCTGTGAATATTTGCTAGTTTCTCAGTTTTCTATGATATTGAACTAAAATATCATGTTTTTCCACTGTCTTCTGACATTTTATAGACTAAATAATTCAGTTCTTAGAGAAAATAATTGTGAGTTTGGAAAAGAAAATAGTCACTGGTTGCACCCTCACAGTTCTCCTGTGAAGGAACAATACTGCTTTGCCTGTGGTTTTCTGTGTGTTTGTGTTTCTTCACATAGACAAAATGAACCAATTTCATAAAACACCACTTTACAACAAATGACCATTAACTAAAATAATTAATGTTTCAAACTAGATTTTGATCAACACAGGTTGACAAAACCAGGGCCACAGGATTAAATGAAGGACCTGACACAGTTGACATATTGTGCTTCAGTGGTGCAATTTTCTAACAAATCTGCAACTAAACCAGTTATGTGGACCCAAAAGATATGGAGTGAACCTGGGTCCCTGGGCAGTTTGCCCACTGCCAAATTGGTAATCCAGCCTTAGTCTCAACAATCATCCAGTGATTTAATATATAATCTAACTGAATAATGGGAATATTACTGCATTGATTTGTATGTAAATGACCGGGATATCTATAGAAGATGGGATACGACCCATTAGAACAACAGTGCGCCCCAGTGGTGTGTCATGGTCACTGCAGGCGAAACGCGAGTCGCTCAGTTTGTCCTTTGTTGTTACCTGTCATCAGCCCCACGCCTCGCTCAAGTCGCCCCTCCTCAGTCTCTCCGGCTTTGTACCCAGAGCTGAACCCACGCCGCGGCTACCTTGTCCAGGATCGCGGGGCTGCTAAATATCGGAAAATGGCCCTTCACGTACCCAAAGCTCCGGGCTTTGCCCAAATGTTGAAGGATGGTGCCAAGGTGAGGATAAATCAGCGTGTTGGACTAGTTGGTCAGCTTTGTGTGAATTATTCTGAGCTAGCATGCTAGCTAGCGTTAGCCCCTGAGTTAGCACGTTCATTCGCAATCATGTGGGGAGAGTTCTAGAAAGCAGGCAGGCCGCTCGGAGATGCTGGACCCGAAGATGTTAGCATGAACTGAAGGCAGCCTTCTGCGTCTGCAACAGTCCCCTCAAGCACTTTAACATGTTGAATATGTAAAGCAGTGAAAAGTGACTGTCAAGACAGCAGTCACACCCAGTTAGCGTTTAGCAGACTGTCAGAAATGAGGCTTTGATTGTCACCTCAGCTCATAGATGATGCTTCCTGTTTTGGGTCATCTTAGGCTTCAACACATCTTACATTTGCCCCTGCAGATTGCTTGCCTAGCTTATTATCCACACATATTCATAAGTTATTAAGCAGAATACCAATAACTTTTTCTCAGACTTGGACACTATGGAAATGTAATGTGAGATATTATTTTGTTGTATGATGCAGCACTATTCTGGGCTTGAGGAGGCAGTCTTTCGTAACATCAGAGCCTGTAAGGAGCTTTCTCAGACCACACGCACCGCTTATGGTCCAAACGGTAAGCACCCTCCTCCAGCGATATGAAATAGATTTGTATGAAGTCTTTGTGTTTTGACCTGATAAAACTTATTTTGGATCAACGGCAAAATCAGTGATGGCTAAACTGAAACATTGTCTTACAGGTATGAACAAAATGGTCATCAACCACTTGGAGAAACTGTTTGTCACCAATGATGCTGCAACAATTCTCAGAGAGCTTGAGGTAAAAGAAACTAACACTTTTGTGCCACATACTGCATACTGGAATGATTTATACATGAGGTAATTAAAATTTTTTTCTTGAATGTCTTTTGTTTTATAGGTGCAGCATCCAGCAGCCAAAATGATTGTGATGGCATCCCACATGCAAGAGCAGGAGGTCGGAGACGGTACAAACTTTGTCCTGGTGTTTGCCGGAGCTCTGCTGGAGCTGGCCGAAGAGCTGCTCAGGATGGGCCTGTCCGTGTCAGAGGTAAATAGATGTAGTCACTGGTCATCTTCATTCCCTTTGTGCTGTGTAGATTATGTGATGATATAACGGCAAAGACTTGAGTGTTGGTAGTAAATATTAGGATTCACTCATGCTTTTGTGGCTGGTAGCAATCTGCCTAAATGTAAATGTATCTTTGCACAGGTGATTGAAGGCTATGAGATGGCATGTAGGAAGACTCTGGAGATCCTGCCAGACTGCGTATGTTCCTCAGCCAAGAACCTCCATGATGTTAAAGAGGCTACATCTCTGATCCGTACAGCAGTCATGAGTAAACAGTATGGCAATGAAGATTTCCTTGCCAGCCTCATTGCACAGGCCTGTGGTGAGTCAGCAATTCAGACTACCTAAACCAAACTGGGACTGTCGGCTCTCAAAGATAATTGTCACTTGACAAAAGTCACGTGATGACAGTATTAACTTTGTATTTCTTTGACTTTCTTTTTTTTACTGGTTTGTGCTTCAGTCTCCATCTTGCCAGAGTCCGGCAATTTCAATGTTGATAGCGTCAGAGTATGCAAGATTTTGGTAAGCAGCCTCATCCATTGAATATATTTTGTCTTTGTGTGTGTGTGTGTGTTGTTTTCCTCTAAATTAACGTCTCTGGTGTTTTTCAGGGTTGTGGGGTGACGGCATCCTCCATGCTACATGGCATGGTTTTTAAGAAGGAGGCAGAGGGTGACATCACATCTGTTAAAGATGCAAAGATCGCAATCTTCTCCTGCCCCTTTGACTGCATGGTGACAGAGACCAAGGTAATGAATACTGTAATGATTAGGTCTCTTTGATTCTTTATAGAAATCTTACCAACAACAATTAAAAATTAATGGGGTTTTTTTTGGCTTTAACTCACTGTATTTTACTATCCATTTTGGTCAGTTTCACATTTGGGCTAAAATGTTGGCCACATGATCTGAACCTGTTAAACCTCCCCAAAGAGTGGAGACATGAGTGGTATTTTTTCATAAACTTGATTGCGAAATATTATTAAAACATCATACAACCAAGAACGGGTTTGAGCTACTTTTCAGGGTTTAGACAAAAAAGAGAAGAAAATATGAATTTGGGCTGTTGTGAAATTGCTAATGGTACTCACAGTGGACTTCTCTGTTGCATAGGGCACAGTGCTGATAAACAATGCACAGGAGCTCATGGACTTCAGCAAGGGAGAGGAGGATATGATGGAGGCCCAGGTGAAGGCCATCAAGGAGACTGGTGCCAATGTGGTGGTTACTGGGGGGAAAGTGGCTGACATGGCGCTACACTACGCCAACAAGTACAAGCTCATGGTGGTGAGGTAAGACCAAGAGGACCTCCGATAATCCCAGTCAGTGTAAATTACCGAGTCATCAGAGCTAGGGGGTCTGAAGAGTTTTCTCATTAAACATTACACATTTCATCAAAATGTCTTCTACCAAAAGCACATAGTTTGAATTAAATGTTCAGGAGAGGGATGCCAGTGGTGTTGGCAGTGTTGTTGGAAAGTGACCTAAATGTGCACCTCCACCCTATGTTACCTGACTAACCTGACCTGAGATTTCAGTATGCAAAATACTCGAAAGTCTTCTTTGGGCTAATGCTGCAAAATGTATTATTTCTTGAATGACATAGTATAACTTTATTTGATATTTACACTTTTCATCTGAAGCATGATTCAAGTCTTTACTTGTCTGCCCTTGTTATAAATCGCATTCTGGGACTGTTATCAAATATTGTCATTATCATGACATCAGACATATTTTTTGCATCAATCTGTAATTTTATGATTACTGAAAAAAAAATCCACATAATTAATGACTGTATTATTATTGTAGTGGTATTGTAAAGTCTTTTATCACAGAGTACTTCTGAGCCTTAAATTCTCCATTTTCCCCACCAGGCTTAACTCCAAGTGGGACCTCAGGAGGTTATGTAAGACTGTAGGAGCTGTAGCACTGCCCAGGATGGTGAGTCTAGTTATTTTTCATTCAGGTCCGATCTTTGAACCATAATGAAACTGACCATTATATCATGTATAATTACGCTTTTGTGCTTTCTTAGACGGCTCCAACTCCTGAGGAGATGGGTCACTGTGACAGTGTGTACCTGACAGAGGTGGGGGACACTCAGGTGGTGGTCTTCAAACATGGTAAATGACTCTTTGCTCCAGTCTTGTGAGCCTTCATTATAAACCTTTTTTTTTTTTTCTTTTTTTTTTTGCTCCATATATTTTTTATGCTTAACATGTTGTTTGGTCTTGATTGTTTCAAACAGAGAAAGAGGACTGTGCGATCTCAACGGTGGTGGTCAGAGGTTCCACTGACAACCTGTTGGATGACATTGAGAGGGCTGTAGATGATGGAGTCAACACCTTCAAGGTTCTGGTCAGGGTAAGTCAGCGCAATCAACCACTGTAGTATCTCTCTGATAACTCTGGTAATAAGTTGTAAATATTAAAGTTGTTTGCAGAAAAGATAAATGTGCTACATTGATATGTGTCTTTCATTCTCTCAAGGAATATTTGGAGTTGTTTGACTGTTGTGATTTCTTGATACTTTTTTTTGTGAACATTTGTTTGTTATTGTAACTCAGTAGAACATTGGACAATGCACATACACCTTCCCTCCCCCATCTCTGTTTAGACTAGCACTGTCAGTGCAAATATATGGTCTGTGCCTTAAGTAGGTCTGTTAATACAGAGGCACCTTCCACAGTTACCAGCATGCTGGCCTTGGCTTTCTTTCCTGGGCCATGAACAATTCTAGCATGACTACATCTTGAAAGTATTACAAACACGTTGTAGTGTGATTTGTTGATGTTCAAAAGACAAAGTTGATTATTAATTACATTTTTTAATAAGTTTATGCTGAACCCTTTCATTTACCATTTGTCCTGCACAGAAGCTTCAGTTTGTGTCCTTCACTGTCTCTAGGACAAGCGCCTGGTACCTGGAGCAGGAGCCACTGAGATTGAGCTGGCCAAACAGATCACCTCATATGGAGAGGTATGCAGATTTAAGTGCATTAGCTGAAACGGACTAATGCCTCTCCTGTTCTTCATGCCCTGTATGTCTTTAGTGTATCACCAGATGATACCTGACAGAAACATGACCTCTGTTTTTTTTCACCTCCCTGTAGTCCTGCCCCGGTCTGGAGCAGTATTCCATTAAAAAGTTTGCTGAGGCCTTCGAGGCGTTGCCACGTGCACTGGCTGAGAACTCTGGTGTGAAGGGGAGCGAGCTCATCTCTAAACTGTACTCTGCACATCACGAGGGAAACAAAAACATGGGCTTTGACATTGAGGTGTGTTTGTGAACAGAAGAATACTTGTATGACTTGATTATGATTTATTTAACAGTTATATTGTCTAGAGAATCCAGCACATATTAGCCCCTCTTATCAATTGAATATAAATTTCAAATTTTCCTTCTTGAAGCCGTAGCTTCAGGTTGATCCCTTAGGAAAAACAAACAAATGTTTTAATTAATAATAATCACTAACACACAAGTAGTCTCTCCCTATATACAGCCCAATTGTGAAAGTCACACAAAAGCTTTGTGAAGATATTTCCCTATGGTGCGGATTTCGGGGAAAAAAAAAAGTTACATACTTTATGATGTGTGGACATCTTTGATTTTACCACATTACACTTAGAAATTCCTTTATATAATGCATTTAAAATCCTGTTACTAAGGTATTTGTTATATGGCAAGGTTAAGCATCCACAGCGGCATGTAACATTCAGATATGTAGACGATATTTATGCTTGACTATGTACATTTTGTATCTGTTAATATTGACAGCCAATTAGTGGAAAATCAGACCAAGTAGAACATTTCAGGCTCTGTTTTCCTGAATGCAGAGCAACCCATTGGATTTGTTTAAGAATGTGTTGAAACTGCATGTTTGTGTGTTTTGGATCTGATGACTGATGGCTTTGATGTGATGTTGTCTTTTAGGGAGAGGGCCCCGCCTTGAAGGACATGCTTGAAGGCGGCATTATGGAGCCATACCTGGTCAAACACTGGGGCATCAAACTGGCCACCAATGCTGCCATCACAGTACTTAGAGTTGATCAGGTGTGTACACAAATACTCATGACACACATAATAATCATAACATAATCAAAAGCAGCCACAAAGTAAAAATCTACGCGCAACCTCAAATTCACGTGGCGCTAGGACTTCTTTCATATTTTTCCTATTGTCAACAAATCCATTGAAAAGACTAAAACAAACAATATGTTAGTTTCTCTCTCAGTACTTTGTAACTTCTCTAAAAGCAACTGGGAACTGAAGGTTATAACGATCATTGTTAGTAATGCAGTTAGTTGGGGATTTGTTTTCAGCCATGGATTGATACACATTTTGCGAGTATTGACAGCAGCAGGATAGTGTCTGTGGGGTTGAGTGCACTGTAAAGTACAGTTCCCGTGTTAATTGTTTAAAAAAAAGGAACGCGTCACTCCATGCAGCTGTGAGGTTTAATTAGCTTTTAATAGTGTCTTGACAACAATGGGAATTACTTTTATCAGACGCTGACTACATAGGAGGCGATTCTTGTTAGTGCAAGCAATTCCTGGATTTTGGTCTTTTCATGGGTTATTATTTGACAATATGAAAGATACAGAATATTGCCTCATCCATTTACTCAATCTGCAGACAGTAATAAGGCGCAGCATTTTGCTTTGAAGTTGTGCTGTTAATTGAATCTAATATCATCAGGGTTTTAATTTACCTTCATCTGTGGTGTGGTGTCAACATTAGTCAAATCGTTTTGCTGTTTTTAAAATGAAGCTTTTAAATCAGTGAAAAATAATCCACACACTGAGAGATTTTCCATGATTATAGATGCAACATACCAGTGAGATTGGCCTTAACAGACAAACTACTGTCTCCTCCTCTTATTTGGCAGCAGCAACAGTTACTTTTCTTTCTTTTCTTTTTTTTTTTTTTTAAATCTGCTTTGCATATTCATAATAGTTTATTCATCATCAGACAAAAAAGCAAAAAATATTCACTCTATACTGAAGACATATATAATAATTCCTGCGTAATTCCACTTACAGCGTTAACCTTATGGTAATATATGGAAATGATTTCTAGTGTTTCTATAGGTACTTATTCTTTCCAAGTTATGTGATTATATTCTTAACATTTCACTTTTTTGCTGTCGCTATAACAGTTTCATCTGGTATCATGTCAAGCACTTTATTCGTGGTTATGGCAGTGTCACTTGTCATTAACCACTCTACCTAGAGCCAGTTGATAACCAGCTTTGTGAGACAGGTTTATCCAGGACAGCCAGAGTCAGGCTCGGTG
The DNA here is from genome assembly GCF_002260705.1 of Seriola dumerili. Lineage (NCBI taxonomy): Eukaryota > Metazoa > Chordata > Actinopteri > Carangiformes > Carangidae > Seriola > Seriola dumerili. The sequence continues at coordinate 4,445,665 of NW_019174704.1, forward strand.
AAGCTAGTTAAACCAAAGAGAGCTGGGCTAAGTTGAACTCACTTTGCGATACAGGCCTCCTGGCTTCAACATTTGATGATTGATGATTTCTGTCACATAAATTGTTAATGTTCAGTTTTATTTTTGTGTGTATGATTTTATATTAAGCTAATATTCTTTAATTCAGCAGGTGACATGTTCTTGAGTGAATTAATAGCTCCAGGTAGTTAATGTTAGTGTGTGTGTGGACATGTGTACAATCCAGATCATCATGGCTAAGGCTGCAGGGGGACCCAAGGCTCCCAAGCAGAGAGGCCATTGGGACAAGGACGGTTGGGATGAAGAGCCTGATCATTTTGATACACATCATTAGAGGGCACACACATACACACACCCTCTGTCAGTAGGTCCTGGAATGTGTGTGTGTTTTTTGACTCAGGAAACTCACACGGATGTGCTCAATCACTCACAGGCCACTGAAAAATGTTTGTTGTTTTGCCTGTCACTGCTAACACTGGGTGTGATACAGAGCTCAATGCAGAGATATGTTGTATAGCTGATTTAGATTCAGCCACTTCACGTGTGTTTTTAATAACAGCAGGTGTGTCACTGACAGCGGACTAAACTTGCACTGAAAGGATACGGTGTGGTGTGTTAGCATGCTGCATGCACTCATGAACTCTTTTCCTTGCAGTCGGCGTTCTCAGGTTGCATGTAACATAATGTAATATGAAGGGAGCATGTAAATGAGATGAGACACAGGGCTCTGGAGGCTGAAGTGGCTTTGTTGTCTGAAGGGCGTTTTCCTAGTAAGATGTACTCTGATCACTATGAAGCCATTCTACTTCATCAAAAAACTGCACTCTTTAGATCTCAGCCCTCTTCCACAGTTTCCAGATGAGATTATTAAAACCACCTTCATCTTCCCAGATGAGTGTTATTACTTACTTTTTACCAAGATTATCTTAACATTCGTAACTTTGTCCTCGGCATCTCAATTTGGATAGATTTTGTGAAGTGTGCCTGAAGTGCTGCAGTTATTCCAGCACTGAAAATAGACAGGTATTTGATCTGTCTTTGGGAAGGCCATTTAATCTAATCTTTTCTTTTTTTGGTCTTAAAAAGCATTCATTCAGATTTTTTTCCCCTCTGATGCTAACTACTGTATAACAAGTTTGTAACCTCGCGCCCTGCCTCAGAGCCCACAGCCTGTTACTTGGATCTCAGAGCTTAGCCAGGAAGGATTAAATGACTACTGTCTTGTCTCCTTTCAGATCATCATGGCCAAACCAGCAGGGGGACCCAAAGCTCCCCAGGGCAGGAAGGACTTCGACGAGGATGACTGAATGTGATGCTGTCCAGTTGATGCGACTTTTACCCTGAACGCTCCCACATGGATTCACAAAACCCTTTTCTACTTGTTTATTTAAAGCTCAACAGTTTGGTTTATTTTGTAGAAATTGCCATACGGTGGTAAACACAGTCATATGTGAAAGTAAAATGTTCAGATGGCACTGTTTGCTTTTTATGTTCTTAGTCCCAAATAAAAGGCACTTGCGCTGTCACGTCTTAGTTTGCATTGTGTTTTTACTTTATTGTGTCACTCAGCCACGTTCTGTAAGTGCAGTGCTTTGTGTTGGAACCTTGAAACGGTAATTTGCATATTCATGGACATTGTTGAATATAAATTTGAATTTTAATCTGATCCTGCTTTGGGTTTTCTAGTGATTAAATGAGTAAAATTAGGATGAGATCAGAGTCATTATGTCCCAAAATTAACCACTAATACCACAAACATGCATGAATTTGTATTTGATGTTGCTCTGTGGGGTTTCACATGTTAAGGCAGCAGAAATTATGCATGCACTGGTTTATTTTTAGACCAAGTGAACTGAAAAATTGAATTGAGATGTCCATGGAAGATGTATCATCTTGAACCACACAATGCACTTATAGCATTATTGCTGCCTGTATTTGTGTGTTCTCTGCAAACTATGCCCCCGTCCCAAAAAAAAATGGTACAAAAGATAATAGAAAGAAAATGCCACTTATTCTTAGATACTATAGGTCTACAGCTCTGGTTACAGCAGGGGGAGCTGAACTCCACCAGGTTGCAGTCTCATTGGATGGCAAAGATGTGGGCGGATTTGCGCTGACGTTGCCCATACTCGGGATTAACTTGTTTTTATGTCGCCATATCTATCACATTTTGTTCAGGATACCCCGATCACCTGCAGATCGTTGATAAAGAGTGTTTGTTAGCTTTCTACAAGTCTGAAATTAGTCTGTGTGTTGTGCATGTGACTGCGGACTGGGCTGCCGTGAGGGCGCGCGGTGCAATGTGAGCGGCTGGATGAGGAGCAGACGTCGCACTGAGGTTAGTGTCGATGTCCTGTCACACTGATGGGGGCCGACGGCAGTAAAAACAGGAAGGTGAGTTGAGTGAAATTCCTGGTTGCTAAGGTGTGACGCACGTAGGGGGGTTCCTTGTTTCCATGGCGATGATTTGGTGAGCGAAATCACTAGGCAGATAGACGATGCCAATCCTGACTGACTGTTTTAACTGATTTTTACTATTTTTCAGCAGCATATTGAACAAAATTGTAAGCAAATTGCATATTCATTGATAAATTCGTAGTTAATATTACGCATTAAAGGTCTTTTCTGTTAGTTTCACGAAATATTTTGGGATTTTTACGCTCTTATTTTGAAGACAAGGTCGCCACGCTTCCGGTATTGAAATCTAAAAATCTTAACAGCTTTTAACAAACTGAATTAAATCATATCACTGGCCATCTTCTGGTCAGATGTCAGGCAGTGTCCCATTGATGTTAGTTATTGCAGTTGAGTGACTATAGATGTGTCCATGTGTCCCTTAATTTTGATAATAACATCCTGCATGGTTGATTACACACATCTTGCTCCACAGAGCATCAGATCTGTTGTGCAGCACAAGGCCCCAGGAGGAATAGGGTTTGTGTGACTGAGTGACTGCAGACTGGATGTACACCATGCATTTTTTTTCTCTTGTTACAATCACAAATGAGAACAATGGTTAAATGAAACTTATCTGTTCACCACTGAGCACCACTGATGCAGTGTTTTCCCTGTAATTGTTTGCATTAAACATTTTGCATAATTTTTCACAAATCTACTGCAGGTTACAATGTCATTAACAGGCTTATGGAAATCCTAATTTAAACATGATCCTGTAACAAAAATAAACATGTTTTGTGTCTCAAACACAAACAGTGACAGTCTAATAGATATAATAGCTGCTTTACATTTGTGCCTTTGAGTCTTTTCTTTATGCCAAAAGAGTTTTATGGTAACATAAGCTGCTGTAACTCTATTAGCACTCACTAGCTAATGGGAAAAATCACATCTGCCTTTGGTTACAACCCTAAAACAAGAAGTTTTATAAATGTTTCATTCATAAAACTCTGAAAATACTCAAAAATACTTAATGAAAAACAAAACATTGACAACATATAGGGCTGTATCTCCACTTTCTATAAAACTTTGTTATTCCCCTATTGACCAATGCAGGGAAAAATGGCCCCTGGATGAACCTTGTGGTACTGTATATGTCTAATTGTGTAAGTAGAGCTACAGAGTTAGTCCAGCAGCAGAGGAGCTGTGTTTGCACTCAGCAGCTCCCCAGTGTGTGAATATGAAGCAATGCTAAGGAAACTTTCCCTGGTTAAATAGTGAAAAATAAACATATTTCTAAAAAACTTCTCTGTGACACAGATTATACCACGTCTGTTGGCTTATGAGTTTATGTTCCATGAACTCCCAAAAGGTCAAGTAAAAAAAACATTGCTTTTAGCATTGCACGCCAGCTTTGATAAGTGCTGGTCCTTGCATAATAGAGACCCAACATTGTCAAATGAACAGTCCCAGGATTAACACAGTCTGTCAGTTTGAGACTCTAGGAGTTGGCCTTTTAAGATCTTGGTCACATGAAAGTATTCTTTTTCAAATATCTTCCCAGAGAGCACTGATATGATCCAGGATCTGTCAGGGTAATAACTCCACAGTGCTATAAGCTACTTTTTTTCTTGGTGCGTTCTTCCCCCTTGTCCCCCCCCCCCCCCCCTCCAACAGAGGCCCACCGAAGGGCAGGAGGATGAGCACTTCCCATCTGGATGGCGTGGCTTCCTCTCGAGCATGGGTCTGTCCATCCCAGCAGGCCTCTGTCGCTTGGCCCCAACTGCCCTGCGTCTGGGCCAGCGTCGAATGCTCCAAGGCAAGTCCCCTGACATCCCAGAACATGTCCTGAGGTTGGCAGGAGTTGGACCAGACAAGCTAAGAGCAGAATGGAGTCTGCCAGGATTTATTATCATGTTCCTGCCCGAATTTCCCCACAGAACTGTGCCTGGGCATGAGCACTTTCAGGTAGACCTCAATCCCAACGTAGACACCAATAGTGTGTGTAAGGCTTGATATGGTTGGATAACACATTACTTGTGTTTGTCACTCTACCAGGTGTTGGGTTACATCGCCAAAGGTTCCTTTGGACCCATTCTGAAGGTGAAGGACAAGGCCAAACAGAAAACATATGCTGTCAAAGTGAGTCTTCTGCCTGAATCTCACATTTTAAATGTGTTTGAGTGATCAAAGCCGTGAACAGCTATTTTTTAAATTCATGAAAGTGACTAGTGCAAATACAGTAATATACAAAGTGACTTTTTGTAGACCTGTAGAACATAAACTTATATGCATACTGTTTTGTGCTGCATTTTAAAAGACTGATGTCCTTAAAACTAACCAGAAATTTCTTGTTAATGGTCAAAATTGCCTTCAAGTCAGGACCCATTTTAACTGTAGTCAGTGAGGCCTCTAACATACACACTTGTTGTAGTTAACTACAACTGTGTAATAAATATTTTGGTGCATGTGAAATCATTAGAGTCCTGTGTGAGTCCTGTATAGTGTTATTTCAGGTCAGTATTTCTCTTGGTCAACAGGTTATACCTAAATCAGAGATTCTGAGGCTGGGGGTCTTGGAGCAGTCGAAAGAAGAAGTTATTGTCCAGGTAAGTACCAAGAGAAGACCTTGAAAATCATGGAGAGTGTGTAGATTTCAGAAAGAATGAAGTCTTGAAAGTTTTTAGACATTAATATATGCCTTTGAAAAGACTTGATTTTGGAAATAGTGAATACAGCATTCAAATTCATCAATATTCCCTTCTAAGAAAAACAGGATTAATAAAGCTTTCTAAGCTGTCAAATGTAAAAGCAATGAGACTTAATGCTCAACCATTCACACAAGACTCAAGGTAAAGGGATATTTATCACTGCTTTTTAGTAATTGTGTCTTTAAATCTAGACTTATAACCCATCTTTTTAGCTAGTCTTTTTCATTCGTTTTTCCTTTTTTATGCTTGTCCTTGGGTTATGTGAAAGGTGCTTAAAATTAGATTAATTATTATTAGTAGTAATAGTAGTAGTAGCAGTAGTATGAGGAAAGAGTACATAAAGATTGCCCTTCAACTGCCCTTCTATTGCAGTCAACATTGAACTACATAACTCAAATATGCAAGGTATAAAAATAGGTGAAAAGAATATAAAATATGTCTTTATGCAGATGATGTATTATTATACATATATGATTAATTAATTGCCTAAACCTTGATGGAATGTATTCAGCTACAGTATAAATTAAATGTGAATAAGACTGAAGCTTATGCTGTGAATAGAGTCACACTTTGTCAGATATGTTGTGGGACCAACTTATTTAGTCTGAGGAAATGATTTTCATTCGCCCTTTTCTCAAATATGATTTCATCTGTAATGTCTCATTTGAAGCAGTTTTATGTCAGATTTCAAGACCAAATGTTACTAAATTTGTGAGAGAGACATATCTCAGTTGGACCCAAGGAAGAAAAATCTTCTCTTTGATCAATGGCCAGAAGTGAGATTTTCCGGGTTGACCTTTGACCTTTGCCCGCAGCGTCAGGTTCGTCACCCTTTTGTCCATGACCTCGAGGACTGCTGGCAGACACAGCGCCACCTCTACATTAGTGAGTCAGCCAGAGACCAGTGACCCAGTCCCAGATCCACTACCCAAATCCCTTCGCTCCACTTTTTTTCACCTTAACACTGGTAGTCTTGTCCAGGATCTACCCACAATCCTCAAGCCAACACCTAGAATGCAAATACAAAGAGCCCTCCTATTAAGTCCTTTAATTCTCTGTGTTTTGTTTGCACAGCACCTAGAAACACAAACAAAATCCCCACCACCCCGCAACCCCGAACTACCACTGCCTGTGCATCCTGTAGCTGTTTTGCCGCGTTTTCCTCTCCTCCAGAGCATTTACCCTTTTTTCCAGATCAGTCACTGACTCAGAAAGTGTGACCCAGTTTGTTTGCTTCCCCACCCCCTGTGAGTGTGTTAGCCCGGGGACCAGATGTTGAACGCTGCTGCAGCTCAACAAGAATACATGTGTCACTTTTAAAAGAAAGGACGCCTGCTTAAACGGTGAATCACCACTGAATCACATCTTTTAAGTCATAAATGTGAATATGGAGCATAAGCATCGCCTAACATTTTCCTTTCTTCTCATGTGTAACAGCGATCAAAAAATATTATCCCCAATTAAAGAAGGGCGATCCATTTTTCCAGACACACACACCTATACACTTCTGTAACCCCCAGCCCAACCTATATCTTTTCAAAACTGTGTGCTTGGTAGACCGGCTAAAACCAGACTACAGTAAATTGCCTTTGTTTTGTTTGTAGAGTAAAATAGTTTTACACTGTCCTGCCTTCCAGATTAAACTCCTTTTTCCTAATTTCTTTCACCAGTGTGTGTTCCACATCCCGCTGACCTTCACTACCCCTGTGCACCTCACATCACATGACAGAGGCATGTTTTAATGCTGTCTCTACTCCTGCAGTGTGCGACTACTGCAGCACAGGAGACCTGTACACCTACTGGCAGATGATCGGTCAGTTCACGGAGGACACCATACGAGTGTTTGCAGCGGAGTTGGGATGTGCGCTCGGTGAGTATGCGAGTATGTGAGCTACTCGGCTGGTGACATTAACAAAAGCTATTTGAGTCAGACATTAACAAACCTGTAGTCCAATCAATGAAACAGTCTTGGAAATGTGGGTGAGAGCTCCTTTTACTTATAAAAAACATTCAAACATTTTGGGTTTGCTATTCACAAGAATGATCTCAGAAGACTGTGGCTACTCTCCCTAGAAGTGGACGTCCAGCTAAGATGACTCCAAAGGCATAAAGTAGAATGATCAAATCATGCCATTGCTCTTCAAAAAAACATGGCTATGCACTTGAAGTTTACCAAAGAAGCACCATCACACTCTGATGGAACTCAGGTTGAATTGGTTGGGAAGAACATGCAGCACTATGTATAGTGTAAAATGGGAACTGCATACCAACATGAAAACATTATCCCAAAGGTGAAGTACGGTGGAGGGAGCATCATGATTTGGGCCTTTGCTGCCTCTGGGTCTGGACAGCTCCACATCATTGAGGGGAAAATGAATTCCCAGGTTTATCAAGGTATCAAGGATTCACACCAAACATCCTGAGATGAGGCTGAGCTGAAGCAGCTCTGTTGGAAGAATGGGCCAGAATTCCTCCTGAACTCAGCTCTGATCAGCAGCTACTGGAAGAGCTGGTTTGAGGTTATTGGTGCCATAGGAGGTTCAACCAGGTATTAAATCCAAGGGTTCACTTTTTCCACCAGCACTGTGAATGTTTCATGGCTGTGTTCAATAAACACAAAAGCGGTTATAAATACTTGTATGATATTTGCTTGTGACTTAGATGAAGATCAGATCACATTTAATGCAGCAAACCAAGTAATTCCAAAGAGTTCACATCGTTCTGCTTGCCACTGTATTACACACCTCACCTTTCTCCTCCAATCCGAATTAGATCAGACTTGTCTACATGAAAGTTTCCATGATTTAATTATAAGTAATTATAAAAGGATGCCTAATTAAAATGAGATGAGCTCTCAAAGGATCTCCCACAGCAACAACACAGGGTTGTGCCAGGGTTTTTAATATGCCAGTAGGAAGACAGAGTGATAGATTTGAAACATGTTTATGGACTTTTATGTTATTGTTCTTCTTTTCACAGGCTTTCTGCATGACTTTGGAATCATCCACAGAGATGTGAAGGTAAGACATGGAGGGAATTCACAAGTTTGGGACCAAAATGCACAAAGTATTCAATGGTACAAAATTCAAACAAATGTATTTCTATTTAATAAAGATTATAGATAACATCAGTTAGTATTTTTTTGTTTCGTGTCAAACTGGGCCATCCAGCGTGAGATTATACGACACAGCTCTGTATCAAACATAAAAAATTTAACATCAACTCATTAAGACAGACACAAAACATCAATGATGTAACATTACGTATACACATCTGCATAGTTTCAGGTAACATGTTTATGTGCAAAATGTCAAATATATTGTGCACCAGATAGCAGAAGAAAGAAAAGAAAATGCTGCAAGCCTGATGTTTATCCTGATAAATGGCTTTTTCCCTCATCTCCCAGGTTTTCTCTGTAACTGCCCTACTTACATGTTCCACATGTGGACAGCAGACTCGGCAGTCTTTGTGCAGCGCACCATGTTTTAAAAAATGTATTTCTGTTTTTATCTGACTAAACAATATTGTGCACAATTCCCAGTAAAAACCCTCGCAGAGTGAATGCTTTACAATTTATAGATTTTAAACAATGATCTTAAGGTTGTGATTTTTGAACCACTTCAGAGTAGATCTATTCATTAACATTGTTAATTCCTGTTTTAATTACCATTTAAAAAATCTTTGCTACATTTATATTTTATTGAAGTAGAATTCTATTGAAATGTATCAGTACAGTTAAAGTACAGCACATAACATGTTTTTCCCAATTAGCTATTTGCAGTTGTTGGTCTTAAAGTTTGCTCTTACAGGCTACTGATTCTTTTTGACTTTTCTCATTTGCACTGTTAAAATGTTAAACTGTTAAAATTTAATAGCATAAGCGGTTGAAAATGAATGAATGAATGAAGAAATCCAAGGCTTGGGAAAATCATCCACAAGATTCTTTTTCTTAATAAAGATAATAGAGTTCATTGAGTGGTGAATATGGATGGGTGTCTAATTCAGTGTTTTTGGCACTTTTGTGTAGATGGAGAATATCCTGCTGACAGACAACGGTGAGTAAAAGCTTGTCCCCAGCAGAGAGCAGCAGAGCTCTGGTGTGCAAGAGAAGCACAGAACCTTCCAGAGAACATCCTGTCTGTGCACAGCTGTCAGTCAATGCACATTAATGCTAACAGTACATCTGTTAGCACTGAGAGGGAACAGCCTGTGTATCCAATTACATACTCTAAGGAGATCAGATTATGACGGGAATATGTAAATATTTCATAACAGTTGTAACTGTATCAATAAGAGGGATCTGAATTCAGGGCCTTGTGTCACATGCTCATAATGATGTCGGAAAAAAATGGTCTGTTCTAGGACACCTCCGCTTAGCTGACTTTGGTTTGTCCCGTCGCCTGGAGAGAGGAGGACGAGCCTTTACTATCTGTGGAACAATCCAATATATGGGTGAGAACTAGGGTGAATCCACCTCTGTAGCTAACTCCTGCCAGAGCTTCAGATGCTGGGACACATTAAGAGACTAATACTTGCATTTTTGATATATTATACTAAGAAGTGAATATGTTAATGTACAAATGTAGAGTACATCCAGTGCTGTGAACATGCTCTGTCTGCTCTGCAGCCCCAGAGGTGCTGAGTGGGGGACCCTATAACCACGCAGCTGATTGGTGGTCACTGGGAATTCTGCTTTTCTCATTGGTTACTGGGAAGGTGAGCTCTTGTTGCCGGCAGGCTCAGTACATCTTGCATGATAAGCTGATGATATTACTCACGATTACTCTTCCAGTGACATGGCTGAGCTTTAATTTTGCTGTAAAATGAAGACAGTGTAAAATGCATTTGATGCTTGTTTCATGAGGTCATTTTACACATTTTTCTGATGTATGTTTTCCAGTGTATGAGTAGGTTCTGAGAAAACAACATCATTTTAAATGTAATCCTCTAAATTTAAAGGGCTCAGGTGGGTTTTCTATTGTTATGTTTTGTCATGTCAAATTTATAAAAATGGAAACACCCCAGAATATTCTTATTCATGTGCCCCCAAACTCTTCTCAGTTCCCTGTGCCTCCAGAACCAGACCACTGCTGCATGCTGAGGAAAGTAAGGGGGTTTCCCTACGAAATGCCCCTTAGCTTCAGCCCCCCATTTGCCTTGCTAATAACTGAGGTAATTACACTAATTGAACTAATTTTGCTCCAAAACACTAACTATTTGACTACATACACCAGGATCTAGGTTTGTCTTGTTTGATGTCATATGACAACCTACATCTGTTTGTCTGCCCAGCTTTTATGCAAGACTCCCTCCCGCCGCCTGCGGACCCTCGATCGTTTCAAACGCCAAACCTTCTTCTATGGAACAACTTTTGACCTCACTCTGCTGCAGCGTCAGCCTGTGGAGGTAACTGATGAATGTCTGGATGTAGTCAGTTCAAACATGAGCGAGATTGTTGAAGAAATGTTCAATATGCAAGCAAAGTGAAGGGATTTCTTTCTTTTTTTTTTTCCTCATTGTCACCGTCCAGGTGATTCTGGAGCTGAGAGAGAGACCGGACCGAGCCGCCAAAGCTCGACGAGGACTCACTTTGTCTCTGCAACCTCTAAAAGGCTTCGACTATGACTCACTGCTCAGCCCTCCGGCCACGCCAGACACACAGTTGGATGTCGACACACAAACACACACAGTTGCACCACTGCCAGGCCCGGCACACCTACTGCAGCCTGCTCAGGAAAAAGGTCCACACAGAGAAGTGTTTGTGTGACGTACTTTGAGTTTACAGTATGATTACTAACACGCTAAAGGTAAAGGCCTAAATAAATGTACTTCTGCACACTTATTCACCCTTACACACAGGTGTGGTGCGCCTTGTAAAACGTCTTATTTAGAAAAAGCCAAAATAGCTGATTATGATTTTATTGGATCTATAGTTTAGAAGGGAATGATTTAGTTGAGTAAAAAACACCACTTTTCCACTTATTGGCAAGTTTTATCTTTTTTTTTTGTGATGTGCTGAGCGCTATTTTTTTCTTGTTTTTACTTGTTTGCCTTGCTCCAATGAGCACCTTTTCAAGCCTACTGCATTTGCTCAACAGTTGTGCAAGAAAGATTGCACTATTGTCCATCTACTACAGTTTTCCAGTGACTGGTCATGGTTGCCCTGTTAGTACATAATGTACGACTGCTATCAAACTCACACCACATGGAAAAGTCATGCTGGTTGAAGACAATGCACCAAATTCCTTTTTTTTCCCCCTTTTTTTCTCAACAAGTTGTATGTAGTTAAGTAGACATCCAACCAAAACCACAAAGGGAGTGTATTTCTGAGCTTCTGCCTTTGTTTTCATGTTACATGATTATGAAAATCATGCAACAAAGTAGACAGAAGAAACTCATTTCCTCATGCTGTTGAAGCAAGCAATAAGATTATGCTATGATCTTTATTTTAAAATACATTCTCTACCTTTTTTCATGCTCTGATACGACCTTTCCCAAACTGCCTAAATTCTGCTGCAGCAGAAACACCTCTCCTCCTGCACTATGTAAAAATCATGCAAGCATCACAACATCAGATCAAGATGTGTACACCTTCAACGTCTACTTTATCATTTATAACCTGCGACTCAGGGGAGCAATCACTGGTTTTCCCAAGTCAGCCTTGATTTTGATTCCAGGACAGCTGTACAGATGTGAGCTGGGACTGTGAGGGTCGATTGAACAACACTGTTGTTTATCCCCAGTTAACATTTTGATAGATACAGGGCTTTTTCTATTGTCCAAGGTTGCCGTAACCCTAGCCAGTAATCACACCTTCAAGCACTTTCCTGATCATCAGATTATATTATGATTTTGTAAAGTATGCCCTGATGTGTACCCAGAATGCCTCAAACATGTGATCCTGAGCTTGCTTTTTTTTTTGTCAGAAAATGCTTATTTATAAATTCCTCTTTACAAAGTTTATATGAATATTTTGGATGCTATTTGATGTTATATGTTATGTTATGATGTATTTTTGTAATTTACATGTAGCACAGATGGAATATTAAACTCTTACAGTGATCTGCTGATTTTATCTGCATTTGACTGCTTGAAGAAAGAGCGACAGAGAGAAGGAATTCTGAACTAGTTTCAACACGTCAGTGATATGTTGAAAATCAATCATTAGTATCATCATTACTTGACTTCACGTTTAGTTAAGTTTGTGTTGTACTTAACATTATCAGGCAGTATTTATCAGTCTTATACTTATAAGCTTTTCTCCAAAGAAGAGAGAGTAAAACATAAACAGTAAAACTCAGTATCATCATACGTTATTTGGCCCATGCACTTCCAAAAGGGATCAAGCATCTATAAATATCTGGGTGATTATTTCTTTTGCCTGGGGCCTCTGATCTCTCTCAGAAAAAAACAGGAAATCTGTCATATAAAAATCCTGTCATTACCACATAGTTTTGAGGCTGTCTAGTTTGAGGTGTGGCACTGATAATCTATCAGGTTTTTTTTGGGGGGGGGGGGTTTCATTAAGCTTCAGGTTGAGAAAACAAGGGTTTTCCACAAACTTATCTATGAAATGAGAGACAAAATGCATGTGATATGAGTTAAAAGTTAAGAATAAATAAATAAATACAAAATCTTAAAGGAATGGAGGGTAAAAGTATTTCATTTAAAATCAAGGGGGAAACAGGGAAAGAGGGTTGGGAACCTAAAAACTTCCATTTATGTATAAAGAATTTTGCAAATAAAACATAAAAAGTTGACAACATTGCCGTAGCAACAAATAACATCTGTAACAATGAGTAACATTGGCAGTGAAAAAATAAATGGAAAGATGCTTCATCAGAACCTCAAAAAGAACAAGACTTAGCTACATCCACATATATTTACTTTATTAAGAATACAAAACTTTGTCTCTCAGAGTAATTTTGTTTGACTTTGTTTTATATTGATGCCCTTCAAAAGAAATGCAGGTGGTCAATGTAAGGTCCTTCTGCCACCATAAAATGACTGAAAAGTCAGTACTCGTGCTCTTGTCTAACGGCTGTGACGTTGTCCGGCGCATGTGCATTAGCACTTCAGCGTCGTCGCGTCACGTGACGCAGTGGCGTGAGCTCCGCCCAGTCTCCAGGCTCTTGTAAAGGGTCACGTTGCGCTGCAGCAGTGACACAGGAGACTGTTCCGCATCCTCCGCACACGGTTCACCTGCTCTCTACGCTCAGACACCCATCAGCAGGTAAGAACAACACTCATCTGATCAACACGACAGCTGCACACACTCTCCATCTGTTACGGATTTTGGACAGATGATGTTAATAATGATAATGATGATGATGATGATGATGTTCTGCACCACCTAAACCTAACTTCATCTTCCTCGCTTGTTACTCGTGAATTAATAGCTATACTGAGACCGTGTGCCACTAAATGGCGTCATCTCCTTTGACAGAAAATTATTACAACTCTTCATATCTTGTTTTAGTGTTGCGCATTTCAGCACATCATCGAAATACGCAACAGGAAGAGCGTAGAAAAAATGACCTTCAAAGAGGAGCCTGTTGCGTCTGCTCTCTCTCTCTCTCTCTCTCTTAAAAATACACGACAAACCCTCCTGTTTTATATGTTTTAACTGTAAAATAAATCGTGGTTTTTAATCCAGAGGGCAGCAGTGGTGGGTGAGGAGGGAGGGCGGCGGTGGCCTGTCAGTGTGTATCTGTGCCAGAGCACGTAGACCTCCTCTGCTGTGATGGGAGGAGGATGTACATAATTCCCATTAGTGGTCAAGAGCTTCTGAACCATAGTGTATGTGTAATTCATTCAAAGAAATATATATGGAGCTGCAGCACATATTTGTACAAGCATTTAAAGATATTTGATTAAGTTTAGTTTTCACTGTAGAGCTGAAATGATTAGTCTATTAATCAATGAGCAACGATTCTGATTCATCCCGTCATTTTTAAATCATTTGTAAGCAAAAAAAAACAACAACAAATTCTTTTGTTTCAGCTTCTCCTGTCAATATTTGCTCAGTTTTTTAGTCTTCTATTACTATAACTAAATATCAGAAAAATAAGCAATTGAAGTTCCTCAGCTTCGACTGACTGATGTTTTCTGACATTTTATAGATTAAACAGTTAATAAACGAGTCTAGAAAAATATCTGCATAATAATCAATAATGGAGATTATAGTTAGTTCCAGACCTAAAAAATAAGAGTATATATGAGAGCTGCAACAAACTATTATTATCACTGACATTAATCTTCTTGATGAATTGTTTTTTGGATGCAAAATGTCAGAAAAGAAGTGAAAAAAGTCCAAATCCCAAAGATACTCAGTTCGCCATCGAAGAAGGCAAAAAAAACACAGAAAATATTCACATCTGAGAGGCTGGAGGCATTTATGTTTAAAAGATCAACTGGATATCAGTTTCTATAAATTTTTCTGTCGATCATCTAATTGATTAATTGACTTCCTGTTTCAGCTCTAGAGTATATGTAGATATGTGTAGTGTATATCAATAATATATATGGGGCGTCATATACACCTATTTGTGTATTAGCTATTTGTACACACAACACAAATACAACACAGTCAGACTTGGTGTAAAGCTCAGTAGCACAACACTAGAACGTAGGGTACAGAACATTTTGATTTAGCATAATGTTAATTGCGGATAGTTTTCAGTTAGGTCTCAACAGATTGTGTCGTAATCACATCTTCGTCTTTGTTGTTTCTTTAACATTTATCATCTGTTTTCTCTCCATGGAAATGAAAAGTGTATTAAAATACAAACTGAAACTGAAAAAAATAGAGTTTAGTTTAGCGGCGTTTGAGAGAGAAACGTCACTTCGTGTAATCTGCACATTCTCACCACCAGTATCAACCTCTCTCTGAACTGCAATGCACACAGCTGTGACGTCTGCCATCGGCTCTTGTATCAGAGAGCTGCATGGGAAACAGTGCTCCTGCTAGCGCTGCTGGATCAAGGCCTGAAGATAGAAACAGCCCAAACACAGGGACGTGCATCATTGCCAAGGCCAGCAGCCCGTCTGGTAACAAAACGCAGCACAGCAAGCAGGCTTTTTACTTTTGAATAGTGCTGCCCCCCCCCCAAGGAGCCATTTCACCTCCTTAAAGCTCATGCAGCTTGCAATGTAGAGACAATAACAAGGTGGGTAACTTTTTATGTGGAGGTGATGATACAGACGATCCCCTATCCTCTCCTTACATGCCTACTATACTATATGATATTAACTATCAGTAATTGTTATAACTGCAATGCCAGCCTGAGTTTAGGTAGATATACTCAGTTAACCCCCACTGAGTCCCTGCCTGCAGCTGTATGAATACTACGCAGTATAGTTTGCAAGCTTCAAACGTCTTGTAGTTTAATGCTTGCACCGATGCTTCAAAAAAGACCAGCTGCAGCACGATTGCTAGAGATGCACAGTAGATGTCCACTCTGGACTGAGTCTGATGTTTATGTATTTGTGATTTCTTAACTGCATCCTGGGCAGGTAAGTGAGCCCGAGCAGCAGCAGTCTGGTCTGGTCTGACCCTGTCCTTTCTAAGGTGAAAGCTTAAAGTAGACAGAAGCATCAGATACATGGTGGCTGAGCTGAAAATGAGTTTCAGACTGGGAATACATGTGTATTAATTCCTCTGATTTGTCTTAACTAGGGTCTTATTAAACTTAAGTTAAATTGTTGTATCATACTTGTGTCTATGGATGGTGAAAATGGGAATTTAAATGTGAATTCATGTCATTTTATCCCTCTGAATGCATGTCTGTGAGTCTGGTCTGCAGTGTGATTACTGCTGGCTGCATAAGACTGATGTTCAATGACAGTATTACAGTGATCACAGTCTTAAGGCGTTCTGTGTGACGCCACAGTAGGGAGTTGGCCGTTGCATCTTGATGTCGCAGTGCAGAAATGGTATTTGTCTTGTTGAGGTCGACCACTGTGCAACAGGCTGGAATGAAAATCACAGAGATGAGGGAGAGAAGGTTAAGACGGCTAAACAATAATCTCAGCTGTCTCTCTATCATAGCTTTCACAAATCTCAGACGTCATCTTGTTAAAACATCCTGATTTTCATGGAAATTATTATATTAATTTATTGATTTTTTTTTTTTTTTAATGACCACCCTTAAAATATAATGCCTGTCATCATGGAGTGCATTTCAAAGCACAAGGTAACCCCAGTACACTTTGTCGCCAGCAGTGGTGTGAGTGTGTGTGTTGTGTGTGTGTGCATGTGCATTAGAAGATTGCTATCTCAAATCATGTCAAAGTGACATTTTTGCACCAGAGGGCATTTTTGTGGATAAGGAAGATTTTTTTTTTTGCCCTGGAGAAAGCAGAAACAGAAATTCCCTCATAGATAACAAGACGTTAATGGGCTACAAAAACAAGGTTAAAGTTTGTGTAACTTGCATTGTATATCACATTAGCCTACTATAGTATAGGATAATAATTGATTTCCAGGATCTGCCAGTGATGACGCCTGTTTATTTCACCTAAGTGCATTTCAGTCTGTTAACAGTAATTATGGGATGTACATTCATTCATTCAAAAAATAATGATTTAACCAAAGCAACATTTAATCAATATTTTTAACTGTTTTTACCAACCTAACTTGCACTGAATTATATAACATACCAGAACATGAAATCAACTTGACTTCAGGGTTTCCCCCACAGATAGTTGGTGAGCAGAAGTGGTAAGCGCTGCTGGAGCATCTCATCTCTTTATCAATGTAGTTGCAACATGATGGTTTAAACAGTCATCTCACTCATCAAATATGTGGCCTTTGCTGCGCCACTGTTCGATTTCCCCGAAAGTAATTAAACCTAATATTATATTTCCTAAAAATAGATTCCTTTGACATTAGCAGAGCTTCATCAAGGTTAGGGTTAGCGTTCACAATATTCATCTATAAAAACAACTGAACTTTTCAAGCTCAAATTATAAATCCAGTGTGATTTTTTTTTCTTTAATTTGTGGACATAATATTATCTAAATAACTGAAATGAGTTAACTCAAACACAGTCAGTTGCAGTTTGTAGCATTTTTGCTTTTATTCAGACTTTTGTATTGGGAAAACTGTAAATAACATTGGTCTTTGAGGACATGTCAGAGGGTCAGAGGGTCTGCTTCATTGACGCCTTTCATCAGGACTTTGAATAGATCAGCTGATCGTCCTCCTGAACCAGACAGGAGGGAAATCAAACTCTGTGATCAGACTGGGTGAACGTGTCAGTGCTGTTTTCCATCTGTCTGTACATTTATTCAATCAAACGAATGAAAGTTCGTGACCAGACAGTTTCATGGTTCCCAGCAGGCCTCTCAAAGCTGTCCACAGCCTGGAGTGGCCTTTTGATAAATTATGGTTAATTTTATGTTTTCCACACATCAAACCAGGGCAAGCACTGAAGCTTCTCCTCTTTGTAGATAAATTGAGGAAATGAAGTGTAGTGCAGAATACACAAATCATTGAAGACAGGAGCTGGCCAGACAGTATCTTTCTCAATCTCGCTTGATTTAAATCTTCCATATTGTTTACACTAACAAACGACTCCCTTGTTTCTAGTTTATCACATCTGTGGTGCTAGGGCATGAAGCAGGTGATAATTATTGAGTGTGTGGCATAACCTGGAGTTTCATGTTGTTTTTGTTCTTAAGGTCCCCATGGAGGAAAAGCTTCTCCTGGAGACATAATAAGGAGCAGACACTAAAATAGAAAACACAGATGTTACTGTCTCCTGGGTTTGTGGATAGCTCGTGACCAGAAAGTCTAACACTCAGCAACTCTGAGATGTCCTCTGGCACATTTGTTTGAAAAATATAATAATCAGGCTGAGACCAAGTAGGGATATGAGTCAGGCCAGACAGTGTACACACCTGACAGAATTTCAGATCAGAAAGCTTTAAATTTGTAGCATAGACATACAGAACTGTTATTCTGTGTATACAAAAACATATTATGTTCGCAGTAAGAGAACCAGACTTGTCCTATAGACCGGTTTCACCTGCATTTTGGTAAAACAACAGCGAAAAACTTACATCACTAGTAGTGACAAATACGACATCTCTTCTACCTGCAAAGCGCAAAGTGTTGAGGCTTATTGTCTGGATTGACAGAGGTGATGCTGCTTCTTCTGTGGTGGATTTGATCTCGTGTGATCATTGGTGTTTTAAATAGCTGTCCGTAATAGCTGCCACGACATCACAGTTTTGGTTCCGTCATCTTGTTTGGCTGTTTATCACACACCTACCAAATGACAGAATACTTCAGAGGTATAAAGGTGCATTGCCTAAGTGTGTATGTTTTTTACAGCGTACCTGCTCAACAGTGTGTTGCCACCAAACCGGCTCTGGGCTGATCATATGTCAGAGGCAGGTCACATGCGCACACTTTGTCCTTCAATGTCCTCTTTTCATACCTGCAGATGATTTAAAAAAAGAAACTATTCATGGCTTCATTGGGTTGTTCAGCTCGATATCCAGTTGTTTGACTCAATATGGCATTGAATTTAAACTTTGCATTGCCTTGCAAATTATTTTGCAATGTTTTCCCAACAGAAACCGACTGGGCCCAAAGTCAGTGAAAATGTATTGATGAAGCACGCAGGTGCTTCACAAAAGATAACAGATATTTGCTGAGCATGAGCTTTGTCTGGCTAACAGTGGAGCAGGGCTGTGCACATGCAAACATGCTCAAGTCCCACACATAATGCTGGCACCCTTGGGCTGGCCTCTATCAAGTGTAAATACTTTGTTTTATTCACTGGAGAGGTCTGCACACAGATTATACCCCTGGTCTAACTTTTCCCCCTCAGGGGAGGTTTTGTACCCTGCGGGCCTGGCCTCTTTAATTTCACCTGCATGTAGAATTTAACTTTCAGCAGTGAGCTGTGTTTGACATTTGTGTTGTGGTAACTACACACTGTTTTCATGGAGAGGCCTTTGTGTGTGTGCGTGCGCTCTAAAGGTTGTTATCTCATAGCTTTAAGCTGAGGATTAACATAGAGGATATAGGGTATGTCAGGCAGTGTCCTCCTACAACAAACTAGCCTCAGTTGGGAATTAAGCGGTCACATGAGTTTATTATGTAAAAGAATGTAAATTAGTATCTGAATAGGTTAACACTCATGGCCCATACTCTATAGCCACTTGTTATCTAATAAACCTGTTTTTTCTTTTGCATGGTTCAGATGAAAGTTGATGTGGGTTGTGTTAACAATTCTTTTTAGCCTTGTACTAAGATTTCTTCTTTGCAAGCAATAAACCAGACAAAGCTTTTCAGCCTAAAATGGTAGTTTAGTCTTAGTCTAGACTAAATTAGTTGTCTGCATTCACTGTGGTTGAACATTCATGTGAACTATAGCTGTTTGTGTCCGGTTCTCTTTCATTTCGGGCAGCAAATCTCAGTGCATCGAACACCTCCATACACAGCTGACTGGAGCTAACCTCTGCATTTGTCACTAAAGGGGCAGCCTCCATCCATCAAACAGGGTCGTCTACAGCTGATCCAATACTGTGGCATGTGCCGGAGAACTTGTGATGTCGAACAAAGCTATAACAGTGTCGCTGTGAGCTGGGGGCGGCTTGGCAACTGATGTAGTTGACAGGAAAGAGAAGTCACAGCTTGTTCCCTGGCACAGTCTGTATTAGTGGGAGCAATGCATTTTAGGGATGTCGGGAAAATGGGACTTTACAAATCCCATATGTGTTCATCTTATATGCATCTAGTGTGTATCATTCATAGGCAGCAGACATCAGGCAGCAGCACAGCAGGTTTGAAGGAAGCTAAATGGGGTGCTAAAAACCCGGAAGCAAGTCATGTCTTAATCAAGGCAAAGAAATAAAGGGCAGTTGTACGTGCATTGCACAAAGAGGGATATAATGACATTAGCGGAAACCAGGAGAAGGCAGAGTGTTGCTGAGGAGAGAGAAACAAGCCGTGATGCATCCAGTCCTGCAGCTATAATGAGGACTGGCAGCAGAATATACAGGAGCGTGGTTACATAACCGCTCCCTCTCTGTATTCTGCGCTTCAGAGGGGGGAGGGGAGGGGAGGGTTTATGTAACTGCTTATTTACGGCAGAGTGAAGAAGGGAATAGGGAACAACATAATCTGGTCTGTAGCGTGTTTGTGTGCTGCCACTAAACAGTTTCTGTATGACTGAGAACATACAGCATATTAAAGAGCCATTTGTTTTTTGTTTTTTTTAACACAGTCATATTCAACCTCAAATGCCAATGAGGAAGATTTATTTGGAGTCTACATAGCAGCTACATCTACTTTCTTTCTTTTTTTTTTTCTTCTGCTCACGGTCGTTTGTTTTATCACATTTCACACACACAGTTTTGTCATTTTCACCCATCTTCCTGCGCTCACTGAGAGGAACTCCGTTCTGCAGTGAGGTAGCCATGCTGTAGAGAATAGAGGGACATTAAATGAGGCCCCGTGCTGGGCAGTCGTCCAGGGCGACACAACAGAAAACAATCTGACCTCTCCATGCCTCTCTCTCTTTCTCTTTCAGCCAACATGACTCACCAGTATCCCGCACTGACTCCCGAGCAGAAGAAGGAGCTGCAGGACATCGCTCAGAGGATAGTAGCTCCAGGCAAAGGCATCCTTGCAGCCGATGAGTCCACCGGTATGTGCATGCGTGTGTATGTGTGTATATGTGTGTGTGTGTGGTCGCAAAAAGAAGTTGCACATGCTAGAGAATCAAAATGATAGATGGCAGAATCTGCCCTGCTGTCAGATACAGCAGGATCCCAATACTGGATTATCAATACAGGATTATCTGTCATGTTAATCATTTTGAAACCTGGCAAATCATTATAATCTTTATGATCCCGTTGCACCAAACCTTTTACATAGCACTCATAAAGCAAGATATGTCAGGATTTAGGAAAACTACCCTGTTGCATACATACAGGCTTAATTAAATATTGGTCTCACAGAATCACAATAAAACTGGGAGTAGATTCGACTGAAGTAATTTGAAAATCCATTTCATGTACCATCCACTTCAGTTGACTCAGTGATTTCATACTTGTGTAGGTTTTTGACCTGAACAAAACCTGGACGTTTAAATTGTATTTTATGGTCTCATGCATTACACACTGAAAAACATTTACACCTGAATAAATAGCCTTTTTATTCTAAAAAATGGAAGATGTGTCAAAGCCTGATGAATTAACTGTGTAGTTATGTACACGTGAATGAGGTCTGTCTTCATTTGAGCATGTATGAATTAATTATGTGCGCGTGCTGTTTGCAGGCAGCATGGCAAAGCGCTTGAACCCCATCGGGGTTGAGAACACAGAGGAGAACAGGCGCCGCTACCGCCAGCTGCTCTTCACAGCCGACCAGCGCATCGACAGCTGTATCGGAGGGGTCATCTTCTTCCATGAAACCCTCTACCAGAACACAGACGATGGCACTTCCTTCTCCAAGCTCATCAAAGACCGCGGCATTGTCGTTGGCATCAAGGTAAACAATTCTTCAAGTTGCAACTAAAGAGTAGACCTCCTCAGTTGAGAAATAGTGGGTTTCCAGTCTTGTAGTCTGTTTACATAAGCGTCTTCATCTTACTGAAGACAAAAACCTTCCATCTCATCAACCAGCAATTGGCTGTTTTTTTGTTTTTTTTTACATGGTGTGTCGTTCTCGACCTCAGTCTCCTTAAACATAAAAACTTGAGTCTGGGATTCTCTGCCTTATTTGGTAGCTGTTTGCTTTGGCTCTGAATGTCCCCACATCCACAGTGTTGATATTATACTACAGCCAAGTGTTTTCAGTTCAGTGGGCAAAAAGGACAGTGCTCATCTGTAAAAACTGGAAAGGCTCCTACACTGTATGTGAAAACACAGACTCACTGTCAGCATGTTTAGATACACACAGACCCACCCCACAACAGCAGATCAGGTTGTGAGAACAAACTGGGTGAAAGAGTTTTCAGGTCCTGTGTTCAGGAAAGTTGTATTGAGTCGTAAGAGTCAAATTTAATGGGATTTTGTATCACATTGACAACATTATTTACAATTTCTGTTTCTGTCTCTACAGGTGGACAAAGGTGTCGTGCCCCTCGCTGGAACGAACGGAGAGACCACCACTCAGGGTAGGAAGCATTAGGAACATATTCTCAAAACCTCACACATTATAAACCCCCCCCCTGCTGCTGTGTTTCTGATTGACGGTTCTGTGTCACGTATGGGACCGTAGGTCTGGATGGGCTGTCTGAGCGCTGTGCGCAGTACAAGAAGGACGGTGCAGACTTCGCCAAGTGGCGCTGTGTGCTGAAGATCAGCGACACCACGCCGTCTGAGCTGGCCATCTTTGAGAATGCTAATGTGCTGGCACGATATGCTAGCATTTGCCAGCAGGTTGGTGTGAGATTACATACCATGTCATTTAGTTTGGTTAAAGATATATTAGCTCAGTTTTTTAAAGCGATCCCCTTTAAGTTGCTTTAAACTTATACTTTGTAATGTATCCTAGAATGGTATTGTTCCTATTGTGGAGCCCGAGATCCTTCCTGATGGAGACCATGACCTGAAACGTTGCCAGTATGTCACCGAGAAGGTAATTTGCTGAGGAATATATAAATATATATAACACAAACCACTGTATATGTCTTGTAGAATGTTTAATTTGCTACATATATGCTGTCACTGTCTTTTGACTTTCCGTATATATGTTTTTCTTCTGCTGCTAGGTCCTAGCTGCATGTTACAAGGCTCTGTCAGACCACCATGTGTACCTGGAAGGGACACTGCTGAAACCCAACATGGTCACAGCCGGACACTCCTGCCCCACCAAGTACAGCGGCGAGGAAATCGCCATGGCTACTGTCACTGCTCTGCGCCGCACTGTGCCTCCTGCTGTCCCAGGTCAGAGGCAGTGATATGTGAAATAGCAAAGTTTTCAAGATTTACCAAATTTATAGACAACTAGGATTAAAGTGTGTAATAATTTCTATTGATTCTCAAAAGTCTGAGACTTTTTACACATCATCTACTTGTATGCCATGTAAGTGTAAAGATGTCTTATATTAAGCCAGATCTCCAGTCTGTGGTAATACATTTTGACACAAGGAACAATATATGCCTGAAAACTACTAAATCACTATTTAAAATGCATAATGCTACAGTATTATAATGTATTTAATGGTAATATTTTTGGAATGTTATGCTAATTTTAGGTGAATTAGAGACAAAGTTTTGAGAATGTTGTTTTTGCATGATAAGCTGACATGTTGTGCTCTGACTAAAGGACTTGTCAACTGTGTTAGCTTAGCATTTATTTAGTTAATTAATTCAAAGTGTAACAATTGAATGCTGCCTCTAGTTTACCTATAAATAGTGCCAAATTACCGTTATTTTCTGGAAAATTACCCATAAAATGCAGCATCACCACATATGCATGCATGTATTGCAATAATATATGTATTGCAATATACTGCCACATGAGTTCACACTCTGATAGAGAGAGTTGAAACACTTAAATGTTTTATTGAAATCTGGTTTGAGCAGTTTTCTGTCTTTTTTCTCAGGAGTGACCTTCTTGTCAGGCGGCCAGTCCGAAGAGGAGGCCAGCGTGAACCTCAATGCCATGAACAACTGTTCACTCGCCAGGCCCTGGGCCCTGACTTTCTCCTACGGCCGTGCCCTGCAGGCCTCTGCCCTGAACGCGTGGAGAGGAGAGCTGAACAACGAGAAGGCTGCAACCGAGGAGTTCATCAAACGTGCTGAGGTCAGACAAAAACCGTCAACGGGCATCAGATCAAATCCTCGCAGAGTAAAAGGAGTCTGAAACTGAAACTTCCTTCGTGCAATATTCTTAATTATTCTTTTTTTTCTGCTTTTGTCTTCTTCAGGCAAACAGCCAGGCTGCACTCGGCAAGTACGAGTCTTCTGGAACTGCTGGCGCCGCAGGAAAATCTCTCTACGTGGCTAATCACGCCTACTAAACATCAAACCACCACATACTGTTGTGGCCTAGTTATAGTCTTATATCTGCTCTGCTATTCCCCCTCACGCATCCATCAATCACAGGCCTGCGCTGTCTACTGTACTTTAGAGTTGTCTAGTTATTTAAAATAACATAATTAGATATGTGTATTTAAAAACATAACACGAAATACTAAAGGGAACAGTCTTGGATTTTTTTTATCTAATTGATCAAACACTTTTGAAACAATTTATGGAAGTGGACAACTCTTTTATTCCATGTCAAGCTGTCTGTTTGTAACAGTTATTGAGCTCAGAAATGAGCAGGATCAAGATAATCAGTCAGTATTCAATTCATGCCTCACCTTAACCGCACCTGTCTCCACACTCGGTACTTTCTCCATTTATCCCCCACATGGCAAATCTTTAGCCACTCCCAAGCAGGGCAGATCAGCTTGTGTGTATCTGTGTTTCGCTTCTGTCAGAGCAAAGTGTTGGCTCATCCTAAAAACACCCTCCCTGACAGTGGGACCAACTGATTATTAGTGGCATCAGTACATGGGACAAGACGAAAAGACAAACCGTGTGAAGACTTTTCAGACCGAGTTGATCTTTCGAGCGACTGTCCACAAGTGTGGAGTGCTGGTTGTACTTTCAGACAGCTGTAGCTCCAGCAGAGAGGCACACTTTAACAAACCATTATACACCAGGATTCATCCTAATGATTCATCCTAACCTTTCTGTTCTCACACTTCTAATCACCACTAATCAGAGGAACGTCTCGTCTTGTCATCTTGTCTATTCTAAGTATAACATTAGCTTTAAATTACATA
Organism: Seriola dumerili; assembly: GCF_002260705.1. Classification (NCBI taxonomy): domain Eukaryota; kingdom Metazoa; phylum Chordata; class Actinopteri; order Carangiformes; family Carangidae; genus Seriola; species Seriola dumerili. The sequence goes on from NW_019174704.1 coordinate 4,470,590, forward strand.
CAGTAATTAATGTATTCAGTTGTGTGAAGGTGTCGATATTATGTGATGCTTGTGTGTCATGGCCACTCCTGATTCCCCCAGCCCGCCCCACGGGAAGACAAGATGATTTCCATTGACGTACCCAAAAAGTGGACCAATTCGTGGGGTTAGCGGCGGGGGGAAACAGTCACTGCTGTGTTGGAATACTGTGACGTTTGTGATGTTAATATTGTTCTTGAAGCACTTGGTGTGTCAAATAGTGGAGAAAAATAAACTAAAATAAACTTTAAAAAAAGTAGCAGGGATCTCTTTGTGTGATGTTCTACCTCCTACGCTTATGGTGTCTTTTGGATGCAATTTTATACTGCAGTGGGACCATATTATACAGTGATGTAAGCCCAGCTACAGTTTCAGTCAGTGGTGGAAAGTAATTGACTCAAGTAATAAATTGAGTATTGGAGTATTTCCTTTTTTAATGCTACTCACATCTTCTCCTCCACCACATTTCAGCTATGTTTGAATACAGTGTATTTTTTAAAGCATTGACTGGTTGCCAGCCTTTTTGATTTGAGCCCTTTACCAAAAAAAAAAAGAAAGAAAATGTCTGTTTAGGCCCCTTGTTGTGTTTCAGATGTCTGTGAGCTGTTAGCACTTCTACCCAAGACGCATTCGTTCTGAAAAATCTGTGAAGGTTTCATTCAAAAAACTCTTTAAGACCAAAATAACTGTTTCAGACCAAGACATATAAAATTGTTCTTTATTTATAAAAGCAAAGATTATAGAATAGTCCAGAAATTAGTCCAAATTTTTTGTGAGAATTTAGGATATTCTTTCCTCTCCTATTAATCATCTCACCCCTAAGATTTATCTTGTGATCCTTTGGAGGGTTACGACCCACAGGTTAGGAACCACTGGACTAAATTGCTTAATTGTATATGAAGTAGTTAAGATGAGCTCCACCCCAACCTACTACAACAGTGAAATACTTAAGCATTGATGCATCAGTACTAACAGTTTGATATTGTCATATATAATCTTATACATCAGCCACAAGTATTAATGTTCTGTCGAACACATACTTTGATACTGCAAGTTTTGCTTGTGTGCTTCTGTGGGATTTTAAATGCAGGGCTTTTAATTGTAATGGGGTGTAATGGGGTGTAATGGGCTATCACTTTGCCACCCCGGTTTCCTGGATGCTCAGGAGCTGCCAGGAAACAGCTCCTGGATGCTCAGGAGCTGCCCAGAAACAGAGTAGAGCTTCCAGTTCACTGAGCTACTTACATACATCTATGATAACAATAGAGTAACATACTAATATAACACTGACCAAGGCCATTCTGGATAAGGAGTAGCCAGTACATTATGCTGGTAATATATCTATACTTTTGCTTAAATAAAAATAAATTTGAAAGCATTGAAATTTTACTTATGGAGTATTTTTATAGTGTGGTACTGCTACTTTAATGATTTAAATACATTGGGTTACAACATATATAGCTATAGTTTTTAAGCTATTTAGCTAAAGTGGTAAAGCTATTTAGCTAAAGCTAATGTGGTGAAGCTATTTAAGTAAAGCTAAAGTGGTGAATAATCGAAAAGCCTTCACAAGCAGTACGCTAATACAAGCCAGCAAAATCTTACAACCTCACTTTCACAACTTCACAACTTCATGTCACTTGAATAGAACAGAGCCATTAATAATGTAATAATAAGTAACACATGCTCTTCCTTCTATGACAGGTCTAAATGTCTGCTGTGATAAAGGCCTGATGATATTGTCGTGTTGATTCAACTCAGTAGCAGGCCTTCCTTTTGAGGCAGAATTTTGTGGCTTTGTCTTGAATTACCCTGTGTTGTAAGGTGCTTGTTACATTTTTGCTCCTTCACATATGCAAACAAGGTGGACAAATTAATAGAAACACTGCTCTATATAATGCAGGCTAATATCACCACTAAACCCCGTGTATGTAGTCTTGATAATGTGACATTGTGTTAGTTTTGGCTTGCGTGTTTCTATTTACTTTTTTAAAACTCTATTCGTGCATTTATATTTTTTCCATTAAAAGCTCTTTAGCTTAATGTAAATAATGTTAATTTTACCAGAGGCTGAGGCCACCACAAGGGGCGCTGGTTGAGGGAATGTCTTCACATTGTGTTTGTGCGTTTAATATTCTCACCGGGTGAGCCAAAGGTTATTGTCTCAAAACAACATATACCGTCTTGTCTTCTCGGGTTTGGGACGGACAGACTGATTTATAATAATGTTCGTCTAATTGTAGCCACATATATGGATTACGACTTATTTTTATTTTAACAGTCACGCGTTTTTTTAATGTAGGTCATGTGACTTACAACTGGCTGTGCTGCATTAACAAACGCACCACATCCAGTTCATTGACTGAAATGGCTACCACGGAAGTAGGTGAGTAGATTCATAACTGAATTCTGTGTACATTGTTTCCTTTTTACAAAGAGGCAGGAGTTACACCAGCTCACAGCAGTTTGTTGGAGCGTATTAAACACTTACAACAGTCGTAACGACCCTGGTATGTGGCGGCTGTTTTCTCCATGTTATGACACTCTGAAGCTAACTGCTAACTAGCCACACAAGCAGCTGCAGCAGTGATGCCCCTCCTATTGCCACTGAAGACACTGCAAGCAAACCTGCAGGTGTTTGCCACTTCATGTGCTTTGTTTTCATTATTTATATTTTACTCCATAATTAACTACAATATTAAAGTTAATAAATTACCCCAAGGCAGAGAGAAACTGTATTTAAAGGTTTAAAACTAAACCAGGTCTTGCAGCCATTTCCCGTACGTTGACCAATTATTGTTTTCTCTATAAGACTTTACATGTTTACATCGTAAAACTTAAAAAAGTCTTTAGTGTCATACGTGTTATAATAAGTGCAGCATCCAGCTCAGTCTCATGGAATAAAGAGATTGAGCTAAACATTAAAACAGTCGTGTCCGTTGAGGTTTCATTGAGGGCAAACAATTTGGATAAAATCATCTGTCATGGCATATGTATTTGTAATGTCAATATATGATATATATATAAAATATGAATTTCCCCTAGGGGATAAATAAAGTATGTGTCTATCTAACTATCTAGATGTGATGATGATTCAGTAACTTTTACACTGTGTAAAATAACTTTCTTTCCTAATCTAGTGACAAATCACGGTATTTGTGACATTATTGCAATGAACATTTACAAATCCATTATTGCCATCAAACAGTCCTGCTCATTGATTTGCAAAAAATCTGTCAGCCCCAACCAATCTGGCCAGTCCCCTGTGACCTCTCTCATCAACAATGGGTCCACAGAGCTGCTGCTCACTGGATATTTTCAGTTTTTTAAACTCTAGAGACTGTTGTGCGTGAAAATCCCAGGAGATCAGCAGTTTCAGAAATACTCAAACCAGTGTGTCTGGCACCAACAATCATGCTGCACTCAAAGTCACAGAGATCACATTTTTTCCCTGTTCTGATGTTTATGTGAACATTAACCGAAGCTTCTGACCTGTATCTGCATGATTTTAATCATTGCACTGCTGCCATATGATCGGCTGCTTGGACAATTACATGAAAAAGCAGGTGTATAGGTGTTCCTAATAAAGTGCTCAGTGAGTGTATGATAGTAAATTAAATATGTTTTGGTTTTGGACTGTTAGCTGAACAAAACCAAGCAGTTTGTCAGAACAGCACTTCTCTCTGCTCTGGGAAGTTTGAATGATTAATCAAGAAAGTTTATATTAATCACTAATGACAATAATCATTAGATGCAACCCTGTTCATATTATTCTCATTTTTCTGCCTGTATTTGTGTGTCTCTCAGAGCGTAGACGAGGCCAGCTTGCTGCTCTGTCCATAGCAGCGGTGGTCATCATTGTGGGAGTCCCTCTGTGGTGGCGAACAACTGAAACGTACCGCGCGTGGTTGCCTGTCAGTCAGATAAACGAGTTAGCTAAGCTGCAGGTTTGTTTGTGCCTCAATTAATTAATCCCTCATTTTGTGGCCAATCATCTTCCATGTGTAAAACTCCTGTACCCTTTCAGAAACGTCTGTCTCTTTATTTCTTTTTCTTCTTTTTTTGTAGCTACATTTGAGTGGTGATGTGGAGGTTGTGTTTGCCCGTGGCACTGTGACACCAGAACAGCAGAAGAAGGTCCCGCTGACACAGGCACAGGATGAGGAGCACAGAGTAGATGGTGATTTATTAATGCTGTTTGTGATCTTAGATGAAGATATAATATGACGACTGCAAGTTCATTTTTTTCGTCTCAAATTAATTTGTTTCCAGAGGATACAGCTTTGAGGTACAGGTATGAGACAAGGTACCGCACAGCTACAGTCATGGAGGAGGACTCCCTGAACCAGCCCACTGCTGCAGGTGAGATGCTGTTTGCCTGTCGGATCAGCTCTTCACATGCAAACATTTTGTCATTTCAGTGAGACCACATGTAGTAATTTCTGTCCGTCTCTCTTGTTGTCCGTCTATAGAAGCAGATCTGTCTCTGCACACACTCAGTGAGAGTCCGTGTGGTTCTTTGGTTGTGTATGTGATCCCAGAGTCATCTTCACTGCTGCCTCAGGTTAAAACACTCTATATTTTATTTTTTCCTATCTTTTTTCTATATTTTTGTAATGAGCCATGTTTGGTTACCCATCCTGTTCTTTTTATTTCCTTTGTTTTTCAACAGTGTGTATATGTTTAAATGTTAAAGGGTTAATTAATGTGTGTAGTTTTATGCTTTGATGAATGGCTAAATTAGCTTTTGTGAAATACATTCATGGATCTGTGAAGTCAAGTAGCATTTCCACTGAAAAAAAGATGAATATAGACTGTTATTACTGCTTAATTTCTAAATACAGTACCTTCTCTATTGCTTGCAAACAGAATTATGAGTCATTTGAGTCACTCTGGATAAGTAGAGGATAATACATCACTAAATACCTACCTGTACCTTCATGCCTCTCAGGATGTGGACGTTTATATCGGTCAGAGACGGACAGCATTGCTGCGCATTGGTCCGCAGATGAGAGTGGGCAAGACTCTGGAGCAACTGCTGGCTCACTTGGAGCCTCGGATTAAGCAGGTGCTGCAGGTGATGTCTTTTAGCCACACTGACATCACTGCTGCACTCAGCGACAGAGTCCGTCTCAGCCCTGGCAACAAGGAGAGCATCGCAGACAGTATGAGAGCCTTTAAATCCAGCCCGGGTTGGTATTTGTTTCAGGACAGCCATAAAGTCGATCATGTTAATTTCTGCTGTGGTCAGTATACACTTTAACTCTGTAAACCCTTTCCTTCTGTTCTCTGCTAATTCTTCTCTGTAGGTTATGAAATAACGTTCAGTCTGTTGAACCCAGACCCGAAGTCTCACCGGCTACACTGGGACATAGAAGGTGCCGTGCAGACCTACATCCGACCTTTGCTTACAAAACTGTCCCCTGTAGCCAACTTTAGCATTGACTCTCAGGTACAGTGTGTGCAAGTGTGTGTATGTGCAGCACCCACGTCACAATGACAAAATGCTCAGCCACTGTGTGTTGATGCGCTTATTCCCCTTACAGACCTTACACTATGCCGTGCTTGGTGTCAACCCTCGCTTTGACAGCAGCCGCAGCTACTACACACTCAACGCTGACAGCCTCGCACATGTCATCAACCCTGTGGAGGCTAGACTTGGTAAAAGTGTTTGCAAAAAGGAGAAACATTACGTAGTTTGTTCTGGTGTATTTATATACATATCTATATCTATATAGATATAGATATGTATATATAGATATGTGTAGTAACTGTTTTTTTTCATCTTTCTTTCAGGCTCTAATGCTGCATCTTCCAACCCGGTGTTGAATTTTCTTCTGTATGTACCAGATGCACACCATTCACCCCTTTACATCCATGACCACAAGAAACAGGAAGTGCCTTCTAATGCATTTCACTCTCCTCGGTGGGGTGGAATTATGGTGAGATAATGTTATGGGCAACATTAGATGACAGTCTAAATATTGTGAGTAGTTATTGCTCATTGTTATGGGCATGTGGTATGAATTATGATTTGATCGCTGTATAGGAATGAGATTTTGCATTCACACTTTAACAAAAATCTCTTTATCCATGTGCTTGTAGGTTTATAATGTTAATGGTTTCTATGAACCAGAGACTATGTTCCCTGTTGACATCAACATCGACATGGCTAAAGTCATGGGAGTCTTCCTTGCACAGCTTCGGTAAATGAACACCCACAGTACACAGGTATTCCTTTTCCTGGAGACACAATATAACTTTGCTGTGCTGTCTCCTGTCAGACTGCTGCTGGGTGTGCAGTCGTCTTCCCCTCCCCCTGGCTTCCTGATGGCACCGTGTGGCAGTGCAGGACTAGCTGACTGGGAGCTGGATCGCCTCATGTGGAGTCGGAGTGTGGAAAATGTTGCAACAGCAACCACCACCATCACCTCACTGGCACAGCTGCTGGATCAGATAGGCAACATTGTTATCAATGACAACATTGCTGAACAGGTAAGATGCACACGCAGCTGCATTAATGTATGACTTACTTGGAAAAGATTATGGACAACCCTGTCGAACATATTCTGGTGTACTTTTAATCTGGGGGTTTTTGTCATTGTGTGGATTTGCACACCATGAGTCCATTTACCAGTCAAAAGCACACCCCTATTTATTTTAAGAAAGCACACTGTCAAACCAAATATAGTCTTTCTAGAAATAATGTATTAAAGAATTAAATGTAGGGGCATCGCAGACTAAAGTAATCTTTGACCTGTCTGGTTTCAGACCTATGAATTGGAACCCATACCTCAGATTTATTCAGTGATTCAAATAGTTCCGGGGTCTCAGTTACAACCACTGGACACACACAAAACTGGGCTTGAAAGATGCATACACCACTTCCTACAGAAAAGCTAAGATTTATGTATGAATGTGCAAACCACCTACAAACATTTTGGAGACTTTTTTTTGTACAAAATCGCTTCAGTGAATACATGACTGTGCTGTCAGGGGCATCAGGCACACAGAGCGTAATGGATGCACTACCAGGCTGCTACACAAACACTCTGCTTTCTTCAGGCACCTCATGCTAGCTACATACCTAGCTAGCACTAAAAAATAGCAACAAAATAGCAACAAAACACAGTGACAAGCATGGATGAGATTAACACAGCTTTAGAACTTGCTGTAAGTCTATTTATAGAAAGAATAACTCTAAAATCAACATTTTTATTTTATTTTTGGGCACATCATGGCTTTTATTTGAGTGACATTGCAGTTAGCGCCTTAATTCCCTGCATATTTCTTTAATCAGTGTGATAAACATTAAGTTGACTGCTACTGCAGCTTCCATCTTACCTTGAAAGGACATCAAAGGGAAGGATATGTATGCTACTGTTTGATTAAGGAAAAGAATAATAACTCCCTCTCTAAACAAGAAATTTAGGAACACAATGCCAGGCAGAATGAATGCAGTGACACAAAGTGGCAACTCAATTGAACATTGTCTATGAAAAAATTATAAGGATCATACAAATTGCATTGCCTAAATTTGTTATTTAAATGAACATTAAAGTACATTAATTACTACTCTGTGTTGCATTAGTTGTATCTAACCTGTAATTGTTGCTGTTGTCGCCCAGGTGTCCAGTGCTGTCACATCTCTGCAGCTGGCAGTGGCTGAGTTGGAGGCCGGGAACCTCGGCTTTGCTCTGCAGTACAGCAAAGAGGCCATCTTGGCGTCAGAGAGAGCATTCTTCGACCCTTCACTCCTCCACCTCCTCTACTTCCCCGATGACCAGAAATTTGCTATCTACATACCGCTCTTCCTGCCTATGTGTGTGCCCATTCTGCTGTCACTGCTCAAAATAGTGTCTGAGGCGAGACAGAAACGCAGAGAGAAACAAGCAAAGAAGGACTGAAAAAACACTCAAGAAGAAGAAGATGTGATGAACAACACATTATGAACAGACTGTTTTGCCTTGACATTTAGGTACAAAGGTGGTGTGAGGAAAGGCTCATTTGCAGCATTCAAGTGTGGGGTTTACAAATCAGTCATGTATGATTTTTTTTATTGTTTTGTGTGAGGAATTGTGTTTAGCATAAGATTTTAATGAAAGAATGCTGTGGCTGTCAGACACTGTACTGTTGAAAGCTTGAATTGTTGTAAATGTGTAAAAGTTTTATATTTGAATTCCACTTTATTCTATCCTAAGTTATTAACAAATAAAGACAAAGTTGTAACTATTTTTTTGTTTGTTTTTTTTGCTTTCTGACTGGCCTCTTTGGATCACACAAAATAAGACCAGATTTTAAATAAACATTACATAAATATGGGACCAGTGTCCAAAGCGATTTTTAATTGGTTTGTCTCACTGGACAAACTAAAGTACTTACTATTTTAATGTAGTAATGTAGTTAATGTAATGCAATCAGGATGCATTTGCGTTTACAATAAAGTTGCTACATGAAAACAGTTCTTAGCTATGTTGCTTTTTTGGAGAGTGTTTTTTTTACCTTATGATTGTATTACTGTCTCTTTGAAACGATGTGAAAAAGTGCCATATAAATCTTTGTGTTAGCTCTATGTAGTTGCAATTTTGATCATATCACATGATTTTGATAGTTATGTTCTCCACATAATTTTCAGTAGCAGATGAAGTTTATCCAGTTGTTATAGAATTGTAGATGTTGTACTAAATTTTTGTCCACTGAAGAAGATCATTGATCGAAAGCCCCAGAACGAGTTGAGACTGTTTTATCAACTGCTGTATCCATCGTCGACTGATTGAAGCTCAATATGCAGTACACATGCATCCCTGTAGGATGTAACCTGATTCTCCAGCAGGTGGCGGTGTGCGCACCGTTAAAGCAAGTTGATGCACTCAGACACAGCGCCGAAGAAGAAGGCGTTTTCGAATTCCTTGAGCCGCAGCTTACAACTTCTAGCTTGTTGTTCATCTGATTGTTTCGACATCTACCTGGAAGGATTTCAGTTTCCATTAAGACGTGACTATAACTAAATAGTTGACGTGTAATTTTTATGTTCGGCTGACTACCTAAGCGTCATTTTATCGTTTATTCGTCAGGAGGAGATCTCCTAGTCAGGTTGCTAACTTCCTTCACGGTTAACGTTACTGAGCTTTGTGCTAGCATGTCCGGAGGAGGTGTTGTTCGTGGACCCGCTGGGACTAACGACTGTCGTATATACGTGGGAAATCTCCCACCAGACATCCGCTCAAAGGACGTTGAAGACTTGTTTTACAAATATGGCTCCATCCGTGATATTGATCTGAAGAACCGGAGAGGAGGACCGCCGTTTGCCTTTGTGCAGTTCGAGGACCCGAGGTGAGCTGCATTGCTCCACCACGTTTCAACGTTATCTCCCCCTGTAGTTTATTTCACCCAAAGCTGTTTACAAAAGATACATCCACACACCCACACTCATAGACACAGTTTATCTGGTAACCTGCAGTAAATTCGATTTTGTTGCTTTTTTACTGTTTACACTGTTTCACTGTAAGTAATGAGGTAGATAACACAGATTAACCTTAGTTGCATCCCGTATAACATTACTGTACTATTGTGTATATTCCAAGTTTACTTTTATGTCGCACTGTACACTCACTGAATCCACTAGCTGTATTTTAGTGGGAAATTAAAACAAACATTGTAACAAGTTTTTTTATTCTGGTGCCAAAGATTGAGTGATAGATGATTAAACACCCTTTCCTCACACAAAGACTATTGTATTAAAACAACTAACTCACTACAAATTTCTTAGTCAATCAAGACTAAATAAATAAATAGGATTAGTTTTATAAAACACACATGAAAACACAATAGTTTAATTGCTAAATCTTTGAATATACAGTAGAATGATGAAAAGGGCTTCCAAGATGGTTTCTTAGTAATAAAATTGAGCAAATTTAATATGCTAAACATAGGCACAAAGGCATGGACTGGCAGCTACTTCGCGATGGATCGCGATGTGTTTCAAGCTTAAAATTGCCAACATTCTTCACTGCTATGCTTGAAATGCCTTCCAGTTGCGAATAGCTGCCATTTGATGCATGCCTTTTTGTATTCTTCATGCCATTATGCGCCTGTGCACATATTGATCATATCAAACACTCTCACTTTTCTGTTTTCAACAGCTCCACTCCTTTCTTCATAAATAAACCAGTATAATTAATTATTCAGAACAGTCACATTATTAAACATGTTTTCCCACTTACAAATGCATGCATTTTTCTCCCAGGTTTTATCACTGCAATTGTAAGATAACATGTTGCGACAAACACAAACCAGTGGGCTTCAATGATATCTGGCTTCCTTGACTTAAACAGTGTGTGTTTATTTACCTGATTGAAGTTAGATGAATAGTAACTGTTGGATTCCACAGGGATGCTGAGGATGCTGTTTACGGCCGTGATGGTTATGACTACGATGGATACCGACTGCGTGTTGAGTTTCCAAGAAGTGGAAGGGGAGGAGGAGGGGGAGGAGGAGGAGGAGGAGGAGGAGGAGGTGGTGGTGGTGGTGGTGGTGGTGGTGGTAGTGGAGCAATGGGACCCCCAAGGGGAAGGTATGGTCCCCCATCCCGACGCTCTGAGTACAGGGTTGTTGTGTCAGGTGCGTGTTGTGTTCCTCTTAGGTTGTTTTTATACTTTTCCCAAAACGTAGATAAGACTGAGTCTTATGCCACCTTTTTCCTGTCAGGTCTTCCCCCCAGTGGAAGCTGGCAGGACCTGAAGGATCACATGCGAGAGGCAGGTGATGTATGTTATGCTGATGTGTACCGTGATGGCACCGGAGTAGTGGAGTTTGTACGCAAAGAAGACATGACCTACGCTGTCCGTAAACTGGACAACACCAAGTTTCGCTCTCATGAGGTAGGTAAAGGCTAAATTGAATTTTTAGTAAACATTTTCTCAATTGAAGAAAGCCCAAGTTAGAGTGAAAATAACTGAGCAGTAAGTAAAGACCAGTCTTGAGTTTGAATGGCTCGTTATTGTTTCTTTGCGTCATTCTGGCTATGCATGCCATTCATTGAGTGATCATGACAGGGATGGTGGCATTTTAAGACTAAATTTCAGTGACTAGATGATTTTTATCTGATGTCACCAAACAGCAAACACAGAAACAGATATTCGAAAATCTGAATTAGGGCTCTGGGTTACTTCTGCAGCAGCATATGAGCACGTTAAACGTGGCAGTGTAGTTTTGAGTAAATGTCCCCAAAGACATTAATTTTGCTGTTTGTGACCGCAGGTATTTCCTTCTGTCTACCTGAGTCTCATGTAGCAACTTACTCATTACATAAACGAATGCTTAGTCATGGTTGGCATTCCCATTCCTGCTCATTTGTTTGTGTGTTCAGGGAGAGACGGCCTACATTCGTGTGAAGACGGACGGACCTCGCAGCCCCAGCTATGGTCGTTCTCGCTCTCGTAGCCGCAGTCGAAGCCGGAGCAAGAGCGGGTCTCGCAGCTACTCTCCTCGTCGCAGCAGAGGGTCTCCACGTTACTCTCCCCGGCGATCCCGTTCCCGTTCCCGCTCCCGCTCTCGCACCTAGATCTCGCACCTCACCTTAACTAAAGCAATGGTGTACCTAAGAGCTGAAGAGGAAATTTTCACATCACTTATCAAATCCAATCCTGCACACTGACCATGGATCATCTCCTGTGTTACCTGTTTGTACTGTCATGTTGTGTGTTCCCTTTTCCCCTTTTTTTTTTTTTTTTTTTTTTTTTTTTTTTTTTTTTTTTGCAGTTTTCTTTGTATTTCTCAGTTCTGCAGACCAGATGTACACAAACCAGTTGTCTGGTCTGTGTACATGGCCCCGTTTCACCCTTGATCTGCCATGCTTCCCCTTTTCCATTCTCACAAACATTGCGTTTCTGCTAACCATCTTTTTCTCTTTTCTATTCTTTTTTTTCTGATTGTCCTCGTGTGCTTTGTTTTGTTTCGTTTGTAAAGATTTTGCTTCTTCTAAGCATATACTGCTGTCCTTTGACCTTCTTGTGTGTCTCTCTGTAGAGTTCAGAGGAACAGGATAGGATGGAAACAGAGGAAACAGTTCATATTAGGATAAACAGGAGGAGGAGGAGTCAAATATGGCACCAATGGTACGATGGCTGTGCCTTGTCAACTGTGAAATCTGCATTATAAGCCTGTTCGGCTTTTTTTTTTTTTTTTCATATACTTGACAATAGAGTGTTATGGATTGTTTTACAGTACTAACAAGTTCTGTACAACACTTTGTATTTCGAGGCCCAAAGCTCGTGTTTTTTGCTTGTGCTCTTTTTGTAGTATTCAAAGTAAATCTTAGTTTTTTTTTTTTTTTTTTTTGGATTGATCATAGACGGAGTCCCTTGTTTATCTCAACGTAAACTTCCTCGTAGATGCATTTATTGACATTTTCAAGTCATTTGTGAAGGTGTGATTCTAACTTGCCTCCTTCTCTTTGGTTCTGCTGGTATTCTGAAGGTTTGGACTGGGCTCATTGTCTCCCCATTCTGGAGCCGGATCAGGATTCAGGATCAGATCAGGATTAGGATTAGGCTTCAGGATGGATACATGGAGCAGGAGCATGGGAGCATTTTACTGGGAGAGGATCCCGACCCCTGGCCCTGTCCACATAACCCCATCAAACCGGAGACATTGTAGTGAAAGTTTCAAACTAAATTGGCTTTCAAATAATCCAAATTAATTTTTCCAATTTCTGTTGGACCTCAGAGACACAGTTACTGGCGGCAACGTGACGAGCAATTTATTTTTCATATATTTTTTTTTTTTTTTATTATAAATGAGAAGAGCAAAGCTTGGATGACAACCAGGAGGAGGGCTGGGAGGTGCAGGATGGATCCACACACGTAAGGAGAGTGGTAAATAGAGGGCAACCATTAACAGTGGAGGAGGGAGGGAAGAGGGAGGACTGGGAAGCGACAAGGGAATGTGACCTTAATGTGGTTTGTATCTTTTTTCTCTTAAGTGAGTCTTTTCCAGAGGAGAATGATTTCTGATTTTCTTAAGTATAATCTTCAGTATCTCAAAGCTTTATTCTCTTTTAATAAAACTTTCAATAACATTAGAAAATGTCTGTGTTTTTCTTGCTCAGTATTTTTAATACCACAAAGGGTTGTGCACCAAAACATGCAAAACACATAGAAACACTCTGTTAAATTACGCCAAAATTTTGCTTACAGTATTACAGTACAGTATTTTAGTAAATGTACTAATATTGCCATTGATGATAAAAGTAAGAGAAAAAAAGAATGAAAGTAAACAGGCTTTTTATATTAAATCTCATAACTCCTGAAGCAGACAAGATATGTGTGGTTTTATTAATAAATTAAACAGGCTCAATAGTAAATAGTTCAACAGATTTAGAAAATGTGGGCTTTGAATATGAAATTAATTAATAAAATTAATAGGTAAACAGTCCTGTATTTTTGTTTCTTGTTTTGGTTATATTGAAATTATATGGCTTCCAAGATAACTGTAAGGTTTGTATATTGGTATAATATTCCTATATGTTTATCCAGATTCTTTTTGTGAATGGGCATTCTTAAAATACATGTTTTATTTTCTCTTTACAAACAGGTGTGCTGATGGTATCTTCAAATCTTGAAGTGTAGTTTGTGGGATATATATTATGAACAATTTTGAATCATACTTCTCCATTTGTTGGGGATAACCTCAGAGTATTTGCATCTGAACATGCATCTGAAAAATCAGTTCCACACAAATCTTCCATGTGGAGTGATTTTTCTTCTACTGTTAAAAGTAAAAAATGTATCATGTTTTTCCTTATATTTGTGGCTTTTAATCTGTATTCCGTTTTCAGAAATCAAAGGTCCTGATTTCTGTAGCTAGCTAGTGGCATTTCAACAGATTTATAAATGTATATCTATAATAATATACAATATAAGTTTTTATATCTAATTATTATTTAATTATTGAACATTGTACAATACAAATTTCAGACATCAGGTAATATCAAATGAGTAAAAAGTATATAAAATAGATTAATATTTAAATTTTATGTCACTACAGCAGTACATAATGACGACATGGCTATGATTTCTACTATTGGTTAATAAGGCTCGCCCACCGCAGGGATACCGACTGGACTGTTATGAAGGGCCTCCACCAACGTTCCCGTAAAGATTATGCTTGTAATTAATTAAGCGACAACAGCCATAAATATATATTTCTACAATTTCTTGTTGGAGGTCAAACAATTGGTAGCCTGAACAGTTCGGTAGCTGTCAACTTTGTTGAGCCACTGTTAAACATGTCCGTCGGAGGTGTCATTCGCGGACCCGCAGGAAGTAACGACTGTCGTATATACGTGGGATACCTCCCCCCTGATATCCGCACCAAAGACGTGGAGGACGTCTTCTATAAATACGGAATCATTCGAGATATTGATCTGAAGAACCGGAGAGGAGGACCGCCATTTGCTTTCGTGGATTTCGAGGACTCGAGGTAAACTGCGGTGCCACATTTGAACCTCATTTCCCTTATTTCAGAGCTAAAGCTGTTCTCCTAGCACTATCACACACCTTTAAAACTTGAAACCTTCTATCTATCCAGGTAATAGTTTTAGACCTGTTACCTGGATAGATAGAATCGTCAGAGTTGTAAAGATGCGGTTTACTTAATCTGAATCTTAATCTGAAACATGCCAATTGTGCCGCTTCAAACCTTTGTTCATAAACATTACAGTTCTTTGACACTGGAGATTGGAGAAACACTCTTCTTCTAATTAACTAGTTACAGGTAGCACTTGTATCAATGCCCTTTTAGATGAACTCTTAGTTAAATCGACATGTCAGAAATCTGGGTGTTCTGGGGTTTGTTAAGGTTGTTGTGAGGCAGTTGCTGTGGTGTTCCAGGTGTTTGTCATGAGGTGGTTTGGTGTGTGTTAGTGATTTTTATATGGGGTTTATATTGTTCTGTGCAGTTGCAAGTCTCCTGCTAGGTGGTTGTTAAGAGTGTGTTGGTCGGTTGCTGGTTGGTTCGACCAATAATTTGACAGAGTATATTGGCAGTATATACTAGTGTCAGCAGATGTGGTGGCATGTCAGTAGAGAAATGTCAAAAATACCTTTGAGGGACTTTAATAACAGGCCCACCATTACATAATGTTACAGTGTAAAAGTTGAGAAACTGTATGTTTGTTTTAAATGAATCTGATTGAAGAGAGACTTTGTTTGACTTTTTCAGCACCATGGACAGAGATACTGTTACTCAATGGGTTTGAATGCTTCAACACAGAATGGATCATGTGTGTCTAAAAAACGTGTGCTATTTCCTCTATGCCATTTAATGAATATTCACGCTTGTAGTGTAACATTTATGAACCATGTAGTGTACCCAAAAATCCCAACAGTGGTAGGAAATGTGGTAAAACTAAATACTGATATGTAACTCATCTTCTACACTCTATCATTTAGGGAAAAGTGAGTGACTCTCACTGTCACCCTTCAGGGATGCAGAAGATGCGGTTTATGGACGTGATGGTTACGACTACCGTCTGCGCGTTGAGTTCCCTCGAAGTGGACGAGGAGGTGGGAGAGGAGGCGGTGGTGATGGTGGTGGTGGAGCTTTAGGAACCACAAGGGGAAGATACGGTCCTCCGTCATGGCGCTCCGAGTTCAGAGTTATTGTCTCAGGTTGGTGATATAGCCCTAACATTATCTTGTTACCTTGCATGGAGGAACTGTTGAGATACTTATCGCCTTCCTTTCTTCCTGTCAGGTCTTCCCCCCAGTGGAAGCTTGCAGGACCTGAAGGATGTATGTTATGCTGATGTGTACCGTGATGGCACTGGCGTAGTGGAGTTTGTACGCAAAGAAGACATGACCTACGCTGTCCGTAAACTGGACAACACCAAGTTTCGCTCTCATGAGGTAGGTTAGGGTTACAGTAAGGAATCTCTCTAGGATTAGATTTTGGAATTGAAACTGTTTGTTTAAGGTTACTCTTGAAGTGAAACATGGAGCAGGTTAAGTGGGGAAAATGGGCATTAGGGTGAAGACAACTGGACAGCAAGTAAAGGTCAGTTTATATTCATGCTCAATGTTGTTGATTTGTCATTATACAGTGTAAACCTGTCATTCCTGCCACTGCACGGTTCCGGATTGATAAAGCTTATCTCTGATGCTCTGATGAAGCTCAACACTGGTGAGTGCTTACTCTGCCTGTCATGTATCATTTCTATGTGGAGACACTTTATAAGAGCGAGGCACTTGTGAAGACACTTTATGAGAGGGAAAACCTTTTTATGTTGTTTTTAACCATAATAACTATGAGTAAGCAGCTGTTTTCCCATTCCTGCTCACTTGTTTGTGTCTTCAGGGAGAGACGGCCTACATACGCATGAAGATGGACGGTCCTCGCAGCCCCAGCTACGGGTTGTTTCCGCTCTCGTAGCCGCAGTCGAAGCAGGAGCAACAGCAGCTCACGCAGCTTCTCCCCACGTCACAGCAGAAGGACTCCACGTTATTCACCCCGGCATTCCCGCTCGCGGACTTGCACTTAAGGCACACATGACCTTAATCAAACCACCAGCCAGCAATGCATCTATGAGTGGAGAAGACAAACTTCACAGAACAAATCCTGGACAGTCTCCATGGACCATTTGATATGTTAGTTGTTTGCTGTTTCTCTTGTTGTATGTTCCTGTTTCCCCAGTTTTCTGCTGTGATTTTTATTTCATTTCACATTTTGGCAGATTCTTGTTTGACCAGTTAATACCCTGGTCTGTGTACGTTGCCCTCTCTCTTATATTTATATTCTCCTTTTCGATTTTCCCAGTGTTTCCTTTTCACCCCAAAATGATCAACATCCCTCTTTCTGCTAACATCGTCTCCCCCTTTTGTGTGCTTTGTGTAAGGAAGGGTACCTTTTAGTGGAATGTATCATTGTATGTCTTATGTTGTAGTTGTTATTTTGCAGGTGGTATAGTTAAATATTTTTCTCAGTCTTGCATTTGACCCTCTCGTGTGTTTCTCTGTAGAATTCAGAGGAGCAGGACAGGATGGAAACAGAGGAAAAGGAGACACAGTTCATATTAAGATAAGCAGGAGGAGGAGGAATCAAACATGGCACCAATGGTATGATGGCTGTGGCCTCTCACAACTCTGAAATCTGCATAAAATAAGGCTTATGTCATTTTTTTTACCCTGAATATATGCTTGAAAATAGCTGAGTACCATTACCAAATGTTTCTATTACAAATTTTGTTTTGTTATGCTGTAGTTGCTGTACTTGTGCATGCTCCCGTTATGTTATGAGTACCAGCAAAGTTACTTGCCTTCCGTCAGTAGCCCTTAAAGTCCAGTGTTTCCTCACACTGGTCCTGCAGTTTTTCCTGGGTTGGGTCAAGACAGTATCACTTAATTGTATATCATCTTCATATACCAAACACTACATTCTGTTTAGAAATCCAGTAGTCACTGTTGTTTCTGCTTTTGCTCATTTGTTAGTATCCAAAGTAAGTATTTTTTTTGGATTTACCATATACGACGTCCCTTGTTTTTCTCAGTGTAAACTTCCTCATAGATGCATTTATTGACATTTTCAAATCATTTGTGAAGGTGTGATTCTAACTTGCGTCCTTCTCTTTGGTTCTGCTGGTATTCTGAAGGTTTGGACTGGGCTCATTGTCTCCCCATTCTGGAGCCGGATCAGGATTCAGGATCAGATCAGGATTAGGATTAGGCTTCAGGATGGATACATGGAGCAGGAGCATGGGAGCATTTTACTGGGAGAGGATCCCGACCCCTGGCTCTGTCCACATGACCACATTTTTTTTTCATGTGGGACCTCAGAGACAAAATCACTGATGACATCTTGATGAGTGATGAGTGTTTTTTAGATAAAAACATTTTTTTATTAAGTGGAGCAAAGCTTGGATCAAATCCAGGAGGAGGGCTGGGAGGTGCAGGATGGATCCATGCACGTAAGGAGAATGGTAAATAGTGGGCAACCATTAACAGTGGAGAAGGGAGGGAAGAGGGAAGGGGTGTGTAGGGGAATGTTACCTTAATATGTTTTCTCTTAAGTGAGTCTTCTGCTGTAGAAGATTACTTTTAATTTTGCTAGGTATAATCTTCACTATCTTGTGTTTTTCTCTTCAATAAAAGTTGAATTTATAGTTTCATATTACTACGTTTCTCTTTTTTTATAGTAGTATATAGTAGTAGAAAAATTCTAAATATTCACTGATTCACCCATTCTGGTGTTTTCACCATTTTGTATTCACCATTCACCCATCAAGAATACTGACACACAAGTACTGTTGCTTGCATTAATAAGAAGACCATCCAACACAGGAAACAGTAACAACAATAACACTTTTTTTTTTTTCTTTTCTTTAACTGATGCTTATTTTTTCACTAAACCTTGGCTGTATACTCAAGCCTCGATCGCCAGGTAATCACTTAAAGATCAAGACAACATAAGACATCTATTAAATGTTTCATATGGTTTATTCTACAAAAAAGTTCAATTACCCTTTTGAAAATAAATATACGGCTCCTGTCTCGTTGAAACATCCAGGATCTATGAATATGCAAATATTTTTCATGTCAAAGGTTTCCCAACTAGACACACAATGTCACCTTCTTCACTGTAAACTCCACTCAGATTGGACCACGATTGCACCAAGTGCTGCTCATACACATTTTAAACTCAGATTTAAGGTGAGCACAGAGAAACTTTCTCCCTTCAGCAGATGAGTCAAAAAAACAACAACCTTTCAGCGTCAACCTCTGCATGTACATCATTCTGCACAGTGAAGCTCAAATATTTAACTAACAATAAGCATACCCCATTTTTGAACAGAGGGGGACTTTAAAAAAGAGCAGCCAAATTTATCCCAGAAGTAAACTGAAGAAGAAGACTTCTGTAACCTCGGGTCATAATCCAGTCTCAGCAATACAGAGATATTTTCCTCTCAGGTTTTTCCCAGTTATCTTGCTGGTCAAAGCCCACAGGAAGTCAGAGCTAAGTGTCCATTATGTCATCATGCTGCATTGAAGGATGTAGAGAAATGTTTCAGTATAAGGTCATTTAGGACAACTGTGAGCTGTATAACTGTCTGAACATGATTTGTTGTGGACTAGATTGCCTTTTTCTAAAATGGTTAATGAAGTAGCTCTTGGCTTCCAATGTGGAAAAATCGCTGAAAACCCCTTTATGAAATATGATCTTTTTCATTTTAACATTTTTTAGCGTGATCGTTATACTCTGTTTTCCAACCAGCATGGGATCAATACTCTTTACACTCCTGCATATTCGAGATGTGCCTTGCCTCCTCTGTTTCGGTCCAATCTAGCGTTTAATGTTTTGCAAGTGATGCTGATCAATACTATCGATCAACCCAATCACCTGGATCAATCACGCCCACTGAAGTGGAGGAAGGGGGGGGGTAGTGAAAATGGTGCATTCTGGGTTGAAATAAGATGCAGGCACTGTGCGCAAGTAGAAAACGCCGTCAGCAGGGTGGAGCCTTCACTCCAGCCAATCAGATAGAGGAGGTGATGTGGTGGGCGGGGCAGAGACGCACACTTCCCGTGCATAAATGAACGAAAAGCTATACAGCTGCCCGTAACGCACACATCTGAACGTTATAACTTCGCAGAGAGACGGTAAGATTGAACTCCATGTCTGCTAGTGTGACTCGCTGTATGTTGTCGATGCAACCTCTGCACTGTCAGCCAGTGAGGGTGAATACCGAGGCTTCTGGTGCTTGCATGCTAATCTCGCCTGAGCCTCTTGTATTTGTCCTGAGAATCTGTGTGAATGCTCCTTCCACTTTCTTTGCATTGTTTGCAAACCTCACAACTTGAGTTAGTGATTACCGATTACTGAAGTTTTGAATCATATAAGGAGCAACTTGTTGAATATGTGAAGAAATAGTTAACCAAAGTTATAATGCTGTCAGTTGCACAATGCAGGTGCATCCATTTCAGTAATGTTGCAGTATTATGTGTCATGTCAGCACCCTTCTTTCACTGCTTATTGTGATACATTCAGACAGGATACATTGTCTTTCTCACACATCCACATTAGTGAGTTGTCTAAATGCAGCAAGTATATTCCAAAACAGCTGTCTGGGTACATCTGGGGGTAAGCTGAGGTGAGGTGGGGTGGGGTGGGGTGAGGGGGTGGTGGTCAAGGTTTTTCCTCAAAATTATCCAGATAATTTGGTAATCCTGCTTCATGGGGCTTCCAATACAGTTGACTGGATAGTACAAGGTGCGAGTCTCACTTAGCACTCAGTTGTAAATCATGTAAATCATCAAATCAAGATGCAAATAAATAGGCCCCAGCTGTAGTTAAGAGTCTTTCTGTAAGCAAATGTTGATGCCATGGACAGTCTCACTATCTGAAACTTGTAAGAACTATTTCGGGGGGGAAAATGTAACTGAATATTATGATTTATTTTGTCTCCTGTGCAGTTAAAACAAAAAGCCATCATGTCTGACAAGAAGGCAGTGATAAAGAATGCTGACATGTCAGATGAAATGCAGCAGGACGCAGTGGACTGTGCCATGCAAGCTATGGAAAAGTACAACATTGAGAAGGATATCGCCGCCTACGTCAAAAAGGTACGTTTGATTTTAATATTAAATGATTTCCACAAACATCTAACTTTTATTGACACGTGTTTTTTTTTTTTTTTAATGGCCTCTTATCTATGCTGTGCTAAATATTATCTTTCCTGCAGGAGTTTGACAAGAAGTACAATCCCACATGGCATTGCATTGTTGGGAGGAACTTTGGCAGCTATGTGACGCACGAGACGAAGCATTTCATCTACTTCTACCTGGGCCAAGTGGCCATTCTACTGTTCAAGTCGGGCTGAAATCCAAAGATTTCCTCCGAAAACTACTTTTAATGCCGCCCTTATACTTCTGTGCCACGCTGTACATGTGCTATCACCTTTCTGCAGACATGCCTACCTCCTGGTTTCCTGCTTGCTTTAGTCTGTTACTGTTTGCCACATACAACACTACCACCATCGTTGGATGGTGCTTTAGTCATGCCTGGGCTGGTGATGTGCTGTTCATAGAAAATGCCAATGTAACACTACTTATTATGCCAGCTGTCAGTCAGCATTTCCACATCTGTCAGACTCACTAGAAATCATAATTTCTGGATATTATTTCTGTTGTGCATTGATGCACAGACCTTGTACATTATTTCATGAATGTTGTATAATAACTTATTTTTCAAGAAATTAAAATGAGCAACAGAGTTTTTGTTGAAATGCCTTTAATTTTCAGTGTTAACTGAGATCGAATTAAAAATGCCAAGACTGTTGCTCTAACTTAATAAAGAATATTCCATGCTAACAGATTTAAGGTTTTGTACATGCTTGGAACATTCCTCTTTTCAATTCTGCTGTGAGTGTGAATATTAACAATGTCACTGCTGTATTATCTCTGAAATTTAATTTTATTGGCACTTTGGTATTGTGATATTTTCAACATGTTGAGTTCAAAACAACTTTGAGACAGTAAATTGTTTCAAAATGTGCAGTGTGTGTGTATATGTTCCTTGAATTTACTTCCATGTACAAATGTCTTCACTTCTTATTGGGCTGGACACAGTATATTACCTCCTGTATATTCTGATCATAATGTGAAGTAAGGTACATACGTTTTGTTCGCTGAGGCTACAAACAAGTTACAATTTCTTTTCTTTCTTTTGTTATTGCATTAGTCTGCATTTGGGGAAACAGCCTGGGGGCATCTGCTGTAATCCATCAGAGGGAAGTAGTAACATTAACAGTACTACAGTATACAGTTTATTTTGTGTCTACATTTTTAAAGGACTTTTTGTGTTCTTTACTACATGTACCTGGCAGCCACAATTAAAAATTAGATGGATTTTATACAAAAAAGTGATTAAATTATAGTATGTGATGCACTATTAAACTACCTAGCTGTATATAAATGATCCACCATGACCGGCTGCAATATTAACATAGCACTTATGTTCAAGCATCAATAATTTATTTTATGTTTATTCTAAGTATACAGCAGGGGCCAATGCCATAGCTAGCTTATAATGCCCAACCCTCTGCCTTTATGCAAAAACAGAAAACCAAAAGTAATATTACATAAATATGTTAAAAACAACTCAATCTTTTGACACATTTAAAAAAAATGTGCTTTAATAATTTGACTCTTTCTTGTAATAATGAATTTTAGCATTATGATATATATATGTAATGTAAAAGTTTTTGCATCTGTTTTTTAGGGAGACGATGAAAATAATAACTGGGATCTGGGTGTTTATGTTTCTGGGTCACACTGCAGGGGGCAATAGTGAGCCTGACATTTGGGTGTTAAGCTTGAAAGGAAGCACGAGAACCACCAAACAAGGGAAATACTTCCGAGGGCAAAAACATGAGCTTGGTTTTTCTAAATTTTAAATGGTAATAGAAATAATAGGAATTCAGTGGCAGAAAGTCACAAATATTCTTTATAAATACAATTTTAAAGTATATGTACTTAATCCCATTTCTGCTATACTTTATACATCCACTTCACTACATTTCAGAGGGAAATATTGAACTTTTTACTCCACTACATTTATCTGACAGCTGGAGAAACTAGTTACTTTCCAAATTAAGATTTTACATTACAAAACATACGATATGCTGTTGAATTGCAATACAAAACCTCTTAAAAGAGTGTCAGGTTGAGGTTAATTTGTCATGTTTCAGATTATGAGTTGTTAGCAGTTTGGCGGAATCTGCTGGTCAGAATGTGCAAAAGCACTGAAAAACAAAAAATCATTTTGGGACCTATTTATGCTTGACACACTGCTTTGATGTCACTGACCTGCTGAGGCTCGCATGTGTGTGTGTGTATTCACACCGCCTGTGTGTCTGCTGCGTTGCTACCACCACCAGCTCTGTCTTTCTACATTGAGTTTGCTTTGGATGTGGCCGTCAATACTTGATTGTTGGATTTCTTTTCATTACAAACCTTAGTAACCTTATTTACCTTCATTCAGAGCAAGACACACTGTAGAGAGAGAGAGAGAGAGAGAGAGAGAGAGAGAGAGGAAGAGAGAGAGACAGTACAGTAAAATATTGCCCTTCACTTTTTGTTTCACTTATATTATTTACCTTATACCACTTGTATTACTAACATAATATAGGTCTAATCATAGCCTATGTTGGGTGTCTGCCAGTGAAATCACAATACATAAGGGCAGTAATGTCAAGATAGGAAAAGTAAATATAAACAGAACCTGGGCAGAAAAGTTAGGGCAGTTATTTCAAAATCTCAAAGATTAATGCTTTTTATTCTTTATTTGAAGTTTTTATATCAATATGTATTTTCACATCTTCTTTCTCAGGCTCCTAACAGGTAATGTATTGTAACCTATTGCTTAAGCTTGGTAAAACTAACTGGTAATGCAAATGACAATGGTGAGTCAGGGCTGAATGAGCCCAGCAGATGGTGAAATTCGGACTAAAATGCTCTGGTCAGATTTGGTGTGGAGCTATACGCTGGTGCCTTAGGCCTGGTACAAGATACTATACCATTAAAACTGTTTTAAAAAAGTGTCACAAGCTGAGTGACTCTGTTATGTGTTTGTGACAGTAGTAAAATCAGAGGTCAACAAATGAATTATTGAGGAGGAACTAACTGCTATTGCAGGTGTATTGATATTGCCGTCAACATTTTCAGCAACACTTTTCCTCCGTTGAGCTGAACTATTCCACAAAAGGCCGAAGTTCAGCTCTCTTGATGCAGCTCCATTCAAAAAGCTGTTTTACCGCAAACAATTTGTTCAAAGTGCAGAGAAAAATAGAGGAACAAAAATGACACAACTAATGAAAAAGACAAGAAAAGTACATACAGTAAATAAATACAGCTAAATCCTGCAGTTTGACAGTTTGACTTGTTGCAGCCCGAAAAACCTTTAACCACTGACTGGCGAAAATAGCACTTAGCAGCTGTGTGCTAGAGCTGTTGTGGTCAGTGCATGAACAGTGAGAACAGAGGGGAAAGGAAGTTCACAAAGTTCAGAGAGGAACTTCACTTTTCACTCTGTGTAAACTCTGGTACAACCATGGTAATTAAACAACTCACTTTAGTAGCATTACAACTGCATTTATTAAACAAAGGAAAAACTTGCATAATCCATAATTATCAATCATTTTTATATTTCAAGAATTAATGAATTCTTAATTAATTAATTGATTAAGAATTTACAAGAAATAATTATACTGCTGTTAATGTTCTAGTCATGGCAAAGGTAATATTTAATTCTCCAGTATGTAAATCTGTAATTTGCTTGTTCATGAGTTTTGGAGAAAAGACATCAACAAAAAATATGTGATTGAATATGTTGAGAAGGGAAAGTGAAACCAAACCAGCATGCATCATAGTGAGGCCCTCCTCACCAAGTCCCCTCAGAGGAAGTTCAGTCCATCAAACACGGATGAGAAAAGTCTTTTTACTCTAAACCCCAGATGTTTGTTTTATCTATACATAAAGTAAAATGACAAGTCTACAAGGAGTTGATGACACCACATCAAGTGGACACAATCAGATGACTTCAAGGTAACATTTGAATCTTTAAATCACTGCTGAATTTTATGCAAGAAGTAAAAGACCTGCAGGGGCTAAAATAGATGTATTAACTAAGGTGGAAATGTTTGGTTTTAGATGGGCCTTTTTGGATTTTTTTCATTCAAAAAAGAGAATTCATGTGAATTAATAGAAGCTGTTTTATTAGTAATTTATATTTATTAAATATTGTTAATCCTCGGCTTTTAAAAAATCTTGCAACCATGATAGGCCTTGCAGTATTAGTATGCAGCAAAATTTCACGCAATTCTAATTTAAACGTAATTAAAAAGGTATATACACAATATATTCAGGTAAAGAAAAAGTACTATATAATAATTAAATTTATCAGTTAATGTCTTTTCTGTTCAGTTCCCTATTAGATTCCATTTCTCTTCTTTATTAGTTCTGCTTAGATCTTATGCTTCTTTGTACAAGTGACAAAGTTCTTTGTGGAGGCTGAGTAAGTTTTGAACATTTTGCTCTAGATAAAAATGTTTCTCCACTATCTCTCTGATTGAGGCTCCACTCTCAGGACAGGAAACAGCTGATGCAAAAAGTGATTATATTTTACATGACAACTGCTGAAAATGTTGCAGAAATTTGTCTTTAAATTTACTTAGCGTAGATGATAACCATAATTTATGATTGTAAAATGTAATGTAATGAATGTAAAACGAATGCAGCGTAAAATATAACTTGTGAGCAACTATATTACAGTTTTTTACGATTGCTTACACACTAAAATGAAAAATAATACACAGATTTTGAAACTCGACACACAAGGAGCAAAATGTCAGCCCAGCACAACTATACGCACATTCTCGGCCTCACATTTTTGCAAAACACTGCACACAGTGTTCATGTCATCTTCAGTTCAGTATTGAGAATAAAGAAATTTTGTTCCCCCATTGCATCTGTGTTCATATTTACAGCATGTTAAAAATGAGAAATGTCAAAAACATGCAGTAATAGTGTTTTTATACTTAGCACATATCATTAGAAAAGTAGAAATGTGGAAAATGTTTTAGATTTAGAACAATCGTGTGCAGTTGGCAGTGGAAAGATCTATATATTTGGTGTTTGTGTGTAAAGTTCGTTAGCCAAAGTATCATTTTTAGAAGAGTTTATTTAGTTTTTGATGTAGTGCTTGCCTTTGCAAGAGATGTAAGATGTTTTGTATTTTGTGTATATAGTTTTAGTTTATGTGTGTGGAGCTCTGACAAACAGGGCCCTAGTTTCAGGAACTGTAATTACATGGTGCAGTATCATCTTGCAGAATGACAGGATGCCAATGGTATGATAAACAATGTTGGGAAAATAGGGTTACACAAAATAGCTGAATCAATGTGTTTTTCAAAGGGAAGTTCAATGTTTGTTCTGTATTACAGAGAGGAACTTCAGGAACCGCTATGCTTGTACACCTCAAAAAGTGTCAAGCACATTGATGCAGTGGGAAGATTCAGTGCAGGGTTCTCTCAATTCATAAAAGATAGAAAGAAAGACTTGAGCAAAATAAACAACATCAAAGACAAGTCGATGTCTCAAGAGATTGACCCAGAGGCAACAAGCAGAGGCAGGGCTATTTATGGTTGATGCTTTGTCTTACAGAAAGGAACTACAGGAGGATTTGTGCCGCTACATCACAGATACCTTCAGCTACATCGACTCAGTGAGACGATTCTGTGACAAGATCTCTGAATGGGTGGACAAGAGGAAGACAGAATCAAAAACCATGGTAGACATTAAAAATAAGGCTGACAAACTTGACATGAACTTGAGACATGTTTACCAGTCAAAGAAGAAAGGTAAGGCCCTTCTGGAATATGGGAAGAGCAAGGTGACCTGGGTGAATGCAGACAAAAGTCATGCAAAGCTGGAGAAGGAGTTGGTTGCTGTGTTGAAGGACACTCTGGGAGGCCTGGAGGAGCTCAACCACTTCCTGGGTGCAGTGGAGAAGTTGGCGGTCACCTCACTTCATGTGCCCATGGAGAACCAGGTGTTACATCTGCCCAAAGGTATCAGCCTTGAACAGGTTAAGGTTATCATCGCTACTGCACGACTAATCTGCCCTCTCCTCATTGAGTTTAAAAGAGATTCACGAGTCTTCAGTCTTCCCAAACTTCAGAATGCAGTGGTGCTGTCGAATCAGTTGGACAGATACATAAAGACCACCCAGACAATCTGTGATGAGTTAAAGAAAAGGTAAATAGACATTTCATGAACAGCACATTCCATTTTGATTGAAATAATATGAAAAATGTTTAAATGACACCATGCCATAGCTGTCTAAATTAATGGTAGCTCTATCATTCACAGATCTGTTGGTAACTTCTGCCAGACAAAACCTGTGGTTGGTATACATGTGAATTTATCTAAGGAAAGCGTGGAAAGGATGATTCGTCATGTCAATGAACTACTCCGAATCAGGTAAGCAGTTAAGGCAGTTTAGACTGGTAGTCTTGCACCAGTAGGACTGAAAGAAGAGATGTTCTGCATCCATCAATGAGTGCAATGAAGTCCACATAATAATGTAACCCATGGTTAATATTAAAAAATGTTGATAATTGGAGCTTTAATTTTGCTTCCCCTCTTTATCAGGGAGGACAGAGACTTCCAGACAGTGTTTATCTTCCCGGAAGGGCATTGTTCTCACTTCATCACTGAGTTTGGCAAGCGACAAATCAAGATACAGCAGCTTCTAAAGAAGCTGAAGGACATTGCTATTCGTCTTGACAAGGTGAATAAGGGGATAAAGATCGCCTATGTGGCAGGCAGCTCAGTGGGGGCAATTGGAAGTGTGCTTTCCATTGTTGGTTTAGCATTAAGTCCTTTAACACTAGGAGCATCTCTACCACTGACGATGGCAGGGCTAGGGATGGGAATTGCTTGTGGTGTCAGCAGTGCAGTCACCACAAGCACGAAGATTGGAGTAAACAGGAAACAGCAGAAAAAAGCTGCTTGCGTCTTCCAGAGTGTCAAGGAGGATGTGGAGAGTATTCAGCAATGTCTGGAGGAGGTCAAAATGGGGAAAGGTAAACATGATGTGACTCTGGGAGTAACCAGTGTTGTGTTAAATGTT
Organism: Seriola dumerili; assembly: GCF_002260705.1. Taxonomy (NCBI): domain Eukaryota; kingdom Metazoa; phylum Chordata; class Actinopteri; order Carangiformes; family Carangidae; genus Seriola; species Seriola dumerili. Next base: position 4,498,292 of record NW_019174704.1, read on the forward strand.
GGTAATCTGGGATACAATGTTCATAAAATTGTGGAATGTGGAGCAGGAGGTGTATGTGATGTGGTTGAAATATCCGCTGATATAGGACAGGCAGTAGCCACTGCTGGTTTGGCAGCCCGTGCTTTTCTTCTCGTCTTTGACATCTGTTCCATCATTCAAAACTGTGTCAGTCTAGCCAAAGATGCAAAAAGTGAAGCTTCACAGCCCATCAGGGACTCAGCTGATCTTTTGCAGTCAGTGATAGATTCATGGCAGGAGATTTATAAATCCTTGATTCAAGGCCAGAAAACATTTGAAGAAAACAAAGCTATCCTAGATAAAGCATTTTATCCAGAGAATTGGGAGAACAAAGAGCACAGAGACAAAAAATCAACTACAAATGACATAAAAAACAAAGAACAAGCAAATGAGGAAGCTGAACAAACAAATGTAGAAGATAAACAAGCACATGTGGAAGCTAAACAAGCACATGTGGAAGCTAAACAAGCACATGTGAAAGCTAAACGAGCATATGTGGAAGCTAAACAAGCACATGTGAAAGCTAAACGAGCACATGTGGAAGCTAAACAAGCACATGTGAAAGCTAAACGAGCACATGTGAAAGATAAACGAGCACATGTGGAAGCTAAACAAGCACATGTGAAAGCTAAACAAGCACATGTGGAAGCTAAACAAGCACATGTGAAAGCTAAACAAGCATGCCTGAAAAATAACCAAGCACATGTCAAAGAACCAGCTCAAGTGGAAGATAAGAGACAGGTGCATTGTGAAAGGTTGATGCTTAAGATCTGCACTGTCTTTGTTAAACTCTTGAATCCTGTTGGACCCTGTGGTGGGCCCATTATTGCAAGCTACAATTTCTAATTGTTTAGCCCTTTTCAGCAAACACTTAAGAAATCCCATTTAGCAAGATGTTTGCAGGCTAAAACTATCAAATTAATTCATGGAAGATTTTGTTACTTAAAGGCATAGCAGTTGTTGGGGTTGGGTGGAAAACACATGGTAAAACCTATGTTTTTGTGAAATACATAATTTTGGATAACACAGTTCTTGAACTTACATTAGGTGCAAATGAAACTTAAAAGCTTCTTGTCTTATTCTTCATAATTTTTTGTCAAAATGCTCTGAGGTGTCTTTCTTGATAATGTGGTGAATGATTTTGCTGTAATTTTGAGACTAAGGATTTGTTTTTAATTTCCATGTGTCTTTTTATACATTTACATTTACATTTATACATTTATTAGTTTTTTGCATTTGCTTACACACTTATTTCAGAATTTGGCTCATTGTGTCAACACACAGGCCAAATAAGACAAAACACTTGGAGCTGAACATCTCACTTCTATGTCAAAATCAAACACTGCAGTCAAAACCTGACAATCCTCTTTCAAAATGGCATTTCTTTTACAAAACCATACACATATACACCATCTGAATTACACTTTCAAAGCAGCAACAACACACCAATGAACTTAACACAAAACACTGCTGTCTTTACAACTTTAATTTTTTTCATCCATATTATGGATGCTACTCTGTAGCGACTTAGGTTGGTCTGGACCCTCTGCTCAGCCTCCCCCAGTGTCAGTGTCCATGATTTCTGAGTGGCCCTATTGTCATCTAAAATATGTCTGTCTATTGCCTGGTCTTCTTTGTTCTGGCCCTCGTCCTCCACTTCCTCCCTGTCTTCCTCTTCCTCTCATTTTCACTGCTTCCATATTTGCAAGTTCTCACAGAAGCTCACCTGAGGTCTTTCTGTAGCACTAAGGCTCAGACTGATTGGTGTTCAATTTCAGCATAAGTGTTTTTAGGTGTGTATGTGTGTGGTGCAAAACTCAGATGTGTTTTGCAGTTTGAAAAAGAAGTGTTTCCTAATGACTGTGAGATCTTGAGATCTTGAGATCTAAGTATCTAATATAAGAAAAAGTGTGTAGAGTTAGGAAGAAAAAATTATGTAACATGGTTATGATGGAATTATTATGGTTGAGTCTGTTTCTATGAACTAAAAAAGTGGCCAGAGTGGTCTTGCACCCATGAAGGGAGAGACAGGGAACAGAAACCATTAGTGATGAATCTGACCTTGTCACTTCCGCTCACTCCTTCTGAAAAAGAAACGAACAACTCCAAATACAGAAGCAGGGAGTGTAGGTTTTTCTCTCTAGGGGCGGTCAGATCAGAAGAAGGAGGCACTGTGCCAAGAGGCTGGGACCTGCCTGTGCACCAACGAAGGGAGAGCTGAGTCTAAACCACGGCTTCTCCCCAGCTTTTTCACCAATCAGATAGTTACAAAAATATATACAAAACTCTGTGTAACGGCTAAGATAGACACTCTTCTCTGGGACGTTGGCCACAGCTAACTGCTTGCAGACTGTGGTTTTCAGATTGGAGGAGATCCATGTACATGCTGATTTTGATTCTCTAATAGCAAATAAATATTGGTTTCAACGGATGACTTTGAGTGGAGAACTCTTATTGCAAATAAACGAATGCGCTGACAATAGTGTTTTTTCAAGTGTGTGTTGTAGAACTGAAAACAAAGTGTAAAGTAGAAAATGTGTTTGTACTTTTGGTTCCTTTGTTTAAGACATGGGTTCAAAGGTTAAGGTTTTGATGCTTTGGTCTAAGCATTCACTTTTAGTGTTTAAGCAATTACAAAAAAAACTGTAAGTTCATCAGTTTTGTTGCTGCTTTGAAAGTGTAATTCAGTTGGTGTGTGTGTGTATGGGTATGTTAAAGAAATGCCATTTTGAAAGAGGAATGTCAGGTTTTGACTGCAGTGTTTCATTTTGACATAGAAGTGAGAAGTTCAGCTCCAAGTGTTTTGTCTTATTTGGCTTGTGTGTTGAGTTTTGACACCAATCTTCCAGCCCCACCTATTTCATGTAGATGAGTGAATGTCACTTTGTTGTGTGACAATTGCAACTGTCTCCTCTTGTCTTCTTGTGTGGGAAAAATTACTCCTTTAACATTAATATTTGTTTGTGGAGTCACAAGTAATTTGAAACACAGTGTGCATCTTCACTCTGAACAGGTGTATAATAATGTAAGTTAGAAGAACAGAAAACTGTGAATGCATACATGTGTGCTTATATATGTGTGCTTGGCATTAAACATTTTGCATTTATTGTTCCACTCTGTCGCTCCTCTTTTCTTTGTCACATTCTTCTGGTTTTACCATAGGTGGAGCAACCTTTCCAACACTGTTGTTAGTCATATAGCATAGCTACAGGTCAACCCACACACAATGCTTGCGAAGAAAGGATGTGGTATGAACGCTCATACACACTCAACACTCTTGACATTTTAGATCGTCTCATTGTTCAGTGTCAACAGTTTTTCGAAACATTTTCCAAAATGAACAATCACTTAAAAATTACATTGCAGTCGCAGGGAAAATAAAAGCTTGAAAAATAATTAGAAAAAGAAATAAATGAAAAAAAAATTATTTGGTTGTCGCTACAGCAATGTTTGTAAAAATACTTTCTTTTGTTGTTTTAATATTAACTTCCTAACTCCTACAGTGTCATACAATAAGTATATAAGCCTAAATTGTTGTATAACACCAATTATTTGTAGAAATCTGGCTGGAATTCAGGTCTTTTTACCTAAATAATATGGTAGAGCTATGAATAAATAAAAATGCAAAAAACCTTTTCTTCTTTCCTCCTCAATTAATCATCTCATAACCCCTCAGATTTATCTAATGACCCTCAGAAGGGCCTAACCATGAGCATGAGCATGAGCATGAGCAAACAGTTCAAATATGGTAAAAACGACTCAATCTTTTGATACTTAATCTTAAAAAAGTCTTTTAATAAAAATGTGGCTCTTTCTTGTAATAATGAATTTTAACATTATGATATATGTAATGTAAAAGTTTGTCCACCTGTTTCTCAGGGACGCGATGAAAATAATAACCGGGATCTGGGTGTTTATGTTTCTGGGTCACACTGCAGGGGGCAGTAGTGAGTAGTAGTCTGACATTTGGGTGTTAAACTTGAAAGGAAGCGCGAGAACCACCAAACAAGCGAAATACTTCCGAGGGCAAAAACATGGCGGCTCAAACCGGGCTGTCAGCACCGGGTCTTGGCCGTTCCTTCCCCCCGATGTCTCTGACTGAGGCCGGCCCGTTCACTCCCATGGGGGCGGACGGTTGGCAGATCGGCTCGCCGTCGGACGCTGAGAAACAGTTTTCCCGCTGCGCCACAAAGCTCCGAGCTCTGCGAGCAGAGTCCGGACAACTCAGAGAGGAGCTCAACCTGCTGTTTGACCAGCTGCTGTCCGAAAACTACAACAAAACTTTCTACCCCAATATCAACATCCGACCAGAGGTAACAGATACTCTGTGGTCTTGTAGAGACGCTTGTCGTAACTCGTGATACTGAAAAACTTCAACAATTAGCCTCTGAAGTTGCTGATAAACGTTCAGGTTTACATGGTGCCATTGTGACATAGACAGGAACAAACACAGCAACAGCAGCCAAACCTAGATCCATATAAACCTAATGTGTCTGTCTGAAACTGGTAACGTCAGACAGAAAGTTCATTGGCAATTATGGGTTAGTTGCAGGTTCTCTGATGTATGTATATGTATATTACTGTATCAGTAATTGTAAATTGAATATCTTTTAGTTTTAGACTGTTGATCAGACAAAACAAGACATTTGAAGACATCTCTCTATACTATTTTCAAAAATGTCATATCCTAAATGATGAATTTATTATAAATTAATAAAGAATCAGACCCATAAATAGAGACTGAAAATAATTGTTAGTTGCAGCCCAACACTCCTACTCCCAATTCTCTCTTTTTTTTTATTTCTTTTGAATAATATTATCTCATATGGTGTTGGTTTGGGCTTGCCTTTTCAGTTTGTACCTTTGTATTAGTGTCAAGCTTCTACACATTCAGCTAAATCAACACGTATGATATCCAGGATTATACTTTGTGACCTCACCTTGTCACCACAGTAGCATCACAGCTGTGTCACAAAACTTTACAGGTGTGTAATTGAGATTGTAAAAATGAAGGCCTAGTTTGGCTGAGTGTGGCCTGAGCCATTAATGCTGAGTACTCATATCTTCAACATGTTGATGGGTGTCACGGCTGGTGTGATCCCATCACAAAATATTCTCTAATCATGTTTTCAATGCTGTGAAAGAAATTCCTGGTTGTGTTGAATCTCTTCATTTCCATTTCAGGATGTGTGTACTCTGCTGAAACATGCCAGCTGTCTTGTGCCGCTGAGTCAAGAACATTTAGTCATCAAACTCTGCCAGCTAATACACCATCTTCTCAATCAGCTAAAGGTAACAACAACTAGCCTTTAGCAACAGCAGAGCTCAGCCTACACATCCACCAATGTGCTGACTAGGTTTTTCTTTTTTTCTTTTGTTCTCACTGATTTTTGTTTTTAAGGTAATAATGGACGAGCTGACATTGGATGTATTGGTGAACTATACCGCCAGTGCATTGAAAATGTGCAGTACATGGACACACTCGGATGTCCTCTTGGCACTCTCCACAGTAGTGTATGGGAATGGACCTCAGTGCCACCAGGTGGGTATTTGTACAAGCTTTCTGAAAGTGTGTTGTAATTAAAGATAACTATTGAAAGTTTACATTGATTTTTCTCATTCATAGCACCTCAGTGACTTACTGGGTGAAAATGGAGTGCTTTTGCTGTATAGTGCTCCATCTCAGCCAAATATGGAATTACGGCGCGTTGCGCTCACCTGTATGGCCAATATCTGTCTCAGGTAAGCTTTAGCATCCTTATAAATTTAGCCAGCCAGTTTGAGGACTGCGTGAAAACATGGACATGGTGTCTCTGATCTGATTTCTGAAGACGTGTTTTAAAACTTGGGAGTTAGGGTTTATCAATCTAGAAGCCAGAAGGAATGAATATGGACATTCGGGTGGAGCTAAGGTGAAACAAGCAAACTAATCCTAATCCTAAATATCTTCTTAGTCTAATAATCATTTTCAATATCCCCGTCTGTATCTTCGTATTATACTCCATCAAAAACAGAGTTAAAGTCACCAAACACCAGTAGACTTGAGAAGTGGCAGTGAAAGGTTGTAGCCTTGTGGAGGGCAGCCGCTGTTTTCAGCTTGGATTCACAACTGTCACAGTTGTGTTACATTCCAGTGAGAGCCCAGTGTCATGCCAAAAATATCAAAACCTTGATGGAAACCTCTCAAAACTGCTACTGCAATATAATCCGTTACTTCCCTGATCACTCAAATATGAATGTGTTCAAAAAAACTCTTGTTTGGTTCTCAAATACATGTTTTCCTTTAAGGTAACAGAGCACTACTACTAGTAGTACTGCAAGAATAATGTCCGAAATCCGTTCATTTAGGATGTTTATTTGCAGTCCGGGTCACAAATTGGCTTTTGTATTGTAGTGTTTTCTGGCTAGATGCTCCTTCTTCTTGGTACTTACTTTCTTGGTTGTTTCGCTCCAGGATTCCTGGTCAGCCACCTCTGGATGATCAATACAGAAGTGTATGTTTCAGAGTCTTCCTGCAAACACTGCAGTCACCCAAACCTCCCAACACAGATGAGCTCTTCTACTGCATGGTATGGATAATTTGTGTGTTGTAACAAACATTTGAATGGGGAAAAATGCATTCAGTCATAGCTGACCCATTCCTGTCCCTGTCCCCTCTGTGCAGGTGATCCAGGCAGCTCTGAAGGGACTTCAGTGTTGTCTCTCAGGTGGGAAGTGGAAATTTGGCGGCGGGGAGGAGCTTGGATCTGTACTTGCTACAATGAAGGTGCAAAACTCTACCACAGTTGCAGATTTTTCTATGGCTTTATCATTTTTGTTCCTTTTTCAGTAACTGACATTGCATGACAGTTTATATTTTGGTAAGAAACTAGAGATTTGTGCATGTACTCTACAGAGGCTCATGTTCCAGGGAGCTCCAGGTGTGAGCGTCGAGTGGCCGGCTGCGCTTTACCCAGCACCTCTTCCCCAGTATGAGGGTCTCTCTGCACCAAAACCTTCTGACCCACCAAAGGATGCAGCTGTGCAAGGCAAAGCCTCAGGGGTAAGACGAGCCTTCATTTTTGTTGGACTCACTTATTGTAAGAACCACATTCAAATCTGTTTAATCTCTCCTAAGAATAAAAAGAGGAAATCCAGAGGAAAGGGGAAGAAGACGAGCGCTGAGGAGAGCAGAGGGGATGATGGAGAGGAGGATGATAGAGAGGCTGTGTCTGCACTTCAGAAAAGAGGGGGAAGAGAGGGAGGCAGAGGGGAGGGAGAGTCCTTCTCTAAACCCTCTGCCACATCTCTCTACCCGTCCTGGAAGCGAAACAGTTCTGACTCAGAGTTTTCTGACTCAGAGGGCAATGCACAGAGCAAATTAAGGTACAGAAAGAAACTGCTCTTGACCATCCATCCATACGTCCATACACACATGCATGTTTGTTTTTTTGTTTGTTTGTCTTTTTTTAAAGCCATTTTCTACGCTTAAGATGTCTTGAAGTTACAAGTTACATTTGAGGAACAAAATTAACTTTATGCCTTCTAAAAGTTTTACATGTTTTAAGTATGTCATGAAAGTTTTTCCTAGTGTCAGTTAATGTTAACAGCAAAAGCAGACACAGTTTGTTACACTGACTGAATGAGTGAGAAATCCTGAGGCCTGCGCTATTTATCTCTTTCAGACTTTACCATGGTCGTGTGCGACAGGGAGCTCTGCACTGTTTACTAGCAGTGGTGAAAGGTGTTGAAAAGCGGACCCTGTACGGGTACTGGTCTTCATTCATCCCTGAATCTCCTGTTGGGGGACCACCACCTCTCACCCTGATCACAATAATACTGAAGGACCCATTGCCAAAGGTACAACATAACTTCACTTATGTTATAATTCTCCTCCACATGTATGACCGTAACACCTACCTCCCCTCTCTCTCAGGTACGTGCGTGTGCGCTTCAGGTATTGTCGGCCATGCTGGATGGCTCACGCCAGTTCCTGGCTGTGGCTGAAGATACGGCGTCTCCTCGTACATCTTACACCCCTTTCTCCTTCTCGCTGGCTACTGCCGTCAGAGAACTGCACCGTGCTCTCAGTCTGGCTCTGCTGGCTGAGACCGCCCCTCAGACGCTCACACAGGTCATAAAGGTATGATAACTTAACACTTGGTAGACACAGCTTACTTATCATGTGTGATTCCATCTTCGCCTGCTGAAAGAGAAATGGGGAAGTGTGCTGTTGGCAGTTGAGTTGCATTGTGGGTAATGTAGGCACTAGGTTTTGACAAGGAAAAAAAACATTATCTCTTGTTCTCCCGCAATGATTTTTTCCAGTGTCAGTCCAACATTGTTGTGGAGGTTGGCAGAGTACAATTTTAACAACAGCTACAGGTTTAAAGAGTTTCACATGTTCCACTTTCATAAAATAAGCAATGAACAAAAGTGAACAGCCATGTTGGCTGCCCACAAACGTTAACACTCGGTCCATTTATGCACTTATGATGACAACTGTTTTTTCCAAGGTCAAGCATGAATTGTCAAGCTCCGCCTTGCTCTTCATACATTTTGATCCTCACCATGTACAGGAAAGTTTAGAGGGTGACCCAAATCATAATTATTCATCCTCTGCATGATAGGAATAAAAATGATCAATATATTTCACTCTGGATCGAAAGGGGGAATGATTCAAAGATTTTGATTCCTACATAATAATTGCACCCTCCAGATTTAGACCTTAAAACAGAATGAGCCTAAAACAAACTGCTGACACAGTGCCCAGCTCTCACATGTAGGTTTATTATTCTAACAGCATATCTCCTCCTTTCCTGGGTGTTAGTGTTTGGCCTATCTGGTGGCCAACGCTCCCTACCACCGTCTCAGACCTGGTCTGCTCAGCCCGCTCTGGAAGCAGATGCGTCCTTATGTGCGCCACAGAGGTCTGTATTTTGTCAGCGCTCTCAAATAACAGGTCAGTAAATTGTGCTTCTTTTAAAACCACTGCGCTCTGTCTGTAGACGTGAATGTGCGTGTGTCGGTCCTGACACTTTACGGGGCTCTGGTGACGACTCAGGCTCCTCTCCCTGAGGTGCAGCTCCTCCTCCAACAGCCGGACAGCGGCAGCGGCACCGGCTCCTTCACGCCGCAGGACTCGGCTCTCAGCTGGAGACAAAGAGACGGAGTGTCCTCTCCCTGTCGCACACCAGTCACACCCTCCCAGCGCAGCTCGCACACACACTCCCCCTACGTTCTTCGCACACCGGCGGAGGAGGACAGCTCACCGCCGTGGCTGCTGCAGCTGTGTGTGTCGCTGGTCACTCAGCCCAGAGAGGACCAGTCTGACAGCGAGGGAGCAGGAACAGGAGGAGGTGCTGTGTTGGAGCCCTCCCCTGTCCGACTAGAAGCTCTACAGGTGAGAGATAGTGGGTGAGATAGAAACCACAAAAGAAATCCTCAGTTAGACATTTTTGAAATCTGAACGTGATTTTTTTTTTTTTTTTCCCAAAGTGTGTCTTGTATCACTGTGTTTCAGGTCCTGTCCCACCTGGTACGTGGCTACTTCTCTCTAGCCCAAGCATGTCTGTGTGAGATCGGGCAGGTGAGCGCACGCTGCCTCGGGGAGACAGACCCCTCCATACAACTGCACGGAGCAAAGGTAAGGCCCTGTATTTCTTCTGGTGTAAATATAAAATTTCAACACAAAATAACAACAATTGACACATATTTAGAAATGACAGAAGTAACAACCAGGCAGTGATATCTGTGTCATCAACTTTTGTCTAGTTACTAGAGGAGCTGGGGACAGGAATCATCCAGCAGTACAGAGCAGAGAACAACGTGCCTGAGAGTTCGAGGGTCCCCATGAGCCAAGTACGTACACACTGTCTTTATACGATTATCAGGCTAAACCTGTTTTAATTAGTAAAGAGACACTTATTTCCTACTGCTGTTTGTTTCCTTTTTATTGTGTTAGATTCTTCCTCTTTCATTCAGGTGATGTATTGATGAAAGACACCGTGAGCCAGACCCAAGACTATACTTTTATTGTTTCCCACTGGAGGCTCATTGGTTGTTTTTCGTGTCCATTTTTTAAACTGCCCAGATGAGCTTATGTTATGTATCCAAATATGTCAAAACTAAAAAAAGATTTAGAATACACTAGAAATAATCATTGGCACTGGCCTCAGTTTTGGTAAAATATTAAAAAAATATGTTTCAGGTGTGTGAAAATTCAAATTTTAAGTTGCTTTCATTTCATACATATCTGTACATGATATAGGTAGTCCAGTTTTGGTCAGAAGTGTTGAGCGGTCCGCTGAACGGAGCGCTGCAGAATGAACAACATCCCATGCTGCAGACGAGCGCCTGCGACACGCTCTCCTCCATCCTGCCGCAGGCCTTCGCACAGCTGCCTGTGAGTTTCACTACGATTGAGCTCTGTCTGTTCCCACACTGGAATCTGTCATGTGTGATGTGTGACATTGTTTTCAGGACAAGACCCAGCTGATGTGCATCACCGTGCTGCTGGGGCTGACCTACAGTGAAAACTATTTGGTGAAGACTGCGGCTGTCAGGGCTCTGGGAGTCTACATACTGTTCCCCTGTCTGAGAGAGGTAAGGAGGCAACCATGAGCATACTGAGCATCAGGTAAAATCTTTAAAATTCTGTCAAGAGATTTACGTCTGGAAAAACTACAGAACAGCGGACATGTTTCAGACGTACAAGGATCTGCTCTGAGGTTGTGGTATCTTTTTCAGGATGTGATGTTCGTGGCAGATACAGCAAACACGATCCTCGCCGCCCTTGATGATCGATCTCCAAACGTCCGTGCCAAGGCTGCCTGGTCGTTAGGGAATCTCACAGACACACTTATTGTCAATATGTAAGAAAGCATACAGAGTGCTGAGATGAAGCTTTAGAAATCATACTGTAATCTCCTTTATAATGATATACTAACATAATCTAATGGTGAATCCATTTAAAGCATGGATCCCTCACTTATCTTTCAAAATAAAACTTTACTTTCTTTCATCATGTCGTTAACAAAGAATATGTTTTGAGATCAACTGATTTAGATAAAAAGCAGTGTGATATCGTATTCAAGGTATACTGTATAATCTGTTATCATTAGAGGTGTTTAATTTGTTTATCTGCTGTCTCTATGTCAGGGAGAGTGTAGGTGTGGACTTCCAAGAAGAGCTGTCAGACATGTTGCTGCTCAAGATGTTGCAGGCAGCTACTCGAGCATCAGCTGACAAAGACAGGGTGAGAATATTCACACTTTCACACACAAGAGAAAGCAGATCGTTAACTCTTGCCATTTATTTTTTTCTGCTATGAAGTTATGTAACATTAATGAAGGAAAGCATGTCCCCTGTAGAAGCATGTTAATTAAGCCAATGCCGTGAAAAAAACCCCCAGAGTACTAATGAAGAATCAAATATCTGCCCTGTGATGACATCATTTCCCAGTATTGTTTTGATTGGCTCTCATCACTCTGAACGTGCGTCCTCTCTTTGAACCTCCCAGGTGAAGTGCAACGCAGTGCGAGCACTCGGGAATCTGCTTCATTTCCTGCGTCAGAGTCAACTGACCAGGTCTGCTTTCCAACGACCACTGGAGGACGCGGTCCGTGCGCTCGTAAAAACTGTCCAATCAGAGGCCACGATGAAGGTCAGATGGAACGCCTGTTACGCCTTGGGAAACGCTTTCAGAAACCCCGCCCTGCCACTCGGTGAGTCTTCATCCCCCAGGAATTCACCTGTGTTTGCTCTCAGCATGAATACCTTATCTTAGCATAAAGACTCAGGTAGTAATCGAAGATCTGATGATGCTGTTTGTTTCAGCTAATGTTTTAAACCTGTAATTAATGTGACACACTCACTCTGATGTAAATTTCTACATCAGAGAGATGCATGACCATGACTGTAGAACACGAGCTGATTGACATGTTACAGGTTGTCTGAATAAAGAAAAAAAATCTATAAAATTTACACCAGAATTTTAGGACACGCACGTCTCTGCTCATCTATGCAGAGAGGACAACAGTAACAGTCGGTAACAGTAGGTTCAAAGAGGAGTCGGTGTGCTCTCAACACAAGCTGATAGGTTGGTCCAACTTCCTGTTGGTAGCGGGATGTGAAGGACAAAAGAAAAAAGGCATTCATGCTCTGTACAAGTATAAAATACCTTGTTCGCTTACATACAGCCAAGAAAAGCATGATACAGCTTTGAAGGAATACTTCAACATTTTTGGGAAATACACTTATTATTTACCTTCTTGCTGAGACTTTGGTGAGACGATTGACACCACAGTCATGTCTGTATACTAAATATGAAGCCAGAGCCAGCAGGCAGTTAGCTTAGCTTACTACAAAGACTAGAAACTGGGCAACAGAATCTTCTTCAGTATCACAGGGTTTGTTTGTTGATGGGTTGTTAAATGTATCCAACAGTGATTGATATGAATTTCAGTTTATATTTTAATGTTTTTCACATGTCTAAATTCACGTAATTAACTTAATATCTGTATTTTACTTCCCCTCAGACTCGGCTCTGTGGTCTTGCGACGCATTCTCCGCCCTCTGCCACGTTGTTACTTCCTGTAAGAATTTCAAGGTGAGGATCAAATCGGCCGCTGCCCTGGCAGTTCCTGCCCGCCGCAGCTGCTACGGGGACACAAAGCGGTTCAGCTGCGTGTGGCATTCACTGGCCACAGCGCTCGAGAACAGCGAAGACACAAACGACTTCTTGGAGTACCGTTACAGTGCCAGCCTGCGACACACACTCTCACAAGCTCTCCTGCACCTGCTCAGCGTCAGCCAGCCTCAGGACATGCCTGCCCTCGGGGCATCGCTGGCTGGCGAGGAGGGTAGGGGCATCAAAGGGCATTTGATCAGATATCTCAGAGCTGAGGAAGGAGGAGGAGAGGGGGCAGAGGGAGAGAAGGACACAGGAGGGGATGGTTTCAACCCGCAGCAGAGAATCGGGCGTCTGCAGCAGACTCTGATCAGACTGAAAGAGTTGAAGGCTGAAGGGGAAGGAGGGGGAGAGGAGGAGAGAGGTAAGGAGGTAGTGGTCAGTTTTCTGGAGGATTTGCTGAAGACGTGTGAAGAGCTGTAAAGAGTCTCCAGCTGCAGCGCTGGGTCTGGCTCTCATGTCGGGACAGATCAAAGCAGGCTGACCTGTGGACGGAAAAATGTCCAACCACAAACTCACTCAAGTGCTGACTGAAAGCAAAGATTATGTAACCAGCTTTGTCATAAGGTGATCATCACATTCACATGCACACTACGTCATGTATTTTTTTTCTTAAGTCGGCAGTGGCTCCTCCTTTTATTTACCCAATTGCACTTGCACTCTTTTATGGATTAACATCTGATATATGTAGTAGTGAAATTACATTTCAAGATCAAATGAATAGACAAAGATTGAGATTAAAGATGGGTGATAATTTATTGTTTTGACTTTCAGTGGAAACATTGCAGTAATATGAACATATTGTGCTGTTGTTTAACAAAATTTAGTTTTCCAGATTAATTAATGTGAGCAAAATGATGAATTGAAGTTGTTTTACATGTGAGTTTTGTCTGATGTGTAATGTATGACAGTGGAACATGGTTGGTTGCACTGAACATCAGTTTGTTTTATTTGTGATTTTACATTAATTTGCCATATTAATATTGGATAAATATTCTTAATGCCATTATATTGATTTAATATTGCCCAGCCATACTTCAGGTTATAAAGTATAATACATTGTCTACAGTATTTGAACACAGTAACAATGACACTGACCTGACAGACGGACTGGACATCTGTGCAGCAAATCTGATGTTCAAAACAATAAATGCAATGATTTCCCACAGTCTGGCTTCAGAGTTACTCAACATTAAGAGTTTACATACAGTAGGTGGTAATTTAAGAGAAATCCTTTGTTGGCTCTGTTTTACATCATCCTGTATTTGACCTGAGAATTAAAACACTGAGTATTAAAGTGTAAAAGTAACAACTTGAACACATACAGGTCACTGTCTAACCTGAAAAATGTCCCTCCTCTGAGACAAAATGAGGTCTCATATAAATAGAAAATACATATTGTATTGTTGCTGACAGAAAAATATTCCCTTTCAATTCAAAAAAGAAGAAAGGAAACAGCAATATGGCTTATTAGTGTGTTGATCTTTAAGTATCACTTTGATATTTTAGGAGTAATGATGTTCATGTTTGGACTATCACCGGGCCATTATAGGTAATGAACATGAATAATAGGAGTCAGAACGGAGTAAAAAGTACAATATATCCATCTGAAATCTGAAAAAAAATGAAAACACTCGTAGCCAACAGAGACTGAGCCCTTAACATCCAACCAATTTTTAGAAACAAAATCTGAGGTGAATAACTTGTTCACAGTTCATTTACAGTAATGTTCCAACAATGAAATAACTGAGACTGATGATAAAATCAAAACGTATTCACAATCATGTACACACACACACACACACACACACACACACACACACACATATAATTATATTAATAAGTAAAAAAAAAAAAGTCGCATTTACACTTGAATCATGTGCCTGGTCTGATTCTGTGGCAAAATAATATGTTGGTATGCATGGATGGATTATGAATCAACATGGAGCATAGGAAAGGGACCCCCACCCATCTACATTCATTTTGTGCCTCTTTGTAGTTGTCTGTATGTTTGTTTCGTGTCTTTGTAGTGTGCATACAGTTCTGTACTTTCTGTGCTCTTTTAATGTCTGATAGTGTTAGTCGCAGCCGGTAGGTGGCACCAGAGGTCAGCGGTGGATGATCCCGGTTTGATTAGTGATGCCTGGATCAGTGCAGACCACGCTGCTGAAGGAATGGACGCTTTCGAGTTGTTTCGGAAACTCGGAGCTGGAGCAAAATTTGACCTGAAGAGGTTTGGTCAAGACGCAGCTCGGTTTAAGGTAAAGTAAACATGTAGTAGATGATATACTGGATGAAAATAGTGTTTAACAACAGCAGCTCGAACCATGGTTTAATCTATTTTGGTCAACCTCGATTTGTACTAGCATGAAAATGTGCTGCAATGTTTGTTTTTCGAATATTTTGGAAATTGTGGCTAGATTTGGCGCCTTAATATCACAATTCATTAGATAAGTGGTGGAACACAATTTTGTATTTACACATACAGTTTACCCCTGCCTCATTTTGTAGGTTGTCAGATCTCACGGAGGGGAAGCGTCCTCAGATCCTCTATCTGCGATCGATTACTTTGGCACAGGACCGGCCAATGGAGCCCAGAGCAGGACCACGGGACTGGAGGAGGACGTGGAGGATGGAGGAGAGGAATATGAGGAGGGAAGTGAGAGTGGAGATTCCAGTGCAGGAGGTAAAAGGAAGCGAAAGGATGAAGAAAGAGAAGTGAGGACGAAGAAGCAAAAGAAAAAGACAAAAAGAAACCAGGTGGAGGTGGAAGGTAAATGATGTTTGCTGTTGACCGGATGTTTTGCAGGTTCCAGATGTTTTTTTTGTATCCGTGAACTATGTGATACATGTACAAAAACAGTTAAAAAATACAAATTATATTAAGACGTGAACTTTCTTTTACTTGTGTCATCAAAAGTCTAGTTTAATTGATATGATTAATTGAATGTTATTGCATATGAAAATTTTCCTTTAGGCTCAGGTAGCTTGTGATAGGTATTTTTTTACTTAAAAAATGTTATATAGACTTAGCAGTAAACTCATTAATCGAAAATAGGTTGGTTTATTGGCAATGAAAATTATAAGTACTTGCAGCCCTCGTGTAATCTGTCATTTTAAACCACAATGTAAGTGTTAGACAGACTTAGAAAATTGGCCACTTTCTCTGTAACGTGTTTACTATGGAAACTTAATATCACAACAATGGTATGAGATGCTATTTAAAATAAATGCGATGTAGCAATCTATTTCAGAGATTCACTGATGTTTGCTGTGCTCTGTCTGCCTGAAGCTGGCGGCACAGAGGGAAATGGCATCAGCTGGACCTCTTCATTGGACAGAAAGATCCAAAACCTGCCAAGTGACGGGAAGGACAAAAACTCTCTGAAGAGGCTGAAGCATCTTCATCAGGAAAAGGTCCCCACAGAGACACAACTCACAGCACATACAAAACTCTTTTAATAAAGGGATTTAGACAAATGTAAAAATGATGTCTACCACTGAAATGTTTATTAAGGTCCCTTGATTGATTTTAGGTGAATCGTATTCGCTCTCAACACCGTATAAATGTGCACGGCTGCGACGTACCCGACCCTGTGTGCACATTTGAAGAGCTGCAGTCCGAGTATCGTCTCAACCCGCGTGTCCTTCAGAACCTCAAAGACGCAGGGCTGAACTCCCCGACGCCGATACAGATGCAGGCAATACCGCTCATGATGCATGTGAGTACAGGCGCACGCGCTCAGTGGTTTGTAAACAGTATACAGACGGTGGGTTTGTGAGGATTTCTGTGTGACTGGTTTCTCTGTCAGGGTCGGGAGCTCCTGGCGTGTGCCCCCACAGGATCTGGAAAGACGTTGGCTTTCTGTCTCCCGCTGCTCGCCCACCTGCAACAGCCGGCCAACCGGGGCTTCAGAGCTGTGGTTATCTCCCCAACCAGAGAACTGGCCAGCCAGGTACACACACACACACACACACACACACACACACACACACGCTGTATTGTTAGGTGCTTTTAAAGCTGTATTCATTGATTTCCCAGTCACTTGGGGCGAGCAAAAAAAACAAGCTGTAAACACAACACTGATATACTATCATCTCGTAACGTTTTGGCCAACAGTTGCTTATTTACATGTGTGGCAGATTCAGAGCAACATTAGCAGACACTTGGCATCACTTCTATCTGGCCTCCTAATAAAGATAAAGTATAATAATAGTCTGTTTCCTTTGGCTCTGTTTTGGTCTTCAACTCCTGAGGGAAATATGTTCACTATGGTCACCAGCTAGACGGTGAGTGTGTCTGTAGCTTACAAAGGGTTTATCAGAGGGTTTTTTTTTTTTTTTGGCTAAAAACTGCTGTTTTCTGCAGCTGGAAATGAGGTGGATAATAGCTCTGAGAGTGAACTAAAATGATAAAGTGGCAGACCAGAAAAGCAAAACAATAAGATGACAGCTAAAATGCTTTGTAGAGCTGAGGGGAGCTGCAGAGTCAGGTGATAATTCTCTGTGGGTTCATTGCTACAAGCTTTCACAATACACTATTGACAAATTCTTTATTTAAAGATATTGATTAGTGCAGCTTTAATATTGAGATTTTATAGCGACTATAACAATATTTTACACTAAAAATGAAATGAAAATGTGAAAACCAATATTACAGTGTGAAGCTTTATAGTGAGTAGTGAGTCTCAGGTCATCGTTTAGCTGTCCGATCCTTAATTGTGCCGTTTTGGTTCACTCATGGCGCTCTGACAGTGTTGTTTTCAACCGCAGAAGGCAGCTGGTTTCAGGGGAAAAGATCTAAAAACCTGCTGTACACTACCCGCTCGGCACCAAACGCCAGCAGTTAGAGACCAGCTGCAAAACATAGTGGAGCATTTAGCCGCTAAAAGGCCAGGTATCTCCTTCAGGAGTCAGTGAAGACTAAAGAGAATGAATACTGGACTTATCAGGCGGACAAAAGCTCCCAATGAATGAAAATATTGCTCTGTAACTGCAAGAAATATGCAGAAGTCTACTGCCCCCAAGTGGCCAAAAAAAGTTTTACAATCACTAACATTACAAATCAATCGTATTTCTCAGAAAAGTTTATGAAATCGGTTCTGAAATACTTAAAGATGTCAATTACAGTTTGACTTAATAATAATAATAATACAGCATATTTACTGATGTCAAGGAAGGAGGCATGAGTATCCAGGTTTCAATCCTTACTGAATGCAGTTTCAGGAGGATCACATATTGTACGTTGTCTTGCTTTCCATCAAGTTTTGTTGTATTGTGCTCAGACCTACAGAGAGCTGCTCCGCCTGTCAGAGGGAGTTGGATTTCGAGTTCACATCATAGACAAAGCTTCCCTGGCAGCCAAGAAGTACGGACCGCAGTCAAACAAAAAATATGGTAAGAAATGGCAGAATTGTTCACAGAAGACGTAAATGTGATCGCCCGTCCTCATTATTTACAATCCTACGTTTCTGTGCACAGACATACTCGTCAGTACTCCAAACAGACTCATCTTCCTCCTCAAGCAGGATCCTCCAGCTCTCGACCTCAGCAGGTAACATCTGATCTGCTACTTTTTTTTTTTTTTTTTGCTCACTTTTAGGTTGTTTCTTGTCTCTATCTCCACCGTTTATCGCCTGATTGTTTTCTTGTGCAGTGTGGAGTGGCTGGTGGTCGATGAGTCCGATAAGCTGTTTGAAGCCGGTAAGACGGGCTTCAGGGAGCAGCTGGCTACAGTGTTTCTGGCCTGCTCTGGTTCAAAGGTGCGCAGGGCTTTCTTCAGCGCCACCTGCACGCAGGATGTAGAGCAGTGGTGCCGCCTGAACCTTGACAACCTGGTTTCAGTCAACATCGGACACAGGTAATAATCTACTTGTAACGCTCTTCATTTTTAATGGATTTGTATTGGCTTTTTCTCGCATTGGAAAAACTGAATTTATCGTCCTCTCAGAAATACAGCCGTCGAGACGGTGGAACAGGAGCTGCTGTTTGTCGGTACGGAGAACGGCAAACTGGTGGCCATGAGGGACATCATTAAAAAAGTACGGAAACATCAAGGAGGTTACTTTTCAAGCTTTTGAAGAATTTATTTTGTTTAATCGTTTTGTAAACTAGATCATCCCACAGTCGTGAGTTTGATACTTTATTTTTTCTGGCTCAATGCAAAAGCTTGGTTCATTTATACATTAGATCCTGACATGGTAATGAACAGTTAAACAGTCAAACTCTTACTGTCAATGCGTAAGACATTAAAAAACACATGAAATGAAAGGATGTCTCTGCTTTATTTCAGGGTTTCCTGCCTCCCATGCTGGTGTTTGTTCAGTCTATAGAGCGAGCACGGGAGCTTTTCCATGAGCTGGTGTATGAAGGCATCAATGTAGATGTGATCCACGCAGACCGCACACAGCAGCAGGTGCATACGGACACCCAACACACTGTATTGTTGGTCCACTCTGTGTCACTGATGTGCGACTTGGTATTTATCCTCCTCCTCTGTGACTCTTCTGATTTCAGAGGGACAACGTAGTGAACAGTTTTCGCTCTGGTAAGATTTGGGTGTTGATCTGCACGGCTCTGCTCGCCAGAGGAATCGACTTCAAAGGAGTCAACCTCGTGCTGAACTATGACTTCCCCACCAGCGCTGTGGAGTACATCCACCGAATTGGTTAGTTTTTTATTCATTTATTTATTGGTTTCATCCCAGCTACCTTTTTAATCGTAATACACTTGTCTGCCATCGCATTTTTTACCTCTAACTCAGTAACTTGTTACTGCTTTAGGTCTATATTTTAACACAGAGGAGTTGGACTCCCACTGTAATCACACCTGTCAGACTCCTGGACTCCTGTTGCCCCCTACAAAGACAAAATCCAAATCCAGTAGAACACCTCAGCCCTAGTTAAACAAACCCACCCAGGAATTAAAGAGAGCCTGTGGGAGAAAGGAGAGAAAGTGGGGGAAAAACATGTTTACATGTATTTTATGAAATCTGGAAAGACAAATGAAAAACTATCAAAAAGTTAAAGATGCAAGAACATCCTTCTTCTCTAATTAAATTTTAGTTTTTATTATTGAAGTAATTGTATGTCTTTTCTCTTTAACGTGACCTCATATCTGTCCTTCCTCTCTCTCCTGCTTTCTGTTGTTATATTGCTCTATTGCCTCCTGAGTCTCTCGCTTGTAATTGCTTTTGCTTTATTTTCAAAACATTATGTAAACTTTGTTTTTAATAAATATGTTTTTAACGATTAATCATCATTTATTGTGTAAAAAGACAAACACATGATGTTTGGTTCTACAAGCAGATAATTGAATAATCAAAAAAAGAATAAAAAATCAATCATCAATAATACATAGCATCATTAGTAGTGGCCCTAATCCTGTGTTGTCTGCTTTAATACATTTCTCCTGTTTGATGTTCCTCAGGTCGTACTGGCAGAGCTGGACATCAGGGGAAGGCCATCACCTTCTTCACAGAAACTGACAAACCACTGCTGCGCAGGTATGTGGACACAGTGCATGAAACTTATAAAAAATTCAAACTGATCTTACTTAGCAGATAGGAATGGAAGACTTGTTTTTGTGAGTGTGACCCTGGAAAATGAGTACGCCAGGCGGCTGATGGCAGAGAAAGCGAAGTTAGTGTTTCTGTCTGTCTCTGCTGTCAAAGGCAAAAAGCCCAGAAAAATCCATTAAAGAAAACAATCTACCTGCAGCACAGTGATGACACTACAGTAAAAGTGTTCTGGGTTAGACATTTGGTTCATTTTTCTCCTCTTTAAACATGACATCAAAATATCAGTTTTTGCAACAACCTGCAGCAGGAGCCTGCACAGATTTCAAGTTTGTTGTTTTTCTGTGAGATGTTTTACAGTTTACACTTTGACTCTGAATATGTTTCTCTTTTAACAGCATTGCTAATGTGATAAAACAAACTGGATGTCCCGTCCCCGATTACATGATTGGCTTCAAGAAGATACATAGGTAAAGAAGATATTAATGAAATTTCACAATGAGCAAAACATCTAAAGTCATTTTTTGTTTTTATTTGTTGCTTAATTGATCCCTGTAAGTTTTGGAAATAGGGTTCTAATAGTCCATCTTTATTTGTTTGTGTCCAGCAAAGCGAAACGCAGACTTGAGAAGAAACCTCCCAAGAGAAGCACCATTTGCACAACTCCTCGCTTCTTAATGAAGAAAAAAGGCAAAGCACAAGGACAGAAGCAGGCAGGGGGTGGAGAGCAGCAAGGAGAAAAGAAGACAAAAGAACAGGGACTGAAGAAGAGAAATAAAACACAAAAAGAAGAGGGAACAGACAAACACAAGAAGACGTCACAGAAGACAGGATCGAATTCCTCTGGAGCCAAGTTAAAAAAGTAAGGATGGCGCTTCATGTGCATTTCAATTCCAAAAACTCATGCATTCATGCAGGATTAATAAACCAGTTAACCAGAGCTAGACAAGTGTTGCTTGTACACATAAAATAATTGTCTAACTATATCTGTTTTGTGCCATAAGAGTTGGCTTTTCATCCTGAGTATTTGTTGGACCCCTCTAATTAACAAGTCTGAAATCTGGAACCTGTTCATTTTTTGATAAAATGATATTAGATGTGGTTCGTGTTGACGGTCATAAATAGCCAGAGAGAAAATAATTCAAATTTTCTTTTTTTCTCTCTTCCCCAGGAAAAAAGGTGAAGAAAAATAAGCCTCAAGAGGAATAGAGAGTGGCATAAGCAGACTGTTATGAAAATGTGATGTGGATTTTTTTCTTTTTTTTTTTGAAATCTAATTTACTGCTAATTTTCACATTTGTGCTTTGTATAATCAGAGTATAAAATAAACAGTTTTATATATAGTTGTGTTGTTTTGTTTCTGTTAACTTTGTTCACCTGCAACTTGAGACACTGACAGTAAATACACTTCAAGCTAGACCCAAGTCTATGAAGCAGATAAGGGCATGAAATAATATCGATAAAACTGTAATTGAAAACAATTGGGTGAGAAATGGGAAAACAGGTTCTCTTAAGATGTTTAATACCCATCAGTTACTTAACGTCACAAATTTATTTGTGAGTTCAGCACTTAACACAACTGTGGGGCTTCTGTTTGTTGGGGTTGTGTAGACCTGATAAGGGAGGAGGAAAAGGATCAATTCTGCTTTATATGTGGGCTTAATGGAAGTCTGTGGAGGTCGTTTTGGATTTCAATTTTACACACATGTTTTGAAACAAACTTTCCACCAGTCTGAACCAAAATCAAGTTGTATCACTTGGCCACTGCCGGAACACATGTAATCAGCTGTATAGTAAGGCATTAAAAGTCATAATATAATAAAGGCATAAAAAGTCACAGTATAGTAAGCTATAAAAAGTCATAGTATAGTAAGGCATTAGAGTTGTCAATTAAACTAATGTGCATGTCTTTGGATTGTGGGAGGAAGCAAGAATACCCGGAGAAAACCTACGCAGGCAGAGGGAGAACATGAAAACACCACACAGAAAGGCCCAGGACTTGATCCCTCAACCTCCTCAGTTTGAGGCAACAGTTCTAACCACTGTACCAACAAGTCGCCTCATCACAAAGTCATAGTCTAGAATGGGATAAAAAGTCATAGTATAGTAAGGCAAAAAAAATGTCAGTATAATAAGGCATAAAAAGTCACACTCTAGTAGGTTATAAACATGTCATACTATAATAAGGTGTAAAAACATTGTATAGTATGACATAAAAAAATCATAAAACCATAAGGAACAAAGAATTCTTAGTTTAAAAAGTCCTAGATTAGTAAAGTGTACAAATGTCTTATGGTAAGGTAACGGGGGATAAAGGATAAAATAGTAAGACATAAAAGTCATATGACAGTGAGGCATAAAAAGGTGATAGTATAATAAGTTATAAAGGTAATAGAATATAAGGCATAAAAATATCATAGTATAGTAAGGCATTAGACACCTAATGTGCATGTCTATGGATTGCGGAAGGAAGCTGGAGTACCCGGAGAGAACCCAAGCAGGCACAGGGAGAACATGCAAACTCACCACAGAAAGCACCCTGGATATATATAAGTCATCTGCATTCAAGGGAGTTCGGTCGATTTCTTAACTATCGCGATACATTTGCCATGAGATCTCGCCCATGCATTATACTTCAGGAAACCCCGTTCAGTCTTCCTTTCTCAACATGGCACCGAAGGTGAAGAAGGAAGGTCTGTCAATCGTATCATTTTGAATGTCTAAACTGTGAATTTTTCTGTAATACCGTCTTTAAGGTTCAATAGACGCACCCGAAATGTAAGGATAAAGCGGCAGTAGTTAAAATAATCTCAGGATGTGGTTGTCAGATGTTAAAATACGTAGATAACGCAGACTGTCCCCGGCATGTATGCCGAAACGTGATGCTAAGCTAATATTAGCATGTTAGCGTTGATAATGCTAACTAAATGCTGCTTATTTAGAGTAATGGTTCTTTTCCTGTTTCGTCCGAGACTGTTTCTGATTCACTTTAACTAGACAAATTCAAGATGTCTTAGTAGCCGTCTAAGCTGTACTATGATAGGTTGTATAGATTAGTTATGCGGTAATGTTAGCACTTGCTGCACCTTAGCGTTGTTTGAAACGTTGCAGTAGTTACACGTGATAGCCCCAGCCTGTATTTTATTAAAGAAAATAAATTGAGGGTATAAAATATTTGTTTTGGTGGTTGACAACAGTGGGTCTGTAACATTAAATCTGTAGGGGGTTTCGGCGATGCAATGCTATTCAAGTTTTTCTAAAAGAAAGTTGAGTGTAGCATGAAGCCCTGCTTAGTGCCTAGTTTGGTAGAGTAAAATGCGGCTTTTGATATGTTAAAGCCCCGGAGTAGGGCTGATATGGTTGTGCGCGATGGCATATGTAAATACGAAATTCATGTATTATAGTGTGTGTAATAGTGTGTATTTTTGTTATTGAATATATATATATACATATATGAACTAAGACTGTTACCATATGTGTCAATTGCTGTGTCAGAGTTAAAAAAAGAAAAAAAAATCTCTGCGTTGTCCTGAAAAATGCTTCAGTGGTACTAATACACCACTCAGCAGTCATATCATGCAGAGGTGAAGTTTGTTTTCATCTCTCAGCTCCTCAATGTAAATGTAGATTTTTCCTGATGACCCTCTGTGAGGGGGACACTGATTAACTCTTAATGCCATCTAAGGACTCGTTTTGGCACAATTAACATGTCATGTCAGATATTTTAGAGGTGATGGTTCTGTTTTCTGGCTTATTACTGAATTACAAACTGCAAGAGCATGTAACAACTGACCAATAGTCTAACACATGGTATTTCTCTGACTTAGCTGTCCCTGCCAAGACTGAGGCCAAGTCAAAGGCTCTGAAGGCCAAAAAGGCTGTGCTTAAAGGTGTACACAGCCAGAGGAAGAAGAAAGTCAGGACTTCACCCACCTTCCGTCGCCCCAAAACCCTCCGTCTCCGCAGGCAGCCCAAGTATCCTCGCAAGAGTGCTCCTCGCAGGAACAAGTGAGTCACAATAACTGCATGCTACTAACAAACTGACAAGGATCAAACTTGGTGCATATGATGGTAATAGCGATCAAAGTATGAAAAAGCATGATTCCAGCTTTATAAACTGATGCACCCAGCTGAAATTTTTTCATGTTTTTAGCAGAGAAATTAAGTAATAGACATGTCATGTAGTACATGTAGAAAATTGTCTTTTTTGTAGAGACAGAAAATGGAGGGCTTTTGAATATACATTATAATCATGTAAATTTTTTCTGTAGGTTGGACCACTATGCCATCATCAAGTTCCCCTTGACAACAGAGTCCGCTATGAAGAAGATTGAAGACAACAACACACTTGTGTTCATTGTGGATGTCAAGGCAAACAAACACCAGATCAAACACGCAGTCAAGAAGCTGTACGACATCGACGTCGCCAAAGTCAACACACTCATCAGGTAGAAATCTTAACCCAGGCAGAGCTGAATGCAAGTTTCGTTTTGTCCTGTTGGAAACTGAATTGCTCGACTGATGGCATTGTTTTGTGCAGAACCCTTTCCATGTATTATTCCTAGTTCATACCAGAACAGTGGTATATTGGGTTACCATAATCACAGCTATATTTGTAGTTTGTTTTATTGGACTCAGAAGTGAACAGTCACAATAGTTGATTGTGTGACTTAATATACCTTTCTAGGTATTTCATCTGGTGTTTTGACAGTTTGGATTTGATTCAAAATGTGGTCTAGGTAGCTTTCCGAACAACAACTTGATCTCACCTTTTATAAATATAAACTTGATAGCAACTGTCCTTTCATTATTTCATCTCAACTGTCTGTTTTGTTCTGACCCATATTCAGGCCTGACGGTGAGAAGAAGGCGTACGTTCGTCTCGCACCAGATTACGATGCGTTGGATGTTGCAAACAAGGTGAGATGTCAGTCATTCAACAGGGTAAAAGGGTTGGGTTTTAAGGCTAGTTCAGTTCAACATAATGGTAATGTTTGCTTTCAGAAGTTGTCAGTTCTGTGCAAGTGATGTAAACTTTTATTCAATCTGAATGTTTGTGATGCATTCAAAGGAACCACTGATGCCAGATAATACAGGTACAGTTCTGTTCACACTGTTGATGAACAATGTGTAATTCATGTCTCTCTCTTCACAGATTGGCATCATCTAAACTGTGGCTGAAGAGACTAGTGGAAGAATAAATATTTGTATAAACAAAAATTGATTCAGTGTCTGTATTTTTGAGTTGTCTGCCTGAGTTTCAATTTTGATTTCATGCAATTACATAGTTGATTTTATACAAATAGTATCAGGCATCAAAGGTGTGTGTTTGTGGATAGTGTATTTTAAATAAGCGAGTAAGCTTGATTTTGGTCAGTTTGGCTTTGTATGCAGAATACATGGAGCATTGGTTGTGGTTAGTTTATTCCATGAGTGACTAGTCTGATGCTCTGGTAACCAGTCCAGAGACTATAATCTTACAGTACTACTATATAATGTGTACATAGTTTTGTAGCTGTAATTTTACTGAAGTTACTGATATAGCTAAAGCCTTAGTAATGGTAATGTACTTGTTGAACATGTCCTTCCTAAAACGTCCATGGTTGAACTGGACTGGCTTAGAATAAAGCACAAGCACTGCTAATGGGGAACAGACACATTAGACTTGCTGAAAATGATACTTACAGATGCAGACATAGCCCGTATGAACATTCGCTGAATTAATAACTGCAGATCACATAACTGACAGTGGTCAATGCCAATTGCCAGTTTCAGATGTGAAAGCTCAGGGGCAGTGCATGATTCCATCAGATGCCCGAGAAAGGACTTAGACTTGTGATTTTTAATGAACAGTATATATCCATATTTTTATGTAACATAAATACAACGGCTGTAGTTACATGGGGGATGTAGGATATTTGGCAAGTCACAAAAGTCAGTTCAATTTGACATACAGAAAAATAAAACACCTTAGATTTTGAGAAGGAACTGGTCAAAAACTAACGACAGAAGCCCTGCAGTAAATATGGTAAAGTTTATAAGTTCAGTTTTAAATACAGATGATTTAATTCAGTCAGCACTGGGTCTACTTGTATCGACAAAACTTTGAGACTATCCCTCTTCTAATTGAGGACTACAGTACCAATTAATTAACACCTCGGGTCACAATCAAACTTCTGTTGTTTATGAAGCTGCTTCTTTAATGATGATTTAATGTAGTTGCTGCCTGTCTCGACCCTTAATGCTCAACAATGACCGTCTCATTGATTCGTCTGATAATCAGAATGACTGAAGCCTTTAAACTGATGTTGATTATGGGGCTGCTGTTATAAACTTTCCTTATAAGACAATCTTATGTTAATTTAGGAACAATAATATATTGATGTTTTTGTTTTACATGAGTTAAGATCAAGAACAGTGGAACACATTGTTTTGAACAATGATTTGATTATTTTATTAGATTTTTCATATTTGGATATTAATAGATTAATAGTATACCTATGTCAAACATATCAACCAAAAAGCATATTTGAAAAATCCATCACCTTGTACTCTTACTGGATTCTTATCATATAAGGTTATGTCTGAGCATTATCCGATCATGTAGATAAATGATATAGAAAGTTGCCGATATCTTAAATGTCTCTTAGGTTTAACATGGCCAGGTAAGTCACATATTAGAAAACCTTTCCAATAAATATAAATTTGTATCATATTGCTTACATTCAATCACATCATAGTGACACATGAGACTGAGGGAGCTCTGCTCAGTCTCCTGGTTATGAGAGGAAGGTTCGAACTGTGCCTTTAACCAGACCTCTGCAGATGGGGCACTTTCGCAGAGATGGTGCGCACTCTTTGCACACCACCAGGTGTCCACATGGGATGAAGACAATGTTGACTTCTTTATCCATGCACACCTTACAGGTGCGCTCCTCCTGCAGGCGCCGCAGCTGCTCCTCCATGGGGAGGTCTGCAAAGAAAAAGATAATTTTCCTCTTGAATCCAACATAATAGTCTGCAACAATTTAGTCTCTGCAATCTAAGTATCATTACGTCATATTTAACATTTCTTATAATTAAAATGGTGTATTACATCAAAAGACCCACGGAGTCCAAACAGTGTGCATCACTTAAATATTAACAGGTACTTGTATTTTATGCAGAAAGTACCACCATACTCATTTGACAGAATGTAACATTTACATTTAGGAATTTCACATGACTTTTTAAAATAGAAGTTACAAAGTGATCCACAATGAAGCACACATTCAACTGGCAGAACACAAAGTTCTGTCCTAGGAACAGGTGTGTCTTCATACCTGAAAGATCTTGGCTTGGTGATGCAGCTTCATTTGACTGGGCTGAAAATGTGAAAGACAACATGTACTAAGGTCAGACTTTAGTCAATGCACAGTGTAAACAAATATAAACCAACCATCGCATCTCATCACTATCTTATGTTTAATCTAATGTTTTTATTGATAGTTATACCAAGCCTAAGCTCAGAACAACTTAATGTGGTGGATTTCAGCCTGGACTTAAGTAAACCACTAAGCTACAGTTTGATCACACTAACAGTTTCTGTACAAGGTGATCCACACACTGAACCCTTAGTGGCCGAAATATCAAATATTTTTCATACCCATGAGATCTCTGAGCAGGTGGACATCGTTTTTCTGGATCCAGTTGCGGAAGACCTCAGCGGCAGCGTTACCCTTTGTGAGGATGAGCTCTATCAACCTGGCTGTTTGCTGCTGGGCCGACGTCTGAGCCTGAAGACTGCTATACTCCTCAGCAGCTGCAGGTTAACAGGGAAGAGTTAAATCCCGATCGAGGTTTCTGAACTTTACATGCTACAGCTGTATAATAACAGCTAAAATGATAAGTCCAGTTATTCTACAAAATGCCGCTTGCAAAAATATCATGTTGCTGAATTATCACTTGTGAGTCGAGATTATATATTTCAACATGTATCTGTATTATCTAATGATAAACCACTAAACTTGTGTATGTTTTTTAACTAAATGAAATAAAATCTACTATATGTATATTACTCAGACTCGAATAACCATACAGTTATACACCATGAACTGCAGCCGCAGGTTCAAGGATACTTTGTACATTATCCTGTGACGAAGGGCTACAACTTTATGTAGTGGACCCAGCTACATTAATCTCAGAAACCTCATTGTAGTAACAAATTGTGAGGTAATTTAACTAGCTTCATGAAAGGTGCTCTCAGATACTAAAGCACTACCTAGCAACGAGTTTTACAACTTCAGTTAATTATAATTTTAAGATTTGATTAGAAATAGTTCAACTATAGCTGTTATGAAACAAAATCCTGGACACCAGAGTATCAAACTCTGTGTCTTCTAAATCTCAGACTAAAACACACAAAAAAGGATTAACATACATAAAACGTTTTGCTCTCTTAAATGGTCCAACACTGGCTCGACACTCTTTAGGCGCTGGATCAAAGCTGCTTGGTGTCTCTTCACAAAGGTGAAACCATCTGAAACAAAGGGAGTAAATGAGTTATTAAAGGAATTTATTGTTGGTGGTTTTCAAAAGCTTGACTGGTCTGAGAACAGCTGATAGTACGACTAACACTGGAATTCATTGCTGTTCATTTTCATGGACAATAAATGGAGAGGAAGTGCTACATTTTCCGCTGTCAGCTTTACCTGATGCCATTGCCTCTGCCAGCATCTCACGCTCCTCCTCCCTCTTCTGGTCTTCGGCACTCAGCAGGTCTGAAACCAGCTCCTGAACTGTTCTGTAGTTCTCGCCACTGGTCAGGATCTTGCTCTGGACCGTTTGTTTGACTAGACTCCTCTCAAAACCCATCTCCAAGGCAGACTTAATCACAGGGGTGTTCATCATGACGGCGTCCTCAGATCGCTCCTCTCCTGGACCGAGGTGCACCACTGAGAGGAAGAGAGAATAGACATGTCAGGCTGGGTGATACGACTTCTTAACTTATTTTAAACATTTCACGTCAGTCTGGAGTCTATGTGCCCTTCGATTGTATCGTTTGACTTCGATAAGCTTCATTTAAGCACCAACACAACCAACAGTTTTATAGATGAATGTCAAAGACGAGTTTGGGCAACCTCTCTCATGATGCTAAACAGAAATTGACAATAGCTCAAATACACAGCTGCAATTTCTGATTAATGAGCACCATGTGATGTTCTGTCTATACTCTTCCTAAATCTTCATCTGACATCTGGTGTTAAAACACAGTACTCTTCAGCAGATTTTTTTTTTAACCTTCTCAAGTATGTTGATATTATATAATTGTACACTCACCAGGTGGATCCACAAACTCTCTGGAGCTGGCGTCTCCATTTGTTAAAAGCTTTTGGAGACAAAACAAAAAAATAAGCATTTTCAAAACGACTCATTCTATACCAAAAGTTTGAAATGAGAAAATATATTATGCTGCTCTCTACTAACCTGCTCAAAAAGCCGAGGGAAACGAGCCTGGATCTGGTGAACAAACTCTTGTCCCTTCTCCTGGAGCAAATATTCACACCTGCAATTAAACCGAGATACAAGAATACAAACATTCATTCAAACCATCCCTTTTACATGTATTTGGAAAATCAAAATATACATAGAATACAGTTTAAAGTGCTCCAGACACCAAATTTACCAATCAACATAAAAAATTGAAACAGCAGCACTTACCGAGGAAACCATTTAGCATGTTCCACCCAAGGATCATCTCCAGACTCCCAGCATCGCAGACCGCCATCACAACAGAAACACTTGACATCGTCATTACGACCTTGAGGGCAAAGAAAGAGCTCTCAGTGTGACAAATGGTTTTGGGGGGGAAAACCGCAAAATCATTGTGATTCTATTAAAGATGACTGTTTGAAACCAATTTGAATACTTTTCTCATCTTTCATTTTCTCTTTTGCTTGAAATATTTCATGATCACATTTTGGTACTTCATTTAGTGCTAACATGAGAACCTGAGATTCCCTAAAAAGATTTTTACCAGGACTTTCCAGCTCAAATGAAACTGGGCAAATAGTGACAAATACCTGCCAGCTGTGGAACTCCCCACTCTCGAAACATAACAGTGGGGAAAAACACTTACTGGTATCAGAAGGCGGAGAGAAGAAATGCCTTCCTTTCAACCTTTCATCTACACATTATGAGTACATTTTTTTTATAATTCAAATTCTAGGATTTGAGCTGAATTGTTTTATCTGTTTTTTCCAATGTAAGGCACTCTAACTGAAATGTTCTATTATTATTAAGTTTATTATTATTAAATTATTAGAATGTATTTAGTTTTTAGTTTTCTTTGCAACTTAGGGGGGTGGGGTGGGGGGGTGTATAACAAGCTGTAAACATAAACGTTTATGACCACATAAAGTTGATATCGCAGATATGTCAGCAAAAACTTACACATCCGGCAGAAAGGGAGCAACTTTAGCTTACATTTTCATTCATGCTTACGACCACCTGATGAATGAAGTCCGATATTCACCTTTCTTATGGAGGTCATTGAATAGGTCACTCTCTTTGATATTGTCCTCACCTACATAGTAGAAGCCAGCTTTAGCCAGCTGGTCAGGGCGCACAGG
Source organism: Seriola dumerili (assembly GCF_002260705.1). Lineage (NCBI taxonomy): Eukaryota > Metazoa > Chordata > Actinopteri > Carangiformes > Carangidae > Seriola > Seriola dumerili. The sequence goes on from NW_019174704.1 coordinate 4,529,106, forward strand.
AATACGAGACGGCCAGTTGACAAAGGTAAGCAGCCTTTCTTCGCTCTGCTGCATGGCGGGGTTGGACACGTTACTGAGAGCTGGGCCTCCTGCAGACAGTTGGGACGTCACTGCTCCAGACGCAGCTCCTGCCATTCCGGCCAGCGACACGTTGTCAGCTCTATCCCCCCGGACAAAACGACAGTTTGGATAATGTCTCTGATGTTCGGATACGGCTCTATCACCTGGTTCCCAGTTACTCAACTGCAAATCCAAACAAAAACGCTTGTCATGTCCACTGTTCAAAAAAATTAACACCATACCAACACCAACACATACCCATGATGCTGGTTGTGCTTGTAAGGTGGATGTGCTGCAACCTGCTGCCCCAATTCTAGTACTAATAGTAATATTAGTGGTAAAATATAGTAATACAACATACAAGAAGGGAAGAGCCACAAAAAGAAGATAATCCATCCCATTAAAGTGACTCTAAAATGTGCGATTTTGAATATGACCGTACTCTGTGTACTGATACATGTAAACACACAGCTAAGCTAGTCAGCGATTTGCTTCCTGAGAGCAGCTGTGCTTGTGTCCCTGTGATGACACACACCTGTCCTCCGCAGCTGAAGCAGGCCACTCGGTCGCCCTGGCCTAAATAGTAGAAGCCTGCTTTGGCAAGCTCTGCGGGGGTGATGATGGAGAGTGTCCAGGAGTGGAAGGAGTCAAGGCGGTCCTGCTCTCTGCGCATGCTGGGATTGTGGCATGTTGGTCTCTGGTGGGACATGTCCTCAACACCACGAGAGCTCAGTGGGCTGGAGGGCGGCGGAGCAGAGAAACCCATATTTAGGTACCCGACCGGCTCATCACCTTGACTTACTGTTTGGTTAGGAGCAGCTGGGCCTGGACCAGAAAGCTGGAGGAAAAAAACAGAGGAAAAATACTAAGTATATCCTCATGTTGCTAAATGCTACTAGTAAAGGCAAATACAATACTCAATGGGTTTTACACATCTGTGAAGCTCTGAATTCATGGTCAAAACAATTTCACTGACTTTTCAGCCCCCCCAAAACAAACATTTATACGAATGTGATGACATTTTTTTTTTTTTATTAATTTTTTCTTGTTTTTTGTTCTCTGTATCTCTCCCCCCTCCCTTTAAGTAAGTCAAAATTTGAATCTAAAAACAATAAGAAAAAGTCTTACATTCAACATTATATTTCTATGATTTCGTCTTGCTTCACCTATTGGGAAAAAAGTTTTGTAAGAAACTGTGATCTTACTGGCATGGCTGGAGCAATGCGGAGTGGAGAAAAGGCAGAGTGAGAGGAGGAGAGCAGGTTGGCTGTAGACGGGAGGCTCTGGATGAAGGAGCAGGTAGGAGAGAGCTGTCTGTGTCTCTCTGTTGGACAGTCTCCGGCCTGCCAGCCCTCTGCCGTCACATTGCACCTGAAACACTGAACGCGGTCACCCACACCGGTGTAGAACCAACCTGCCCTCGCCAGACTTCGCTCTGTGACTCCCGAACACGGGAAACGAGCAAAAGTAGAGATCCGGAAGAGCTCTGCAGATTAAAACGACAACATATTGACACATTTCCATCACATTAGAAAGTTAGATGGATAAATAAATGCAAACATATTATAAATATATATCTGATAAAGAGAAAGAATAAAAAAGATAGGTACCCGAGGAGTTATCATACTGTAGGTCAGGTGGAGGTCCGTTACGACACAAGCCCATCAAAAATGGGCTGTTTTTGAGTTGAACAAGAGTTTCCATTTTGAGATTTAATTATAGTGAATAAGGGAAAAGCGATGTCCTTCAAAAGGGAGAGAGGTTTGAGAAAACCCAAGGTCTTATCCTCTCACACAGACACACTCAGTCATACAGAAACTGAAAATTGTAAAAAAGATAAGGGGGCAGAAGAAGTGGGAGGGTTAACTCAGACCAAGACAACTGAAAAAGAATGTGAGGCTGGCCTAAGTGTCAAACTTAAAAAAAAGTACCACTCTGGCAACCAACATTATCACACAGCATTGGACATATCTGTTATTTATCCTCCTCAAACCTGGATCTGTATTACATGTAGCTCGTACAGAGTACCACCTCTGAACATTTAACTGAAACTACAATATTTATTTTTCAGTTACAGTCCCAGTACACGTATGTCCAACAAAACACATCCTGTGCAGTAAAAAAAAAAGGATGGACTATTTTTAATAGCGTAATTAAAATGAATTCTCAAAGCAGTAATTATATCAGACTGTGATCAGATCACCCAGGATCGGTGAACACTTTATTATCTGGTTTATTTACCTCAGACATGTTTAATACATTATCCAACCATTTAAACTTAAACATAAGGTATGTGATTATGTGCACCAACAATATAAATTAAATAAATTCCTCAAGCGCACACATGCATACATACAGACCATGGGTTGTGTGATCTCAAACCCCTCCCCCCATTTCGGACATCGCTTTTGTAGGTGTCTAAGCCTCCATAATCGAATATTAAAAACCCAATAAGAAAATTTATATCCTCCTTTGGTAAGGATAATGGGCTTCCCTCTTTAGTTTTGTGTTAGCAGCACCTGTGGAAATGAAGAAAAAAAAACAGACAAAAGAGAAAACAACAGTTGATTTGTGTTCATGTAGAAATTCTTCCTGGAGTTTTTTTAACATCTTTATGTCATTGTCTCTATTTGTTTAAAACTCATAGAAACTCATAATTATAATAATACATGTTTATATTTATATACATTTATTGTTATAATCTACCAAAATCTCTTAACCCTTAATGGCCACTTTCCTATAATAGTTAAGATCATAGGATCTGAGTATTTCCCTGAAAATTCATGTCATATAGCATCAACACTGTTCTAAAACAAAAAGAGAAGAGAATTTGTTTTGCTGTCAAATAGCATACAGAGGGATTCAACAGAGAATTATTTTAAAACACTTCTGATAAAGCATAAATCTCATAAACACAAACAAATCCAAATCTGCCAATTATATTTTCAATGAATCACTGGTTCGTGTAAAAAGACTGTAAAAGTTTTCCAGGGGCCGAAGTGAGTAAAATAGCTTATTCTGTCTGACTCAGCAGTCCCAAAGCTAAACATAGGGGTGGGCGATATGACGATATTAGATCGTGAAGGATTACAACGTGAAGACGATCTTTCAAACTGCAAAGATCGTGGGATCGTCTAGAGGACATTCTATAAATTGCAGTTCTATGCTGATGCACCGACGCACCAGACGTATTGACGTCGTCAACCTGACCGACCAATCATAGCGAATTACGGGCAGTGACGCACTTTCCTACCCGCCTCCTTGTTTGTGTGTGTAGCGGTAGCACATGGAGAGCGATGGCTGAAAGCCAAACGGAGTTTGTCGCTAAAAAAATTTCCACCTCCATTATATGGAATTGGTTTGGATTTTCCGCAACTGATCAAGCGCAAGCAAATGTAATTTGCAAAGTTTGCACAGAAACCGTTCGCACGTCGGGTGGTAACACGACGAACCAGAATGTTGTTGTTGTTTACCTTAAACTTTACGTTGTTTGCACATGCAGGCAAAACTGCGACTATTTGAAATAAAATCTGTTAAGAAAGGTTCTTTGGTCTAAATTGTCTGTTTTTCTTTTTCCAATTTAAGATCGTGATAAAATCGAAATCGTGATTTTATTTTTAAAAAATCGTGATATGATATTTTTGCCATATCGCCCACCCCTAGCTAAACATATAAAGATTTGATTACCTTTTTTTTTTTCTTTACCAATGACCTAAACTATTGATCAGTTCAAGTTTAGAGGGATCCCCATCCAGAAAGAAAAGCAACCAAAATCATCGAAGTACTTTTTTAAGCAAAAATGCCAAAAGATCACTTAAACCAGCTTCTAAAATTGCCATTTGCCATTTTTTAAATAATACTCATATCAACATATTTGGGTTTTTTAACTTCTGGTCAAACACAAAATAAGGCATTACATCATGTTAACTTTGGCTTCAGAGACTGGTAATCTAAACTTGTTATAGTAAAACTGGTGGAATGCCCCTTAAACAAAGCTGCCAAACACTTTCTTGTTGATCGACCAATCAATCATTCAGATAATCCTTTCAGAATTACGACTGGTGGTACTGAATTAGACAGTCAAATAAAGACTATACGTAACAGCATGTACTGTTATTGTTTCCGACTGGGTAGCTAGGTACTTTCCTGAATACGAAAAGGATTCATCACGCAGGCTCTTCCTGGCTCAGCTCTGGTTACGTTTCGGCCAAATTCTGCCCTTGTAGCTAATGTTAGCTATGTCATTCGATAGATTTAAACGAGGTTTCGGCAGTCAAGCATTAATTAAACTATACAGTCAGCTAGCAACACCGCACGGAAACCAGTTTTGATAAGATCAGCAGACATTTAGCTTGCTAACGCTAACGTATGCTAACGCTAGTAACAGCCAAACTTTGCCCACACTGATATGTCCAGCATCACCGAGAAAGAACATTGAAACTGACAAACACACGGGACAAAACACAAGACACCGCAGTCAATTCCAAAGGTATACCACACTCACCGTTTCGCAATTCCGGCGACTGGCGACGGAAAGTCCCGCTGATGTCGACGTTTCTGGAGAGCGACGATATAGGATCGCCTCTGGCTGCTTCCGGTTGAAAAGTCATGAAAATGAAATGAAACAGAATGATGAATGACCCAGTCCCTCAGTAAGACCCTCAGCCCATAGTCATTGAGTTCCCGTTCACTGCTGGTTCCTGGCAGCGTACCACAGTCCCATGTTCACATAAATTAGTCTATATTACAATAATAGGTTACATAAATCTGAGTCAGCATAAAATTACCCACATCCTCTGGAAAACTAGTCTGTTTAAATAGAAGTAATATAACGTCAGTAGAAAATGAAGATCGACACTGACACTGTTCATTTTGTCACTGATACACAAATATTAATATAACATACCTACATATGTTCATGTCTACTATATACTTGAGGGCACATGGTCAATGAAAATAAAAAGTGAGAGTTAGATCTACCCGTATGTCTACATCTAATGTATATATAAACCAAATATAAAAAAATTGTCTTAACTATTGTAACAACAATAATGTGTTAAAAGCATAGACTGTATATAAAAAAGTCAAGTCTTGTCAGGTTATCTCAGATTATTAAAGTTAAGATAAAGGTACATGGAATATTCTCCTAAAAGAAGATACTTACATGTTGAGGCCTTGTTGAAGACTAGTCAGATGGTTAGCGTATGAGCTGTCATTTTAACCACTGTATGGTATTTCCCGCGAAGTCACCATACAGCAACCACTTCCTCTGACTTTGTCACGTCCTCTTTTGTCTTGCTTTTCATTGGCTCTTTTAATATCTTTTCTTTTTAAATGGTATCATAATTATTTTGACTCATGTTATGTGAAGTACCTGCAATTTTCTCTTCAAGGGTAGTTTAGATAATTTACCATTACCATTTATAAATACCACTTTTATTGTTACAGAGAGATCCACACATACTGGAAATTCCTACACCCTAAAATGTTGCGTTCAAGAGCAGGGAGTTTATCAAACTTCTAATAATTAGACTTTTCATTTATCAAGTGACTTACTTACAGTGAAATGTAAAAGACCCATGTGATCATGTGAAAGACCACATATGCTAAGAGAAGAATTAGCCAATCAGATATATTGATTAACTCTACATCTACCATATTCTACATTAAAAAAAAAAAAAATCTGTAGTTTATTCCATTCATGCTCAACTCAACTCCATCTTTCATTGAATCAGATTGGGCTTTCATAACTAAACCTTCAGATATTGCTACTACTACTTTAATAATCATTTTACTGGCAAAGTGTGTAATGAGATAAAATAATCAAAGAACTGTTCTTTTGAACTCAAAGTGAATATAGAAGCGGTGAAGAAATAATTCTATTCTAATATATGTATATATATATATATATATATATTGATAATGAGAAGCCACCTGGTATTGACAACTTAGATGGAAAGCTCTTGAGGATGGCAGCAGACCATATTGCTACTCCTATTTCTCATAACTTCAATCTGAGCCTTGTGAGCAATGCTTGTCCCCGAGCCTGGAGAGAAGCTAAAGTCATTCCACTGCCCAAGAATTTAAAAAAGACACCTTGGACAATCCATATGAGTACAAATGACTACTTGTCAAGTGTTTTTAAAAGTTTATTAAACAGAAACTCCTTTAAAATGATTACAGTGAGAGTAAGAAGAAATATATTTATATAAAGCACATGCATAAAAAGGTACAAAACAAGTCTGATTGCCTCCAAACTCTCTGTAAATAGGATGATAAACATTATTATATGTAACATACATAGCGAGTGTCATGCATGCTAAGATAAATAATAGGCTAGGTAGTGTGTGTTGCCTTATGTGTATCAGCCCATTGTACCTTTATTTAGAAAAGATTACAAAAAGGTGAACGGGCTCTTTATTTGGGGATGTTGTGAATTAAGTCTTTATACTCTATATACTGTATATATATATATATAAAAAGGAAGCTGGTTAGAAGAAATGCTCTCACCAATAATAAAACAGCTTCAAATTCAGATAAAATATAAACACACTGCAGAAACAACCCAGCACATAAAAACAGAATATATACTTACTATATAGTTAAACTAGAGGAGAATAAGAAAGCTCCCCATATTGATGATTGCCTTCTGTACTACAGCACCAGATAGCGCGTGTAGATAGAATAAAATACAAGAACACAGCATCCGTAATTAGCATGGTGCTTTTCTGAGGAGGCACCGCAGGGTCCTTGACTTATGCTGTGACTCTCCAAATGGCCCTGAAAGCCATTTTTAAAGCACAATATTTTCCTCATTCCTCAGAGAGGAAAATTGGAGCCAAGGACACAATTTTAAAAGAAAAAAAGAAAAGGATGAGAATGTGGTTTTGTATACATGGCATTCATGGTGATCATTTATCAATCCCATGAATGAATACATGAGGAAACTGAAAAAAACTTGGTGTACTGGAGAAGCGTTGTGCAACATGTTTTGATTTTGATGGACTTGTTTTGAAGCTCACACTGGTCTGCAACTCGCTGCGTGTGCATTCTCAAAGTAAGAAACAATTCATTACAGTGAGCATCGAGACTGCTTTGTTTTTTTCTGTGTTACATTATCATTGTTTGTTAATGCAGGGCAGACTCTTCAAATCAAGTGGCACTTAAATTGCATTACCCCTCAACGATAATGCATGACTGAAAGAATAATGCACACTTGATTTTCACAGTTAGTGATTACGTCGCTTGGGCAATTTCCAGGAGTCTGGTAATTTAGGAAGTTATGGAAAACAATGGATGCATGAACTGGTAAGAAAAATGAATCTGAAAATCTGAATCAGCAGTGCATGCATCCAAAAATGGTCAGCAAAGTGTAGATCATTTGTGAGTTATAGTGTGGTTTTAGGTAAGGAGCTAAAACTGAAACACATGGCTGAAACTGTTACTGGTTTTGTGTCTTTCTGTGGGAGAAAAAAAACAATGATGCCGATGAATGAATAGACAATTTTTAAAAATGTGAAGAAGAAAATGATTAGGAATGCATCACACTATTAGTGGGAAAGGTATACAACAGCTTAATCTCATAGTCAGAGGGGTGCTGGCTGACTCAATTAATTTTTTTCACTTACTGAAAAATCTCGACCCTAATGGTAATTATATGGCGTCACTTCTTTAACAAGGGGTGAACATATTATTATTACAGCTGTACAATATTATGTAATCTAATAAAACAAATCTGCAATAAATACTACCTTTGTGAAGCTTATATTCAATGCTGGAGTAGACAAAATGACTGGACCACTTTACAATAAAATGCAATCCAATACAACTAAAAACACTAAAAACACAGCATTAACAAACCCTGAATATTAGTAACTTCAAAATAGGTGATTTTATAGCAAGGCTGTTGCAGGATTTCCTGCCGTGTTTGAGAGCGGGCGTGGGCGACTTTGAACCCACTTTTATATAATAAAACTGTAAGTTCAAGGTAAAAAGAGCAGAGGTGCTATTTCACACAGCAAACGCCATATAAAGTATCTAAAGAGTGTGAATACCGTTTAAGCCGTCATCTACTGACTAAATTGATCACAAGACTGGATGTGTCAGGATTACTGTATCCTGAGGAAAACACTGCATTGTGTTGGATTGCATTATACTGACCATATGTTCATTTACTGTAGACATTCTCCATATATTCCAGTGGTCCTTACTGTCAAGAGAGGCCCTACAAACACATTTTACTGTTAGCTCAAGTTAAGATTCCTCCGCACAGGGGCCTTTATTTCTCTCTAAGTGGTTTTGACAGGCTTTGATTTGTTAGGAATGAGGAAGAGGGTTTTTTTTTTTTACTGTGACTAAAGATAAAGCTTATCCTCATGAATTTTATTTTGAAAAACCTTGCAAGATCCAATCCATGTTCAGAGCAGCCCGACACTCTTCAACACAAACTTACAAGTTACTCTGATTAAAGTTTTTGTTCTGTATTTTTTGGTTTGTGAGCATTTTAACTGACCATTTCTAAAGTTTGAAAGTAAATGGGAGTTTGCTTCATCTTCTACTGACTCACCAAAAGGGTGCCTCCTCCTCTCCCTGATGTTTCTGTGTTGCAAAAGTAGCATGAATTTTGGTTTTACTGAACCAATGTAGCGTTAATCGATATAAATTCTTTGAGTCATCTCTTTCTGGCAGTGCCGATGCTTCTTCAGAGCATGCTTTGGACAACTGTGAGCATGTGCGTTAAAATGAAAAATTACAGGCTGCTCAGAGGTAGTAGAACTACTGTAGATGTTGCCATTTTGTCCCAGAGGCTACATGAAGTAACAGAGATAAATGTGGATATGATATTATTTTGTTACAGTTCAATATGTTTTGTGCATCTTTTAGTTTATTTTAACATGTCTTCTTTGTGTTTCTTTAACTGTTACATGTAGACTATTATGACTTGGCTCTGTGTTTTTAAAAGATTGCTGCAAACAGTATTACCCAAGTGGGGATAGCAAAAAAAACAATCTGTACTCTAAAATTAACTCTGACGTACTTTACCAGAGACGTGGGGAGCATCATCTGAGGTTGATGACTAAAAATGAATGTGTCATAAAAATACAGATCAGACCATCAATGCATCTCTGTAAGACCAGGCCCAAAAGGAGGAGAATATCAGCAGCTTACCACCTTCTGTGAGAGTCAGGTTTTTATATATTCCTCAGGGTGTGAGTAGTGTTAGGTATCCATCACTCAACAGTAGCGTATTCTCTCAGTAATGATGTTCGGTACCACTTTTGAAGCAAAAAAAAAGAAAAAAGAAAAAAGAAAAAAATCCTCCAAAATTCTCAGTCACGTCATGAAGATCTGATGTCAAACCATATTTAGGCGGTGGCTGGGTGTGTCTATAGCCAGGTGAGCAGGCTGTCTCTGTCCATATGCGACCCAGAGAGAACCGTCTCCATGTCCATCAGAAGGTCCGAACTGAGACCCTCGGGGATGCAGGGCATTAGCTCCTCGCCCTCAGACATCGGGAGCACAGGCATCGACTCCTGTAAGGTCATCGAGGAGTTGTCGCCAGAGTCACCTACAGAAGTCAGAAAAGATAAAATGACTGAACTGTGTTGAGAATCTAAATATCAACAGTGAGCTGAGCAAAATTTGGAAATTTAGTTGGGCTGTTGGGAGTTTTTTTTATTTTTTTTTATTTTTAAACAAAATAAAGGACAGACTTTTCAATTGAGCAGCAGCTGAATCAAGGGCAGGTGCTGTGTTTTTTCCCTGCAGGAAGTTGTGTATGTGCATAAATAAATGCACAATTTATGTTTTTCTATCTCTCTCATCTGTTCAATATGTAAAAATAAATCAATACAGTGCTACTGAACACACACAAAAAATGTAATTAGATAAATATGCGCACAAATACAGATGAATAAATAGAAAATAAATAAACAGGAATTATCAAGGCATCATTAGGATGCTACTTGAAACTTGGTGCAGTCCAGTATAGCTGCCAGGCCAAGTGTTTTTCTGTGTTCTTTATGCCATTAGAAAGATGAAATTATTTGTTTCCCTATGAGTTATATTAATAATTAGTGAGAGGCCAGTGCAAAAGTCAGAGTTTACAACTAATTTCCATAATTACCATCGTTTTTAGCTCTAAAGTAGATCATTTCAGGTATTACAACTAAATAAGCCAGTATAATGGCTATCACTGGCTAAACTTGCGGCACATTATAAACTGCACCCAAAATAAACTGCTTCCCATTGGTTGCAGCATAGATTTAGATCATTAGATGCCAAATCGGAACACTGTATTCTTCATTACTTTGGTTTCAGTAAAATACACATAATATTTAGTTTGGAGGGATGATTTTGAAAAAAAAAAAATCAAACCTGCTTTTCCACTTCAGAAACCACAGGTCTATATTTCATGACTTTGTTTTTGGATGGTTGTGTGTGTGTGTGTGTGTGTGTGTGTGTGTGTGTATGTGTGTGTGTGTATTACCAGTGTCCATGTGATCCACAGAGCTCAACATGTGGTCCGACGTGCGGGGTAAGCTGCTGACACTCAGACCACTGTCGGTGCTCTCATTGCGAGAGTGAGCGCTGCACAAGAACACACGCACAAAAATATTCCTTAATTCCTGATCATCATCCCTTTTTAACAAAATAATATATACAATACTTTTTCCTGGAACTATGCAAATATTTTCATTGAAACTAACAGATTTATTTTTCATGCAAATTGCTGCCAGCGAAATTAATAGGTTATCCAGAGTAACTGGGACATTGTTCCTGGAAAGACACGCTTCTGTTGAGTCTTTGAAATGTCATTTTTCAAAGCTTTGAGCTGCATGAATGGAATTCCACTTATCCCCAATGTATGGAGGCAGCAGCAGATGTTGAAAAAGTGAATTATTTCTACACTTTGTTGATGCTTTTACTGCAATAAAGTTTATGAATATCTTTTACACTTCTGTCACTTAATGACAACAACTGTCTACCATTTAAAACTACAGTCACAGTAGCTACATGCGATAATATTAAACATGTGTTCACCCATTAAGTGTAGGTTCGTGGTTGGAGGATCTGATCCTGACATCCAGAGACGGGACAAGCGTCGGTGCGTTCCTGTCATGGTCCATCCCACCGGTCATCTGGTTTCTTCCTCCTGCCTCCTACAACACACACACACACACACACACACACACTGTCATCTAAAACTCAAACTGTGTTGAATGAAACAACATTTTCATTACTGTTGAGTCTGAACTGAATATATAGCATAATACAACCAAATGACACAGGGAATCACGTAACTGTAAAACAGCTTGTGCAGGTATTAGTGTGATTCCAAATGAAACGATAGAGTTTGTGGGTTACGGTACATCCAACTACAATTTTATTTGACCTCTGACCTGTGGTGTGATTTGGGGAGGGAGGCCTTTGCATCTGAGCCTTTCTTTTTCCTGCCTTTGCTGCAATGCCAAACCAAGGATGCCCGGGTTCATCTTCTGTGCTGGAAACATAAAATTCATAGAAAAAAGACCTTTTTGACAATTAAGCAAATATTTCCAAGAGTTAAAACATTTCAGTAATAACATATATGAGCAAAAATTGTCAAAACTTTTGCGATCTTTCTTATTTTTGTTGCTGAACAGCAACTTGTGATGGTGGACATTGGAACAAAATGTTTCTCATTGACAAACAAGAATTGTCAATTCAGGAGACACAAATTTGATAGTGTGCTACCTAGACGCGGGGCGACCCATGTGGTGGTCTTATTTATGTGATCGATGTAGTACACCTCTCCATCTGCAGTCACAGCCTGCTCCCAGCCTTCAGGCAGTGGACCTGAACAGCAGTGAAAGTACACAGTGAGTGATGTGGATGGAGTGCATGGAGTGCTGAGAGTAAAAAGTAGAATTTGGCCCACGTCCTTTAATGTCTGTGCAACTTCTAGTTTGTAGAGATTTTAGAATAGAAGTGAAGGTTAGTGGGAAAACAGCTAAAGTATGTTCTGTAGAGTAAAAATGCTCTAAAATCTGGCCTGGATGCAGTGGATGGGAGATTTTGTAAATAGGTATGCAGTATTATCCATACTAATAAATAAAATAAAATAAAATAGGGGAATCAAAGTGTTCTATTCTTAAAGGGTCTGTTCAGCCAAATTACAACATTTAAACTCAACAGCAGCTCCTCTTTAAGGACACACTGCCCCAGTTATTATGGATATACTGGTAAATGCTTTGCTTCTTATTCTTCTTCTTTATTTAAACCTGCATTGATTGATATTTTGACCACTTGGGGGCAGTAGAAAATAAGCTGGAAACAACGCCGACATACCCTATAAAGTTGTTAAAGTGAATCTGTTGCCTATTTACACTTTCAGAGGATTTGGATTAACATTATCATTAACTTGGAGCCGAGTTTGTGGCCACATGGCCGAGGGTTTTGGGCTCTGTTTTTGGTCTCTACCTACTGCTGAGGGAGATACGCGGCTCTTTAGCTGCCAAACGCTCCACTGTGTTCACCAGCTAGTATCTAACTGTGTTTCTCAGCTGTTGCTGGTGGTGCTGAGCAGGTAGTGTTCGGCAGGTTTTTAGAGTTTCCTACTGCAGCCAAAAACAAGGCTGATAAGAGTGTTGAGAGTGAACCAAAATAGTATAGTTGCGCCCTTGAGAACCAAAACAATGAGCTGAGAGATGCTACAATGGTCTGTAGAAAGTCAGATGATAACTTTCTGTGGGTTCATCTTCCACACAGAAGTACTTATTTGATCCTTCGTTACCAAAAGAAAAAAAAAAAAAAAAATCAAATTTAGCTGCTTTAATGACATTTCATTGTTTCCAATCTCATGAAACCACAAATTAACCCCCCACCCCCCACCCCTTCATGCTGGACATAAAGAGATTCCTTTCTAATGTATTCGGTATAAGTGATGGGAAACAGAATTAATGGTACTTGTCCTGCGCAAAAATGCATTCAAGTGTTTATCTGAAGTTAATGTGACGCTTCAGAAGTCTTCAGTGGATAGTTTCCAAAGTTACAATTTTACTATAAAATCCCCTCTTTGTGCTTCCCTGAACAGTGTGTCCTAGTTGAGTTCCAGTGGAGGGATAGTAACAAAAGTAAGTGCTAAAAGCAATTTTAACTGTGGTAGATATCCCCTTCATTTGCATATGTATAACCTGGGGATCTACAGTAATAACGTCCAGTAAGAACATGAACACAATGATTACAGAGAGCAAAATCCATCTCAATGTTCGTATGGGCACTGACTTGAAAAATCTTTTAGGTTCAAGTCTGGCCAGGGACCTTTGTTTCCTTTTTGTTTGTTTTTTTGTAATTTGGGTGAACCGACCCTAGAAAAATTTGAAATGAGTGGAATATATTCAAAGACAACCATGATCTAGCAAGCTATAAAACTTGCATCTAACTAATAAAAACACCTATATGAATAAACTGCTTGAGTTTGACTTTCACCACTGTTTTTCGGAGAATTAAGATTTCTCTCGCTTTAGTGGAATGCTCTCACTATCGAACCTGAGAGTCCATCTTGATGCTGATGTCATTAAAGTTCACCCTGGGTTTTAAATCTATGAACATGATTGTTCCCAGCAAAGTCACAGAAAACCATGGATGTAGACACCAAAAGGGAATCCCGAAGAAATCACACCCAGCAAAGACCTGGCCCGCTGGAGATGGAGTTGAACTATGAAAAAGCAGGTCTGTGCTTTAAAGAGAAACTAGAGGGTGAGAAGGGGAGGGGGAGGGGAGGGGGAGTGTTAAGGGGTGGGGAGCAGTGTGATACCTGTCTCTGGGTTGATGTTTTGTGGTTGCGTAGTGGGTGCTGGGTTGCTGAGGGAGTGGGCATGGACCGGAGTGCCAGAGATAGGATGCTGAGCTGCAGCCGACTGCAGCTGCGAGAGACGAGGGTCGTGCCAAGTGGTTGTCTTATCCAGGTGACTGCAAACACACAACAGGTCTAAACGTATCTGTATCTGTTAAACCACTGTAACCTGACGGATGAGAAGCGTGAGGTAGGCTACGTTTTGCCCCGGACCTGCTTTACCTGTACTACCAGATGTGCGCCTTCACATATACACTCACACAGATCAATGTCACAGGCTTGTGCTGTGTTGTAAACTACGGTTGCCTTTGACAGGAGTGTGAGCTGTCAGGCCATGTGCTCCTGAGAATGAAACCGGCTGAAACCACACTGGTTGCAAAACTAGTCAGAGCGTTTTCTGTTTGAATGCAACAGATCGAGTTTAAGTCCTGGTTATATCTGCACAGTCGTATGTCTCTCCCCATGTCTCTCTTCCTTGTGCTTTAATGATCTAGATAAAATTAATCAACACCCATTTTGATTGTTTAATCTTAATCTTTTAAGTAATTTATGTAGAAATTTAGCTGGTTCCAGCTTCTTAAATGGGAGGAATGGCAGCTTTTCTCTGCTATAAATGATTCTAAACTGAACCTCTTTGATTTTTGGACAGACAATCAAACAAAACAAGACTCATTTGGGCTTTTGGGAAATTGTGAAGGGTGCTTTTTACTATTTTCTTCCATTTTATAAAACAATAGATAATGCAAAAATGTAGATGTTAGGACAAGGTGGGGCTTAGTCTCTGGGTCTTTCTACACAGAAAAGCCTTCAAGTAACCTGCAGAGCAGCAGATGAAACACAGTGATAAACAGAAGATAGACCTCTTACTTCAGGAAGTATCGTTGGCCAGCAGGCGTTTTGGCCATTTCCCAACCGTGGGGGAGTGGCACGTCGTCAGGTATGATCTGTGGCGCTGCTACATCTGTTGCTTGAGTGGAGAGGGAGTTGACTGGGAGGGAGGCAGGGGAGGAATGGGCGCGGACGTGATGAGGAGTGAGGGAGCCGCACACGCCTCCATCCGAACTGGCCTGACGAGAAACAAGTAGGTTGACAACTGCCATGACGAGCCACAAACAACAAATCAGAAATTTAAACCAGCAGGAAGAAAAGGTTTGGATGGATACCAGAGTGAGGAAAGGTGGAAAGACAAACACTTTGGGAAACTGGTCCTTCACATGTCTGGTTGCTTTACTTTACAAGATGGTTTTATCACTTCTGCCAAGGAGCTTGCTTTGCTGGTAGTTTAATATTACTGGCAAAGTTATCCAAAAATCCTTTAGTGAACATTTGAGTTCAGCGAATTTCAATATTTGAGCCACAGCTACAAATCTAAGAGATACTTTCAAGGTGTGTTTTCAGGTCATTAAAAAAAACAAAAACAATATTGAACATGGAAGTGAAGTGATGCCGGTTTGAGTGCTGGTGAAACTCTGTGACTACTTTCTAATCGCTAGAAGATCAGCCCAAAATATTTCTCACTGTGGCTTAAACATCTCATCTATAATATCCAATTTTATCCTTAATCGTAATTATAATCTCCAAAGAGTGGGATCCAATAGTGTTGAATTCATACACCTTAATAGGAAGTATTAAAGCCCAAGGTGCCCTTCAAATGTCTTGTCTGACCAGGACTCCAAAACCTAGAGATATTCATAAAGGAAGGCAGCAAATTTTTGGCATGACTTAACAAATCAATCAATTATCCAAACTATAGCTGTGAATATTTGAGTGGATTGACAGAAAAGCGAATTGACAGCTACTTCGATAATCAAGTAATTGTTTTTTTTACTGTTGTTTTTACCAAAACGTTATTGGGGTCCGTGCTCGTCATTATCATACATTATAGTAAATTGAGTGTCTTTAGTTTTTTCAGAGTGTTGTGTGAACAATAAATCATAATGTAAATACATCACCTTGGGTTCTGGGAAACAGCAATGGGTACTACTGTGTCACTGTTTCTGACATTTTATAGACCAAACAAATAATCGATTAACTAAGAAAATAATGGACTGATTTATCAACAATGAAAACAATTATTCAGTTCAGCCCTAATCAGAACTGCTCATCAGTTTACTAATTGTTTCATTGGACTGGGTGTTTCTAATATTTTGTCTCTCATGTATGAGAATGGGGGTGGACAAAATATTAGGGACAAACACCTTTCCATACATTTGCAGTCTAATACAACACTATCACTAACTACTGACACTAACAATCAGGTTTGGATTGCTTTGTTTTAACTGTATTATTGTGATCACTGTTGTGTGAACTGCAGGGCTGTAGTTTGTCATGAATGTGGTGTAGTTACTAGCTGTTGTTAGTACTTGTCTGGAGTGGCCGCGGGGGTCCGGCTGCCTGAAGAAGGAGTCCGGCAGTTTCCTCATCCTCATGGGCAGAGAGGCCGGCTGTCTGGTCGCCTTGCTGGGGTTCATCACCGCACTGAAGAGGGCCTCCAGCTCCGTCTGCGAGTCCCCGCGGACGTGCACGATCTGCTGCCCGGCCGGAGGCGCGCCGCGGTGCGCGTCCATGTCGCCAAAAGTTCGGTGTCGAAACAAAATCTGTCGAAAAGTTCAATCACACAAACAAACAAATAAACAACCGAGAGAAGAGACGCCAGTGGCCCGTTAAGATTAGATGCGTGTGAGTGCTGGAGTTATGATCGGATTTGTTTACACTCTTTGCCCTCCAACCCCCCTCCTCCGCCACCCACCCACCCCATTTGAACTGCTGTGTCGTTGTCTATTTCAAGCTGTAACATATCGGAAGTTAATCAGCTGTGAAGAGAAAAACAATCAGCGGGTAGACAAGTCGAAGGAGAGTAGTTTAGAGCAGGCATCGATGACGAAAATCAATCTCAGTAGTGTGCAACACGTTACATGCCTCCCACATACCTTCAAGCAGCCAGACCGTTTTCCCCCTCTCTGTCTCTCTCTGTATTCCTGCAGGAAAAAAAAAGTGAGCTGGAGAAATCACAGCCGGGGAAAACACGCAGGCGAACACTGATTTCCGAGGCAGACTTTAAACTAAAAGCCTCCTACAGTGGAAAAAATACATATATGTGTATGAAACTAGTTGGAGAAAAGTTATTTCAGCGAGACCTCCAAACTTTTTTCACATCCACTGTTGAGTCCAGATTCATGTGATAGTGCTGAGGGGCGGGGCTGCGGGGTTTAAAGCTGCCGCAGTTGCAGGGGAAATGTTTCACTCCAACACAAGACTCAGAAAACAAGTCGTTTATTAAAGTTTTATTCACAGCTTCAAACGGTTCAAACAAGTCATCTCCAGCCACGAGAATGTAAACGGAAATGAAAGATATTATAGTCAACTACACATATTGGGTTGTTCTTTAGTTCTCCTCTGTGCTGTTTCCAGTTTTTGCGGTTTTTATGCTGCTGTAGGAAAAGAAGCAGAGGGCGAAGTGTAGACAGAGGTGACAAAAGACAACCACAGGAGATATATTGAAGCGGAGAAATGAGCCGGAGACATTCCCCTGAATCTGGGCCTGGGTCTGGCCAGGTTTTGGAGGGGGGTGGGGGGGTGGGGGGGTTGGGAAGTTGCATTGGGAAAACATCCGCCCCTGATGAGGCCAACCCAGCCGGAGCCTGTTTGTCCGTGCAAGCAACAGCCACAGTGTCCTGCCCTCTAGTGGAAAACATGCACACAATGAGCTGGAGCTCAGCTGGCCAACAAACTGAATTCAAGAAAAATGTCTGGTTGGACTGGTGCTATTACTGTGCATCCAATAACTCATTCAATTATTTCATCATTATAAGTCACCAGAAATAATACAAACCATACCGGACATGGAAACTCTTACAAATGATTGTAAAAAATGAATTATGGATATTTAATGGTGGATGGTGATGGAATTTGTCATTTTAAGAGGGAAATAGACACGAATTCACAAACAAACATGGATAAACAAGTTAAAAACCGCTTTACAAGTAGCAGACTGCCATTGTGCATAATTTTAAACTCATGCTGTGCAGCCAAACGTGATTCAAACCCACAGAACTTTATTTTAACTTCCAGTGGAAATCCCTACAGTTCCAAAGATACCAAATATGTCACAGACTGCAATTTGGAAAAATCTGTATGAAATGATGCTTAATGAATCCATATTATTTCCATTTAAATGAAAGGTTGTAAATAAACATTTAAATATTACACCCTGTAAACAGCATGAAGCTTCAAACAGTGTTGAAATAAGCTGATACAGAATATATGATATGTATGATTTTAACAAACTTAAAGACCCTGATCATATATTTTCTCATTCAGCTTCTTAATATGAGTGAACTAGTCAGACATGAACACAGTGTTTTCTGCCAGAGTTTGAATAGTTTTGGTTATTTCACATGAGAGAGTTCTGTAGTTATAGCTCTTCTTATTGATATCTTCTTATTGATATCTTATAATAACGTATACTTCTCTGGGCCAATCAGGATTTAGATATATTGTTGATTCAGAATATACGTTCACTTTCAATCAAATCTGACCAAACCACACACAAACAATCTTTATGAGGCAGATTGACTGTCTTAAACCCCTCCTAAATAATATATAGAAATGTTTTTAACTCTGATTTTTGCTTATTTAGTAATGTATTTAAAGTTATAGGAAATACTTACATTAAATGCTTTAAAGTAAGGGCAAATAAAAGGGGAAGACTGAATATAAAGGAGTTCAAAGAGGGATTATTTCTATGAGTTTTATGCAGATTCCATTACTTCACTCTACAATTATTTCTCCATTTGCCAAGTGTTATAATTAACACAACTTTCTGGGGCTGTGTGCACACAGAAATGAATGAATGAAAGGTTTTCATGCATAGTTTCCTTTTACAGTCAAAATGAATTGGGCATGCCTAGTCCAAGAAAGAAAGTTCCCTTTCTCCTCTTCACCAACAAAAAGAAGATGAGAACACAATATAAAAGTAGGTAGGTCGTTTAACACTGAGGCGGTTCAAGAAATGGTTTCTAAAACTGTGATGACTGTGGTGGTCAGAAAAGATTTGTATGGTGCAGTTGCAAGTCTTTGCTCTTTGGTTTTGCATTTTCCTCAGTTTCCTCTCCACTGTCTCTGATGTTTCTACACCACATACTGGAGTGTGACTGATAAAGTGCAATTCCTATTTGCATCCGTGAAAGGAGTTGCATAAACTGGGGGTGAAGAAAAGGGCAGCAGAGATTTTCAGCAGCCCTGCTCACTCTGAAACCACTTAGATCCATCAGACGCCTCACCAGCTTCTTCCAAACAATAATCCTCAAAAAAACATACATTTTATTACCACACGTATTGCTGCCTTCAACTGTACACCTGTAACTCTCATACTGTACACATCTACCATGTTATGTGAAGCATAACATATTCAGCCTTGGGAGTTCTCATGATTATCTGTTCACACTTATCCTCCAAGGTCCCTTATATTGTACCATTTCATAGCGTACAGTGATCACTTACTCTTTTGTGAGAAATAGACAGTTTACAGCACGTGTGTGTGTGTCATGTGTGGTTACTTGAGCCTTTCATTTCTCATAACTTTTCATTTAGTGTATGTGTCTATTTCTGCCCCTGATTAGCATCACTGTTCATTCAGATTCTAATTTATTTACCTTATAAGAGGAAAATAATGTGATTCAAAAACATGATACACTTACTACACCTCCTTGGAGATCAGCAACCTTGTTATTTGCAGGTGTAGAATATAGCTGAATAAATGTTTGGGGAGTGTTATATACCAGCTGACTTATGTTATCATCACTGTGATAATATGTATTATTTGTGCTGAAATTATCATTTGATTCTGATAAATCTGTATGACATTAAAGATATAATATTTTCTCATTTGGACTGGCAATAATACAGTTTCTTACATGTCAACTGTCACTATTATGTTATGTTTTTAAAGAGAAGTCTGTTTAACCTTTCTGATGCCACATACATACAAAATTTTTACACATATTTTTTATGCACCATGGCGACTGACTAAAGGTCAACACAAGAATTAAATGTAATGTAATACAAACCAGTCGCCATTAGATGGCACTGTCCTTCCTTAACACCTGTAACGTGTTGTTTTGACATTACTGTCACATTAATTCTCAAAGTGCAAAAACAAACGCGCAGCAGTGGAGGAACAAAGTGTATGATAGAGTAGATTTAATGGTGTCTGTGGTCTTTTGATTATTACCTCTGCAGCAGGGTTAAACTTTCTTTCTTCTGCTGTTTTCCTGAACAAAATCATTTCCACACTGTTTTTTTTTTTGTTTTTTTTTTTTTTTTATCACTGCCGTTTCTCTGCCAGATCAGAGGGGCTTAACCATCACAGGTGGCTTTTCAGGTGCCTATTCACACAACAAACAAAGCAGCTAGAATGAAGTGGTTTCATTTATTCAGACAAATCATTTCATTGTCACATGTGGTCAGGGCTGAGCTGTGGGGTTTATTGGAGAGAGTTCTGTCAAGATTAATACAATAATACTGAATGATGATGTCATCCCACTTTCCCTAATTTAGGTTTATGTTCAGTTATGAAAGG
This sequence comes from Seriola dumerili, assembly GCF_002260705.1. NCBI lineage: Eukaryota > Metazoa > Chordata > Actinopteri > Carangiformes > Carangidae > Seriola > Seriola dumerili. The sequence continues at coordinate 4,549,583 of NW_019174704.1, forward strand.
CAGCTTTCATATTATTAAATGACCAGTGTGTAGGATTTATGGGGGTCCACTGGCAGAAATGTAATATAATATTAAGAATCATGGTGTTTTTGTTAGCTTAGAGTAAGTCCTTTATATCTACATAGGGAACGGACAAACTAAACACCGGCTCTAGAGAATGCCTTTCGCGTTTTTACGTTACCTGATGACCATGGAAAAGGCGGGATGAGGGGAGGGGTATTCTGTTGCTTTCAATCCCCAACCTCACGGTTACATGACGGTAATTCCTACACACTGGTCCTTTAAACAACCGACATGGTTTGACGTTATATTTAGGTTTACTAGCAGCATTTCTACATGACTCAAGCACATTTATTTAATTTTGTACTGTCAACACTTAAGTTACCTTAAAGCTGCTAATATATATACAGTATGTCCCCCTCATGTGTCATTAGGTCATTTTAATGGAGGCCAGTTAGGTAACGCAGTTCAGTTCGCTGTATCTTGAGTTTAGTTCTGTTTCACTGATCTCTTTGAGGGCCCAATTTAGTTAATGTTGCTTTGCCTTCTCTCATTTTTTAAACTCACCTTTTTTTGAAGTCCTAAAACTTGTGTGTTTTGTTTTTAATGTTTCATACCTTTACAAATCACACAGTCTTGTTTGAATATTCTCATTATCTGGCCTGGCAGATATAGTGTGTCATTCGCATGCATAGACTGCTTTACTAGAGCATGTAACATAGGACAGATGTGGGGGCCCCAAGGCTTTCGGCACCAGGCTTTTCACATTCCTCTCACTGACCACGGCTGTAAACTCACACAGGTTCAAAACAACAGCAAATCTTTTCTTTGGCACTCATAGTAAAGTTTTCTAAAGAAGCGACAGGCCTCCAGCTGGACCCTGACTGGAATGCGCTGTTGCTCTCCATCGCTTTTCACTTTCCTCACTACTTAACTGCCCAGTTAACTAAAGTAATTGGTCTGACCCTCTAGGAGGCTGTTTTCAGATGTACGAGTCAGTGGTCAGAGAGAGTGAAGAGGGGTGTAACGGGGAGGAAATATGAGCCGAAGTGGCAGAGACACCCTACCTTCAGCTGCAGCTCCCACGCAAAGACACAAGCAGAGAAAACGTGTTGCTACATTGAAACAAGCTGCTCATTTCCCTCTCCACATCTGTTTCTCATGCTGGTGGCAGGATATAACCTGTAAACCAACAATGCCTGGTAATAGACACACCGAGGGGGGAAGGTAGTCACTCTTTACCACAAATCTGGAATCAGCACATTCAGCTACTTGTCAGAAAAATACCCAGACTTTTATCACCAGCCCATTTACAAATCTGACCTCCTCTCACATGGGATGTTGTCATGGGAATTTACAAGAAAAAGTGGGAGTAACTGATGGAGGTGGAGACAGGGAGGCAGTGAGGGAGGAGGTATAGGGAGAAAGGGAAGTGTGACAAGTGAGAGGAAGGAGGAGACGCAGAAAAGACTTGGTGGATGAAAGGGAAAGAAGGATGGATCTGTGAAGGGAAAAGAGCAGAGTCTGTGGAAATATAAGCATAAATGAAGGAGTGGCTGCTGGTGACGGAGTGGACAGAGCTCAGCCCCCTCGCTCCTAGAGGAAATAATCACAGTCAGACGAGACTGGCATGATGTGGACAACAGCTGTCCTCCTGCTGCTTTTGCCTCATCTGCTTTCCTCCACAGTATGTACGATATGCATGTCATACATGTTGTCAGTTTTAGTCAGCCATCTGCCTCGACCCTTAAACTTCTATCAGGAATTATGGGAGTGGCAATGTGTCATTTTTTAAACTTTACTATACATTTCTTCCAGAGATTCTGATGCAATCACAGAGATTTAGGGGCTCAGACTTAGGCATCATGAATTTGTGTGTGAGTGTGTGTGTGTGTGTGTGTGTGTGTTTGTGTGTGTGTGTGTCAGTGTGTGTGTGCGTGTGTGTGTGTGTGTGTATGTGTGTGTGTGTGTATGTGTGTGTGTGTGTGTGTATGTATGTGTGTGTGTATATGTGTGTGTGTGTAGTATAATATATTTTATACCATTGTTAATAGTGATCAATTAATGTGTGAACATTTTCATTGTGGTTGGTCAAGGTGGAACTGATTTTAATTACTTACTGTTGTGCGTTTGATCTCCAAACTCTCAGTTTTATAGAGGCATTTCTATCAATAATCGAGTCTAAAATCCTTTTTCTGCAGTATCGTAACAATACATCAAACTATTGTGAAAACGCTGATTTTAGAGAATGTACCAAGATGTTTTGCATTGAAAAAAGAAGTCATTATATTCCTACTACGCTGGCAGATTTTATTTTACAAGTATATAAAACTTGAAGGACTTAATTCCAGACTAAAATGTCTGAACTGATCACATTTTAGAAGCTTGTCATGAGTCCCAACCTGTAAAAAAAGTACAATACTTCCTGTTTAAATGTAGTATAAGTATAAAGTAGTATTAAATGGATATAATCAAGTGAATTTCAAGAAGGACAGAACTGTATTGAGTAAATGCACTTGGTATCATTCCACCGCTGGTTCCAAATGATTTTGCAGGATTTAATCGCAGGATATTGCAGGTACACTGTGTGTGTGTGTGTGTGTGTGTGTGTGTGTGTGTGTTTGTTGCCAAATCAGTCACCATGATATTTGTCCTGAAACTTTATTGATCCCCAGATGAAAATTTCGTTATTCCATTCATCCCTCCTCAGTTGCAAGGTCAGAATCTGATACAGAAGCTGCTCAGGACTCTGTGTTTTCCTCAGCACTTCAGCAGAGTGTCCTGTTTGCTGACTCAGGGACTCGAGCAACAATCCTCCATTCAAAGTGCTGCTGAATATCATCCAGACTGCCCTTCCCACTTGTCTGTTCTTTTTCAACAGTGTAACAAAGCTGAACATCTTCATGGCAGACATTTTATTTTGGCATGTCATCGGGAAAATCACACATGTAATTGTTAGTGTTACAATGACTGTATTCCATTTAGGGGAGCCAGTTCCAGGCTCCTGGTAAAGTGCATGCTGACTCACTGGGACCTTTGGTGGAGTAAATATTAAGAGACTTGTCTTACTATCAGTCCAAACTTGCAAACAATTAATAGAAAAAGCAGCAAATCTTCACGTTTGAGAGACTGGAACCATAAAATGTTTGAACCATAAATAAAATAATTTTTTAAATTCATTTTTTAAAAATTAACTTGCCTAATCTTTTCCACTGTCCCTGTATTTACTGTTTGGTAGTTTAAACTATAACAAAATGTGTATTTCATTGGTCCTTCATATATTTTTTATGCAAAAATCTTAATTTGGAAAGTAACTGCTGTCAGATAAATGCAGTGGTTACAAATCAAACTGTCTGCCATGAGAAAGGTCTTTAAATGAAATAGACACTGTCCAAACAAAACATTTAAATTATTCAATCTGTAATCCTCTAAGTGGCTGAAGTCACACATCCCAGGCTTGTTAAATAACACGATATGATTGTAGATTTATACTTGCTGACAGTGGATCAAATTTCTACTGTCGTTCTCTCTTTATTCCCAGGACACAGGAAACGGCACTAATTTTAACCAATCAGAAATAGACAGTGAGGACTTGTCTGACGCTCCTGGCAAAGGCCAGAAACTTCTCGGAGGGGTCAAAGGTCGGGACACATGCTCCATCCCATGTGACATCACCGTCAAGCTGCTACGAGATGAGAAACATTCAGTCTGTGGTAAAATGTCTTTCTCTTTCCTGGTGTTGTTGTTACCTCTATCATCATCATCTATAGTCCAATGTGTGTGTGTGTGTGTGTGTGTGTGTGTGTGTGTGTGTGTGTGTGTGTGTGTGTGTGCGCGTGCATGCATGCGTGTATGTGTGTAGGCCAATTACAGCAGTCTCTGTTGGCGTTTGGACGCAGCACCCGGAAGCTGATGAGGGATGTGATGGAGGAGCAGCAGAGAGCCCTGGACATCCTCAGCACCCAGGTAAAGTGAAGTTTTTCTTTTTTCTCAGATAGTGACAGAATTTTTCTAAATATCTGATTGGCTGGCTGTATATACAGTAGTGTCACATTTCCAGGTCACAGAGCTGATGACCAAAGTGCAGACGCTTAGCTCTGAGGTCCAAAGAAGCAACACTGAGATGTACTCCGTGAAACCTGTGCAGTCCCACGGTAACTCAGACACAGACACATCCGCTGATACAACATTCAGAAAGATGAGAGACAGAATTTTCAAATTTTACACACAAATATCAGTTTACCAGTGGTGGAAAGTGACTGAGTACATTTACTAAAGAACTTAAATGCAGTTTTGATGTATTTGTACTTAATTTGAGTTTTTCCATTTTTTGCTGCTTTATAGGTTACATGTACTCCACTACATTCACTACACTACAATACATTTTTATTCCATTAAATTTACTTAATAGATTTAGTTACTAGTTACTTTTATTATTATGATATAATTCTGCACTTATACATGAATCTTTTAACACTGTGATAATGTGATTTTTACTTAATCTTTGAGTTTTTCTTCCACCACTGCTAATCATGCGGAACAAAATAAGAAATATATCCTGTAGTAATCAATACACCACAAATTTGATGTTTATTATCCAGTGACATAAGTAATTAAAAGGCATATATAAAGTTAATTGAGGAGTTTTTGTGTTTTTTAGCCATTTGCATGCATATAAAGTACAAACACTGATTTCTTCTTTCTTGTCCTGCCAGTGAAATACTGTTGCAGAGGGATTATTTACTGGACTTGCAGAGTTATGCAGAGTTGTTCATTTGTCATCAGTGATTATGAAACAGCAGCTGCTTTAGTGTTCGCTAATTTTATTCCTGATGACAAAAGAGAGCATGTTTGCTTTGATTAGGACGAGACTGCAGCGACATAAAAGACAGTCTTGTGTCAGTCGTCCCCAAGATCCCCAGTGGTATTTACATCGTCCACCCGGAGAATACTGACTCTTCCTTTGAGGTATGTAATTCACTCAGGCACTCAGTCTGTCCCTCACTCATCAGCAGCTACTCAAAACAAAACTTGTCCTGCAGGTTTTCTGTGAGATGGACTATATGGGAGGTGGATGGACGGTGATGCAGAGGAGGACAGATGGATTAACTGACTTCAAACGACCTTGGGTTGATTATGCTGATGGATTTGGGAACCTTGCAGGTTGTACATTGCTGTTCCACAGGCGCATGCATGTTTCCTGTATCTGTGAGGTGTTAGCAACAACAGCATCAACTTTTAACACAACTTCACTTCCTTAGATGCTTTCAGGTCACAGTTCATGGAGAGATTCTATCTGTTAATGACAAAAGCAGAATATACCAGTGTTTGCTTTGATCTGTCATATTGCTTAAAATGGATCACATTTCTCATTATCTGCATGTTAACTCCTTATAAGGTTTCATGTCAGTTAGATGTTTGAATTTCAGTCTTTTGCCAAACTATTGGAAACACAGGTGTAACTAATAACATTATTAAACGCACTGTTACAGTTATTGGACTGGAGACCTCATTAGCGTCATTAGCATCACCTGTGCACCTGTCTGCTTTGACAGGTAAAACTGTCTGCTGTGAAAATAGTCAGCGAGTCTGGATCATTTTCGAAATAATAAAGAAACAAAGCTGCCGCAGACTACTATCAAGGCTATCAAGTAGAACTGGCGATGCTCATGAAGCAAACACATTGTCACAGTTTGGGTCCGTGTATTTGGTTTGACGCAGTTTGGAGAGCGTGGATAAAAGGAGGAGGTAAAAACTCCATACTCGTCGTTTATTAAACTACAACACTTCAACCTTACCATGCACGGTTGGACGGCTTATATCTTATAACACCACGAACCTACAGAAGCCGCACGTTTCCTAAACCTTAACTTTAACTCTTGAGTTGAGGAGCTTGAAGTATAAGAAGCTCATTAATAGGCATCAACTTCCGTCAAGGTGTGCTGCTCAACTAAAGGAAATTAAAGAAAAAAATGATGACGCAGCTCCTCACATATCTATACAACGCAACATGTCTTACAGGCACATTTCACAATTTAAAACCAAAAATATGAACAGGAGAGACTCGTTCTGTCTTTTGTGCTTAAAATTTGTGCAAACTTAACTTTTCATTTGCACAACAGAAACATATGGAACAAAAAGAAGCATGCAGTTGCCATTCTTGATGATATGTCTTGATGGGAAACAGGGGGCCTGGCTCTGTGTAAAATATGCCAACTAGCACCTCTAAAGCTCACTAATTAACATGTTATTCAACAAACGCTTTGACTTCCTTGTTGAACAAAATCAGGCTATCTGCTACCCCTGTTTCCACTCATTATGCTAAGCTAGGCTAACCAGCTGCTCTCTGTAGCTTCATACTTAACAGAGACATGAAGGAAGAGAATAATTTCTCACAATTTGCACTTGACTGTGACTGTAGTAATGGTGCAATCTCTCTTTTCGTGTGTGTATGTGTGTGTGTGTGTGTGTGTGTTTAGGAGAACACTGGTTGGGCCTAAAGAAGGTGTTTTACATAGTAAACCAGAAAGATACTCGCTTCCAACTTCATGTGGCTCTGGTCTCCAACGATGAAATCACTTCTTATGCATCATATGATGATTTCCGCCTGGACAGTGAAACCCAGTTCTTCAGTATACACCTGGGCCGATATGCAGGCAGCGCAGGTGTGACCATCCTCAGACAAATGTGCTTTTTGTTGCCACACAGTCAAACTCAAAATTGGGATAAATGCACTGTGTATTATGTATCCCATCCATATGTGAATTTCTCTGTATGTTTTTTGTGCAGGTGACGCATTTCGTGGCTATGACCAGGAGCAGAACCAGGACACGGCTCCGTTCAGCGCCTCAGATGTGGACAATGACGGCTGCAATCCTTTCTGCTCCATCGAGAATCGCACTGTGGAGAGCTGCAGCACTCAGCACAACCAGACAGGATGGTGGTTCAACCAGTGCGGTCTGGCAAACCTCAACGGCTCTCCTGAAAATGCAGAGCAGAACCAGGGACAGAGGACTCACATCCTGTGGGACACCTGGAGACAGAACGGGGTCCCTCACACCATCAAATCTGTCTCGATAAAGATCAGGAGGATTGCAACCAATAATTGACAGTTGACAGAGAAAGAATTAGAGCACAGAGTCAGTACTTTAGTAAGTAAGTTGCACTGCATATTTGTACTACCTGAAGTTCTAATTAAACAACATAGAAGTTTTGTTAAAGTCTCATTTTCATTGTTTCACATGATTGTAACCAATTGCCTGTGCTGATTATAGTCCTTCAAGGTAACTTTGACTCTTGAGGATGTTTATACCTGAAATTACAATGCAATCTATTACAATAAAACGACAAACCAGAATAATCAGAAATGTAGAAAAAAATAAACGCAAAAGTCATTGTACAACATTTCTCTAACGCAGGATAAAACAGTATTGTGGTGTACTATTAAATGCAGGATTTTTGCCGTAGTTTTCAATTGATTGTAGAGATGTTTTAAAAGTTTTTTTTTAACTTATACTTATTGTTATTATTGTTTTTCTGATTTTGCATGCAGTTATGATTCATATATGTCCAAACTTTCCATCATTCTTTCCACTGCTCCTTCAAGAAGAGGAAAACAAGAACCATTTTATTCACTCACTTATAGAATGTTTGTAGCTAATGGTTAATAAATAATTCACAAATGCATTATTGATCAGGTATATGCCATTAATAAGACCAACTTTTGGGTTGCCAAGTAGTGTGTTATGAGTCACGGGTTAGCGGGTAACCTGTACGTTGTTAATCCTACATGAATCCTTATCCTTAAACCACGTCAAAAAGTTGTAGCCGAAAATGTTCATATGTGTTCATATAATCGCATCTATCCTGAGGATGAGGATATTCATGGACGTTCAATGTCAACTTTCCATATCGCAGTGTTAGCTGATAATGAGCGGTCCTCTGCAGAGCTGGAAGCGTCATCAGTTTTTTTTTTAATCAAAGCCACAGCAGCAGCTGGTGAATGTAAACAGTTTGTATTCCTAGATACAATTACAGTAAATATTGTGCTGTTGTCAGAAGAGGGAAGACAGGTGGTCAAGCCTGAGCGGATAAGTGCCTGGGACGAAGGGGTCCTGTTTCACATATACACAGATCAAGATGAACAAACTCTTTCAAGTGTGAACACATTCCATATTGTTGTTACACAGATCGTAGAGTGTGAAAAGTAGTAAATCTGACTTAATAATAAGCTGTGTAAATGTGTACTGTTAGTTTCAATATGACTGGCAGCAGCAGGTGAAACTGATGTTCTGAGTTGAGTGAAAACACCACTACCAACCCATTCCAGCAGGCGGTGCTGTGAATCCATCTCAACATAGTCAAGAAGAAAGCAGGTAAAAGTGTGTGTGAAGACGATACCTACATATGCATGAATATGCGTGTGGGTGAGTTATTTTCTCTGCAGTTTGTGAGAATAATGTTGCCTTGTTGGTACTAAGATTAATTGCAAATTATACTTGTGGTTGCCATGACTTGGAATGGGTGAGTACCTGAACATGCGCTTGCATTATCTTTACACAGAGCAGAAGCAAAAGCACCAGAAAGTTGTAATTTAGGCGTTGACTCGTTGGATGCAGTATTTCTTCACTTCCAGGGGGAGGCAGCAGCTCTGTCCATTCAACAACTTTTCCTGCCACTATGAAAGTCAGCTACACACACACATACACACAGACGCATACACACACACACACACACACACACACACACACACACACACACACACACACACACACACACACACACACATACACACACACACATACACACAGACACACACACACACAGGCACATTGTCAGCTGACTCTACAGAGTTGAAAGTTGTTGCATGGCTTTAATACAGAATTGTGGCGTGTGTGTCATGGTGAAGTTAAATATCAACATTACCAATTGAGGGAAAATCAAGCTACAGTTTTCACCAACAGGATACTCATTTGTACACACACAGCTTAGTGTGTGTATTTGTGTGTGTGTGTGTGTGTGTGTGTGTGTGTGGATTCATTGGCAATATGCACATAGCAGACCATACAAAGAGCCAGAGCTCCTACTGTGTTATCACCAGAATCAGTGGCGTTAAAACACGCACACACACACACACACACACACACACACACACACACACACACAGGTGCTTGCCCACTCAGTGCCCCCCAATAAGAGTGTGTATGTTTTAGCTGACAGTGTTTACACCAGATCTTAGGTCTGTTCTGTTCTGAGGAGGAAGTCTTAACAAAAACTCTTGCTGGTGACATTTGTCAGAGTTTACCCTCTTTCCCCCGACCATCCACCCTGTAAGATGTGACGCTGTTACACCATGAAAAGTACAAAGTGACTACGCTTCAGCAATCAGGCCCTTAAAAGGCAATTTTCACTGCTACAATCATACATCAGAGAGTCTGCTTTAACAGAGTTTTTTATGCTGAGATGTCCGTGTGATGTAAGGGGTGTTTTCTGTGAAATTCATACTGAAAGCAGATAAAATGTGGTGAACTGAGCAGAAACTGGCGACAATGATGCAAGACCTACTGTACTTCCAGATAAAAAAGCTAAAAATATCAGATGTGTGTGTTCTTGTCAATACAAGCGACAGAAACTGGGTGCCGGGACTCACCTTTGACCTACTGGAGAGGGAACACATGTTTGCATGCTTAAATAAACTTGCTTAAATGTGTGTAGACACATACTGTGTGTGTGTGTGTGCGTGTGTGCGCACAGTGGGAAGTTGTTTTCCCACAGTGGACAAGGATCAGTGGAGAGTGGGAGCGCACAGGAAACAAAGTCTACTGGGAATTTAAACCCTAAGGAATCTCATCTGCTGTTCATCAGCCATCAGTCACTCCTGCACACATGTACACACATAAACACACAGACACGCACACACACACACTGACAAACCTCAACATGTAGTCTAAACACTGCAGTTTAAAATAGAATTTTACAGCCTAAGGATGAAAACCACTGGCAAAGCACAATATTCTGAGAATATTCTGTAGCTGTAAATCAACTTAAATTTTGCAAAGTAGTCTGTATTCTCAAAACTAATCCAGAGAGTAATTTCTAAGGACACTAGAGGAAAATCCAGAAGAGTCTGTAGATTCAGCTGAAACAACTGTGACAAAAACGGCCATATTCCACCAGTAACCTTCAGTGAGTGACCCTCCACATCTGTAAAGTTCAATGAGTCATGTAAATAAAAGTACAGTGGGACCCAGAAGGATGCATTCTTTCTCAAGGACACAGAATAAACAGAGGCGGAGGGAGACAGAGAGAGGGAGTCATGCCACAGGCACTTGATTACTCGTTCATATGAAGCAGGAGCAGACCCTCTATTGTTGACCACCTCCAGGATGAACCACAGACCGTTGGCGGCTCATCATAACAGCCGGACTGCGGGCTACAACAACAGCCCGAGGGCCAGGAGCCGTGATAACCTGCTGATGTATGATGATTTTGGAGAGGAAAACTGTTGCCCTGGACGATGCCTCGGGTAAGTCTCTCATTTACATCCCCTATTCAGCCAGGTGCTCATGTAGTGGGCGGGTGTGTTTATGTGTTTCGTTAGATTCATTAATCATTTGACTTTAATAACCTTTAAACAACTTTTTACAGTATTTACATCAACGCAGCATGACAGATTATCATGGAGTTTATATAAAGATCCATAACATAAAACAATAAAGTAAGACAATATCCTCGTCAATGACCTCAGCGTGATTGTAGTCACTTATCATTTTGATTGTGATGATGTGCGGTCATCTTCGAACTTGTTTTCAACATACGTGTCCACAATAATTAAGTCTTTGAAAAAATAAGATGGATGAGATGAAAATTACATTTTTAATGTTACACCGTATCCTTTAGAAGTCCCTCATATCTTACAAGGATTGTTTTATACAGATTATGTCCTGTGTGGTTCACAGTATGAGAGACAGCAGCTTTGATAGTTTGATCTCTGAAGATGCGGAACTTTGTAAAATGATAAAAGAGAAGAAAAACGTGATATTAATTAAACTATAAAATAGTTTCTGTCAGTGAATGGTCCAACACCATAATGTCATTAGGATTACTAGAAGATTATGAGTAGTGATGTAGTTTCCCTTCATATTTACAGCCCAGTAGAAGTTTTTTTTTTGTGTACAGAACATTTCCATTTACTCTTTGGTTTGTATATTTTATCTCTACTGTTGTCTATTTTTAGCTTTTTTATCCAAACATGGTTCATTAAATGGAATTTAGGATGCAGTTTGTGTAGAGTAATGTTTCAAATTTAAATTAGTATCTACTACAACTATTAAAAGTCTTTCATTCATTTTGACTAATGATTTGTCTGACTGCAGTGGCTCTCTCTCTTTGTGTCAGAAATCACATTATTTTTTTTATGTCTATTCAAAGGGTTTTCTCTCAACATATATAGAATTAATGATTAAATGATGAATGATTAAATCCTATTAATGTGAAATGTGAAACTGAGATGAAACTGGGGACAAGTGTCTGAGGTGTGGTTTCCAAAAGAGTTTATGTGTGTGTTACCATGTGGACAGTATGTACAGTGTGTTTATGTCCCCTGACTCTCTGGCAGCCACAGCAGCTCGGAGAGACAGCTCACGGCTCGTCTCACCGCTGCTAAACGCCGCCAGGCTCTACGTGGTCCTGCCTACATGTTCTCTGCTCCTTCAATCAGCCTGTCAGAGGTTGAGCAGCGTTTCCTGGAGGCGGCTGAGTACGGCAACATACCAGAGGTGCGACGTATGCTGCTCCATGTGCCCAACTTGAATGTCAACGCTGTGGACTACATGGGCCAAAATGCACTGCAGCTGGCTGTAGCCAACGAACATCTGGAGGTGACGGAGCTGCTGCTGGGGAGGGCAGATTTGTCCAGAGTGGGTGACGCCCTCCTGTTAGCCATCAGTAAGATGTGTGCGTTTGTGTATGTTTGCGTACAAGAATCAAAAACACATTTAAAGGGTTAATCACACATGGCAGAAGACTGACATTGCTGATTGTGTGTGGAGCTTTACAGTTCGAACCATAACAATCGAGTTAATCTGTCCTTTAATGGGCTCCTCCACCACAGCTCATAAAAACATACAGCTAAAAAGCCGGCATAGCTTAGCAAACCCACCAAACACCAGGCTACCATGAGCCTCTACTGTCAGCTTCTACTGTAACAAGATTTTAATGTGGAGTTCTTTAACTTCATTAAACCTGCACTGACTGATTTTTTCAGTCACACGAGCTGAAAAAAAGATGTAAACTCATTAGTCACATATTACCTCCTTATAAAGGTTATACGCTGAATTGAGCGAACAGTTGGGAGTTGCATCCAGCAGATGTGGAGCATTAGACATTAGAATTGTGTCATGTTTGTGGCCACCTGGTGAATCTCAGTCTAATACTTCCTTGCCTTTTAGCTCTGTTTTGTGTCTCCATCAACCCCTTAGAAAAACATTTGGCTATTTAGCTACTAAATGCTCCACTATGCTCACTGCTGACTCCATCTGCCATGCTGGACAGGTGGACGTTTTTCACCAGTGTGGGATGTTGGATCAGGGCACGCAGACTAGACTTGGGTTTATAAAACTTTACTGAAGGGGTTTAAGGCATCAGGTACATATAAGAACGATTTCTTTCTTCTCTTGTCATTGATACACACAACAGATAAGGTATACTTGGTGTCCTCTGTGTGGTTTAGCAATTTCTGGAGCTTGCCTGGGCTGGCATTGCTAAGGTGCTTAAATGGCTCACAGAGGAATGCACTGCCAGAGCCTTTTCTACAGAACTCTCTCTGAAAACAGCTTCCTGCTGCAGCTCATAACTAAGCTGTGAGAGCTGGGAGAGTGAGCCAAAACTGTAAATTTGTGGGCCATAAAACCAAACCAATGAGCTGAAAGATGCTTAAATGCTCTGAAGAGCTGAAGGCAACTACAGATTTTGTTGATACTGTAATTTCATAATTGAATCTTGAACTACTCAGTTACTGTTAGAAACATAATCAACTGTTTTTACACAACTGAGTCCTCTAACGCTGTTGAATGAGTTTAGATCAAAGCATTACTTTCTTTGGGAAGATATAGTTTCAGGATTGTTACTTACTTCACAGTATAAGTAGGTAATGTCAAGACAACAAATTTTTCACAGGCAATTCATTTTCCACAATATTAGCAACAGTACTGAGGTAAGGCTGTCAGGAGGACGAGGTACCAAACCACACCAACAGCTTTGCTCTTTGTCTGTGTGTGTGTGTGTGTGTGTGTGTGTGTGTGTTGTAGGTAAAGGTTATGTTCGCATCACAGAGGTTCTGTTGGGTCACCCTTCATTTAGAGATGCTCATCGTCTGACAGCAAGCCCTGCTCAAGCTGACATGTTGGATGACTTCTACGCTTACGATGAGGACGGGACAAGGTATAAAGATACAGAGATATGCAAAAGGCGGAAGCGTCACTAAAAATGTTGTTGCCTCTGACCACAGTAATAGTAACTGCAGCACTGGTGCAATAAATATACATAATCCCTGATATGTGGGACATCCTGCATTCCCCTGACTGATTAAAGGGCTATTTTGTGTTTGCTGCACTGCCAAGAAATAGTTTGGTACATAACACCCTCGCAAAATGTTAATTTGTTGTTTTTACACCCTCTTTTTGTATGAATTGAACAAACAATATTTAAAGTGTTAATCAGTGAACTTTAGAGGCGCTGGTACTTGGCTTTTGTTACCTTCAGATACTGTAGAGCCAGTCTAGCTGTTTCCCTCTGTTCCCAGTCTTTGTGCTGAGCTAAGTTAGCCAGCTGCTGATGGTATTTAATAGACATGAGAGTGGTTCTTATGATGTTAAGGCCGTTGATGTTTTTTTTTTTTTTTTTGCTGCTTTGTGAATGTATATTGTATATGTTTTTGTGTGTGTACATTCCCCTAGGTTCTCTCATGATGTGACTCCAGTGATACTTGCAGCACACTGCCAGGAATACGAGATAGTTCACACCCTGCTGAGTAAAGGGGCTCGCATCGATCCTCCTCACGACTACTTCTGCAGCTGCGACTCCTGTAACTATCAGCAGCAGTTCGATTCCTTCAGCCACTCACGATCACGGATCAATGCCTACAGAGGACTCGCCAGTCCTGCTTACCTCTCTCTGTCCAATGAGGACCCGGTGCTGGCAGCCCTGGAGCTCAGCAACGAACTGGCCATGCTGGCCAATATAGAGAAAGAATTTAAGGTACAAATACCGTCAAAGATCTCACAGAATCAGCACTAACAATGATGCAAACACAAGTCCACCAAGAACACCGTGCACTGTTACTGCCACTGTGCACGTGACCTGAAAACCAGCTCATCATCAAGTGCACAAAAAGCATATTTGCCATGTTGCTGCCAACCAGCTGCCAGTAAACACACGAACATTTTATGGGCCCTAAGAGAAGAAGCAGAAACAGATGAGAGTCAATACTGTAATCACTGTTGACATTGTTGGTTTGACACATATTTAACAACTGTAATTATTGGGCCAACAGTAGGACATTATACTATACTACTCATTGACGCACATTTTCCCTGCTTGTAGAACGACTACTGCCGTCTGTCGAGCCAGTGTAAGGACTATGTGGTGGGCCTTCTGGATCTGTGTCGCAGCACGCAGGAGGTGGAGGCCATACTGAACGGAGAAACTGACTCTGAAGACAGCTATGATCTGCCAGGTCGCCCCTCCCTCACAAGGCTCAAATTAGCCATCAAATATGAACTCAAAAAGGTTAGTATATATATATATATATATATAGATTATTTTTAGTATATGTGTGTTGTGTCCATCATGATGATTCTTTCCCACACTGCCCCTTTGGCCCATTCATCTCATAATGACCTCTTCATTCACACTTCACAGAAGCAATAAACATTATGGCTTGAAATTGCTGTCTTCTTTCTCTCACCACCCTTTATGTCCTGGCTTCCTACTCTCTGCACTTGGGGCCCTTCAGTTTGTGGCTCATCCTAACTGCCAGCAGCAGCTGCTGAGTATCTGGTATGAGAATCTGCCCGGCCTGAGACAACAGACCACTGCTATCAAACTGCTGGTGGTGCTGGCAGTGGCTATAGGACTGCCTGGACTGGCCCTGGCATACTTGATCGCTCCGTGCAGCAGAGTATGCCATTCACATTAATTCCCAAATGCACAAACTAGATTTTAAATACCTGCAGTGTGTTTTTCTCTCATCCTCCTTTTGCTTCATCCCTTTTACTCAGGTGGGGAAAATAATGCGAAGCCCCTTCATGAAGTTTGTTGCCCATGCTTCGTCCTTCACAATTTTCCTGGGTCTTCTCATCCTGAACGCTGCAGACCGTTTCGCGGGCACCACCCTGTTGGCAAACATGACCCACCATCAGCTCCCAGTTGGACACCAACTCCACTCTGACCCGCTGCTGCTCTACCGCATGACAACAACACCGTTCACATGGATGGAGATCCTCATCATTTCATGGGTCGTGGGTGAGCAGTAGATGATCATGATGGATGAACTTCCTCATCAAAAACTTCATGTCATCTTGTGTGTTACACCGTTTGATATGTGCCGCTGCAGGTATGATCTGGGCTGAAGTGAAGGAAATCTGGAGTCAAGGACCAGGGGAGTACCTGGTAGAACCGTGGAACTTCTTGGACTTTGGGATGCTGGCGATCTTCCTCGCCGCCTTCAGCTGCCGCTTCTCTGCTCTGAGACACGCTGACCTAGCCCAGACCCACATACACACACACTACACAACACTGATAAATGTCACACTGCCCGACAACTTACGCTACTTTACACTGGGTGAGCATGCTCACACACCTATCAGACCACCACACTTTAGTAGCCAACATTCACCTAGTGTTTAAACAGTTGCAGCAAGTTAGCACAAAGCGATACACACAGGATCATATGTACTGCATTTGCTGAGATGACATGTGTTGGCTTTGGACTTTAGCAGGCACACAGATGGCCAAACATCAGCAGTCTCTGTTTGAATTCTCCTGTTATTGGGAAGTTAAATAGAAAGATAAAACAGACCAACCTTTTAGTAATCCCAATTAGAAAAGTAGTATTTTTGATGGCAAACCTAAATAACCTAAATTGTTAGTGGTTTCCAACATTTTTGGCTTTAGACCCCTGAAAATACAATCTACTTTTAAAACCTTAGTCACAGATTGCACATGTGTATTTGATAATTATTGGAGGCCAGAAGAAGTAAAACTATCTAACATTTTACAAGAAATACATAGTAAAGTAAAATACATATAAGTAAATGTTGATGTGCTGAACTTTGACTTGTTTGCGCTTTATTTTTGTAGCACGAATCGACTGGTTGCCGTCAGATCCCCAGCTGGTATCGGAGGGCCTGTATGCAGTCGCAGTGGTGCTGAGCTTCTCTCGGATTGCTTACATCCTCCCAGCCAACGAGAGCTTCGGCCCGCTGCAGATCTCTTTAGGGAGAACTGTCAAGGACATATTCAAGTTCATGGTTATCTTCATCTTGGTTTTTCTGGCGTTCATGATCGGCATGTTTAACCTGTACTCCTACTACCTGGGGGCGAAGCAGAACGACGCCTTCACCACGTGAGACATTCTCTGTGCACATGTCTGTTGGCTGTATATTTCACATTCATTTCACAGTGCAAGTGTGTAAATGTAAAGCGTGCTTTGAGAATTTCTGTTCCATTTTTTTGAACATTTTGTGGTGGATGGAGGATGGATTACCACATGGGCAAGATCACACAGCTGAGGCCCTAGAACCAACGCTAAGCACAGTATCAGTATATATATATATGACAGTATCATATGACATCAGTATATCAAAGCACAATATAAAGGCACAATATTAATCTTAAATTGGGTCATACATAAATAATTTCCTAATCTTAAGCCCCCGTTTTGAGCATGTGTCAAAATCTATCTTGAAACTTAATCCAGCCACAGCGTTGATTTATTATGAAACAAAAGGAAGAAGAAAAAAAAATCAGATTTTTTTTTATTGTTTATCCCTTTAATCATATTGGGACCTGTCGAGTTATGAAGTTCATTGGACCCAAATGCGGACAACTAGAGCAGAGTAGTTGCAGTAAAGTGGCTTATTTAAACACAACATGAGAGACTAACTGAGCAGGTAAAAGAAGTCCGAAGTGGCGAAGCAAGTCCAAGACCAGAAGTCTAAACTCAACAAAATCCAGTTGGGTGACACGAGGAGTAAGAGAACAAAAAGCACTATGAACACTGGGAAACCAAACTGACACACAAGGACGTCTGAGGAAAAACCTCAACTGTTCATGGGAGCAAACAGGAGTACGACAGACAGACTGACAATGACAGAGTGAAGACAGAGACTTAAATACACAAGGGAGGCATGGGTAATAGAACACAGGTGAAACACATTAGGGCGGGGCAGACAATCACTGAGGAGGGAAATGGAACAAAGATAGAAAGTCCTACAAACATGAGACACACAAGGCAAATAAATTCAAAGTAAAACAGGAACTAAATAAAAATCCAAAATTCAAAGTCCAAAGAAAGTGTCCAAGTTCAGAAGAATAAGAGCAGATCATAACAGCGACCCCTCAGATTTACCTTGTAATTGCATTTTCACACAGTTAATAATAACACATGAAAATAAATATCATATGATGACTTTCCTACCTTTAACTTAAGTTTTTTTTTGCCTGTGCAAATTAGTAAAAGATAAATGGGTGGAAATCAATAGATGCCTGAAACCGAAAAATGTATCATATGCTTTGAAATTGATGAAGAGCAACATAAACACCATATTGAACAAATTAAGAATTTACTGAGCCTAAAAATATTTTTTCTTCCTTTCCTTTTCTCACAGATCCTCTAAAATGTCTCCCTTCTGATGATGAATGTTTATGTTTGTGAAAAATAATTTTTCTCTCATGTCCCTCCATTTCCCTCTCTGTGCGTCCACCCAGCCTGGAGGAGAGCTTCAAGACACTGTTCTGGGCTATATTTGGACTGTCTGAGGTCAAGTCAGTTGTGATCAACAACGGACACAAATTCATTGAGAACATTGGTTACGTGCTCTACGGGGTCTACAACGTTACCATGGTGATAGTGCTGCTCAACATGCTTATCGCCATGATTAACAGTTCCTTCCAGGAGATTGAGGTTCGCAAATCAAACACTATCATCATAATAACATCATCATATTCTTCAGATACAAGCTCACAGATATAGACAGTGGCCTGAGAAAGCATTATCTTCACATGTAGCACGCATTCTTCACACATCCTGCTAAAATTGTTTTTCAGTTTCTGGCAGGAATGAAATAATGTCATTTAAAACAGGAGTAAAAATGTATATTTGCTCCAAATTGTTTGTCATAGTAGTATTGTTCAAAATGTTAAGATTAAAGATTTAAGATTTAGGTTTTACTCATTAGAACTCATTAGAACATGTTTTGTAAATAGATGGCACTTTTGCCTCCCTTTTCTAATGTTTAGGTGACAAAATAAATCATCTCACATTCATTTTTCATAGAGCAAGAAGAGTAAAACAGTATACTCTTTATTTTTGTGCATGATAAGAAACTATTTAATTACCATAACATATTCTGAAGAGATCTAAAATCCAACAAACTACAATTACAAACATTTTATCTATAAAAAAGACTAAATATACATTTCAATTAGCTTTTCACTTCAGTTGACTAGGCCAGAAAATTCTTTTTTTTTAAAGTTTGTGTTGCAGATCAACACAGTGTTGAGGTTCATATTTTCATTTTACAGCATCTGTTGAAGAAATTGTTTTGGGACATTTTTGGAAAGATGCATGCTTAGCGTGACGCTACAGCTGGCAGCTGATTAGCTTAGCACAAAGACTGGAAACAAGGGGAACTTTAGAGATGCTGATAGATTGATTTAAAAAAAAATATTTGGACAGCCAGTCCAGCTGTTTCTCCCTGCTTCCAGTCTTTATGCTAAGCTAAGTTAACTTACTGCTGGCTGTAGCTTCAAATTGAATCTACAGACATGAGAGTGATGTCAATCTTCTCATCTCATTTTTGGCAAGAAAGCGAATAAGAATATTTTCTAAAATGTCAAGCTATTTTTTCAGTAAATCTGAACTGGTGTCTCAAACTCAAATAGCCACAGTGATGCTCGTAATGTGTTTTCCCTCTTTTCTTCAGGATGATGCTGATGTTGAATGGAAGTTTGCTCGAGCCAAACTCTGGTTCTCCTACTTTGAGGAGGGAAGGACGCTCCCTGTGCCCTTTAACCTGGTCCCCAGTCCTAAATCCATGCTGGGACTGGCCACAGGTATCAAGTCCCTGCTCCTGCATGTAGCAGGACACAGTGAGGAGAAAACTGAGACACAGCTCAACCAGGTACCACACAATCTGCATGCATGTACTGGATATTTCATAAAAACATTGTATACAGCATTTATCCTTCCTCAGCTTGTACAGTCATAAGTCCATGGTACATAGTAAGGCTTTAAAGACAGAGCCTGAGCACCTCCCAGTGGTTTCTCTGCTGCAACACAAGCTGCAGCTCAGAGCTGAAGACAAAAAGAAAAGTCACAATTATGTTCAAAGAAGTTAACTTCAGCTTAATTTTCTAGCTCGGGGTTTGTGCTTCGACCAACCCAAGCAGATATCAGGTATGCATGTGTGTGTTTTTTTTTTTTATTTGACGGCTGTAATTTATACTTAATCCGCAGAATTGGGTTTTATATCCAAACCAAGTGACAAGTTAATAAAATATGATATTATATTTAATATTGCTACACTTTAACTCATCAGCAGTAAACTACACTGTTACATTCACAAAACTTAAGCATGTATGTTAATGTCGTGATAAAATAATTTGTTAGTAGTCGTAGTAGTATTAGTGTTAATTGTATCTGGTGCTTTTTCCATCACTGATTGTAGAAGATCATGAAGCGACTGATAAAGCGATACATCATCAAAGCCCAAGCAGACAGAGAGAGTGACGAGATCACTGAAGGTAAAATCAACAGAATGATACTGAAACTGCACTGAACTTAATTTAAATGCTGTATCCACTTTGGAAATAAAGCTACTCTAAATGTATTTGTCAATAAACCAAGCATGACCTTAAAAAAAAGAAGAAGAAAAAAAAAGAATTTTCTCAGATCTAAAGTATTTTTTCTGCATTTTAGATTTTCTTTGATGCCTTTGTGTCTGTTGTTAATTCAGGGGAGCTGAAAGAGATCAAGCAGGACATCTCCAGCCTGCGATATGAGCTGCTAGAGGAGAAATCACAGAACATGGAAACACTGGACGGACTGCTGAGGAGGCTGGGAGAGATCAGCACACCTTCATAGTAGATTGAACACAAAACTGTACAGCCCATGGATTTAAAGCGCCTGTTCTGCATCACTGAATGTAGACAAAGTATGATAGCATCAAAGCATTAATATAATAAAATAAGAACGTATGGTATGTGAATCTCAAATTAAAATGGAGCTTGCTGATTGCATTATTATGTGTCATTTATATATTTATAATATGCAAAGTGCAATTTTGGAATCAATCAAACTGGGAGCACATCTTTTAAAAGACCATTTGTCCTCTCTCACCTATCAAACAGCTTATTATAGCATTAGTAATATAGGAACATATAATTTGCAGATTACTTTAAATTTCCTGCAGTTAAAAATGAAAAAAAGTCTGATTTTGTCAACACTAACATACATTTGAAATACAGTGTCAATGTGAATGATTAATCAAATGTAGTATGTTTTGCACGTTGGCATATGGTATAATGGATATCTGTATTGAAAGCTGCGGTGACCTCAGAAACAAATAATAATTAAGAAATTTGCAGTTTTTTTCTTGAGCAAATAATTAATACATAATACACATACAAAAATAATAAAATAAGACTAAACATAAACCGAATCTACAAATACAAACTTGTGCTTTTATGGAAAGTATTTGTCCTTTATTTAGGCAGTATGAAATTTGACAGATAGTAGAATGAAGGAGTTATGAAACGATACAGTTCATACTGCTCCAGTACAGAAGTGTGAGCACTTAATCTCTGGACAGTTATAATATAATATGATTATTTACAAACACATAAATTACCAAGATTGATAGAAAAATACTGTTCACATGTACCTTGAAGACACTTCTCATGTAGTTTTCTCACGATTCTCAGCAAGACGGCTGAACACAAACATGGAGAAGGAGCTGATAAGGTTGATAAAGTGAAGCCAACAAGTCAGACATTAACATCTAGTGTATTACAAGCTGCTTAATAACACATAACATAGTTCAGATATAGTAGTCAGATATACATACAGTACATACATCATTCAGATCCAGCTACAGTAGTCTGATATACATACTGTTCAGTGATAACAGTCACAGTTAAAAGATAAATATATTATAGCTTTGGTCAGCAGCACAGAGTGTTACTGTATGCACTGTAGAGCCCTAAAGTTTGAGTTAGATCTTTGTGTTATTCAGTGATGTGGTGATGACATCATCAGGTCTGTTAGATGTAGGTGATGTAGTTTTCAGGTATGAGGCCTGTCCTGCCGTTGTAAGTCGCCTGAAGCCAACCTGGTTCCACAGACGGATACACTGCAGACACAAACAGCTCAACTCAGCAAGTAAGCAAAGACATTCATCAAGTCAATTAACATCTACATCTAAAAATGTTTGACCTAACTTCATTTTCATTAACTTAACAGTTTGATGGAAACACTATGAACACTCAAAGTTAAGAAATACAAGAGATTACATGAGGTTATTATCAGGAATAAATGAAGATTGTAAGAGAGTTTGTGCTAAACCAGTTGATTAGCCGCCTGACAGAAAAAATAATCAATGACTATTTTGATGAAATAGCAGCTCTAAAATTAAAACACACTTTTACAAATGTGGCCCCTGAACACCTAGTACTTCATTAAAACCTGACAATGAATATGGAAAAACACATTTCAGTATCAGGTGGAAATGGAACCAAAGATTCCTCGAGGAATGAAACCCCTGAGTGGTTTTCTTACCATTTGAGAACAGCGCCCCCTGTGGAAAACTGAGCTCATGGCTGTGCTCTGCCTCACAGGAGTAAAGAGCTTTTGCTTCCCTAGGAGACAAAAATAAAATAGTGATTTAGTAAGTGAGGTAAGGAGGATTTTGTGGATCAATATGTTTTACTTTGCTTGAGTAGACTTTAGGCTTCAATGACTTCAAGACTAAAAAGTTTGTGCCACAAACAACCTAAAAAACAACGTACCTTCCTGAGGAACATATGTCTAACGCTGAGGAGAATACTGAACTCTCACGTTGTGGTAGTCTGCCCGATAATCTGTAACACACAAACACAAAATTGTAAGCTCCAGTACATACCACTGAGTACATTTCCTGGGATAATATCCAGTTTTTAATTGAGAGAGTGACTATGTCAGTTTTGAAAACACACTCTCAGCATCAAAAACGAAACAGCTTTCTTCTTCAGAAACAAGTAATCATTCCTGAAATCAGACCAATGATGTCTGAGATGACACAGTTTAAAATATGTTTAAAATGTGTCAAAATTAGATGACTGTTATCCATGGGCTCTTGGTTTCTCCAGGGCTAAACTGTGCATGAACTGAGATCTATGGCCCCGTTCAGACCTGGTGTTAAGATCCCTATCAGGTGACTGATGTGAAGAACCGCATACTCAACTGACGTCCTCTGCCTAATT
Organism: Seriola dumerili; assembly: GCF_002260705.1. Classification (NCBI taxonomy): domain Eukaryota; kingdom Metazoa; phylum Chordata; class Actinopteri; order Carangiformes; family Carangidae; genus Seriola; species Seriola dumerili. The sequence goes on from NW_019174704.1 coordinate 4,572,323, forward strand.
AGTCCCTCCACAGTTTTATAATGAACTGAAAATATTAAGATATAACTATTTCAAATGGCTCATTACATTGTAGAGTGGTGAAGAGCTAGATCACCTACATCTAACAGACCCGATGATGTCACCACCAAATCACTGAATATAACAAAGATCTAACTCAGACTTTAGGGATCTACAGTGTATATAGTTACACTGTGCTGCTGACCAAAGCTATAATATATTTATCTTTTAACTGTGACTGTTATCACTGAACATGTGGAGATGCATTTTAATGCCAGGTGAGAACTGATGTACTTAGAGCTGACCACTTGTGATCAGATCACTGAAGACACATGTTAATGCCAGGTGTGAACAGGGCCTATGTGTCTTTTCCTTCTCTGAGAGCACAGATCAAAGGCAAAGCACTGTATGACTCTGAGACTGACACTCACAGTGATCCAGGCCTCTGGTAACCATTGCTGGATGTAGTTGCAGAGAGTTTCGCAGTCATATCAGAGCCACACCGGATGTGTGAAGGTTTATGTCTGTGTGTTGCGTCTCGTGGGTCCAGCGACATGAGACTCTGTACTGATCCGTGACAGCTTTTGTAATCTGAGACAAAACACAATAAATCAGAATTAAGCATAAACAGTTGACAGAGTGACAGATATTTAAACATTTCATGCTGTCACCAAACTACACCACCTACAGGTTCATCTTGATATTTTTGCAACTAAAAAACAAATGTACGCACCCTCAGAGATGTGTAGGGAGGTGAGAGAGGAAGATGTAGAAAGTTGGTAGGGAAACAATGAAGAGGAAGACGATGAGGAGGAGGAGGCGGTCCTGTAAGCAGTCCTGTGCGGCCGAGCAGGAGAGGTAGAGTCTGTCACTCTGGTTTCTGTGACAGTGGAAGAGGTGCTGGTCGCATTTCTTTGATCCACCGAATGAATGCTCTTCAGAGAAGAGACAGACGACACTCTCTGAACAGGCTGACCCTCTCTGAGAGAGGAGGCACAGTCCACTGAAGCGTGCTGGGTGGAGGCGGTGGATGTGGAGGCTCTGGAAGGAGATCTTGACTCTTTAACAGAAGACAAGGAGGCAGTGGAGTTTCCTCCGACAGACAAACTTCTCTCTGCAGAGAGTAAAGAGGATGTGGAGGAGGACACAGAGGAAGTCTGCTGGGCTGGAGTGGGCTGGGAGGAAGTCCAGGAGGATGAGGAAGGCATGAGCTGAGGGGAGGCGACGCTGTCTGTCTGGGGTTTCTGATCCTTCCCATTTGAGGAGTTGTGGGAGGGGGAGCAGGAGGAAGCCGCAGGAGGAGATGCAGGCGCTGCGGAGGACGAGCTGGGCTCAGCAGCAGGAGAGGACGGAGGAGAGGTCTGAGACAGTCCGTTTTTTTCAGAGGAGTGTGAGGACAGAGATTCCTGGCTGCCCATCGGAGTCGTGCTGGGGCTGCTACTGAATGTGTCACCTGGACGAAGAAATGGAAACACATTACATAATACAGAGACTGAATGACAATGACGAGATCAAGGATCCTGCTCAAGCACTGCTGAATGGTCTACGGACCAGTGTACTTCGTTACTGTCCACCACTGTTGGTAGGATATATGATGAGATACAGGAGCTGCAGGCTGCAGGGAGACTCACTGTCGTTGTCTGCCAGGCAGAGAGCAGGAGGGTAGAGACGAGCCTTCCTCTTTCCAGATGACAGACAGATGGCCTTGTTCCTCCGAGGAGTCGACCGAGAGGACGGAGCCGGAGGTAACGGCACAGACAGGTCTGGAGCCTCGCCAAAGATCTGACAGGGACATACAGTATACATGTCTGTTAGGTAGGTGTGTGTGTGTGTGTGTGTGTGTGTGTGTTTATGTGTAAGCATACCTTGTCGTGGTTTTCAATGATAATCTCCACCACAATGTTCTGAAACTTGATGTTCATCATGGCGGCCACCGTCTCTTCCTGTGACCTCATCAATGTGGGGCCAAAGATCATTCCCAAGTTGGACACAGTCATCAGGTTTTGGTCACTGTGAGAGGACACCCTGCACACACACACGCACGCACACAGTCACACACACACACACACACACACACACACACACACACACACACACACACACACACACACACACACACACACACAATAAGCATGTATTTTCAATATGTCCTATATCATCTAAAAGGGAAATAAGAGATGAACTGTTAAATAAAACAGAAAGACAAGCTTATTCAAAAAGTGATCATAATCCAAGTTCAGTTCACGTACTCCTGCTAGTTTATCTATCAGTATATTATAAACATATCAATCTTAATATATTTTCAATCATACTTATTCGTGATAATTCGAGATTTGTGCAGCTAAAGCAAATAAACATTTCTTAAAAGGTGTCAATTTAATGAAATTTTAACTGTAATCTGTGCTAGGATTCTTTTCATGAATAGATTTCACTCTTCAGTGTTTAATTGTAATTTATTTTTGTTTTGAATTTTGCCTTTTTTGCCCACTTTGCCCACAAATTGACTGTCAGATGTTTGTGATAAAGCCAAAAAGGGTTAAATGGCATGAGGATGACGTTCTTGCATTTTCACAAATATTTTAGGAAAATATTCAACACTTTCTTTATGCTCAACAGTAAAAGCAGAGGATGTGATATACACATACTTGAAGAGGTGGTTGGTTAAGAGGTCCAACATTGCTCTGTTTTTTTCTGGTAGTTTGTGAACTAGAGCATGAATGGCTCTCACTCTATACTTCTGGTCATCGTACTCTGTGAAACAAAGAAAGGGATATGATTCAGGGGTGGTGAGGGGTTGAGATACTCTGCTTCTGTGTACACGACATATAATGCAGCATGAGGCAGTAAATTCTTTGTGTTCTGAAGGAGGCAGCTCTTACTTGCAGCCTTGATGAATTCTTTATGCAGTCTGTAGGTCAGTACTGGTTCTGCCAGACACCTGTATGCACATTAGAAATCATGAATTCATGATTCATGAGAGGTGTTATTCAGACAGAATGTTTTGTACTATACAGTATGTTACCTGAAATAATTCTTTAGGCCACTGGTGATGGTCTTGTTGTCCCATGCGTCTGCATCCAGCTGCATGTCAGAAGGAGCTGTGGCCGCTACAGGAAAGTAGAAAGATCATGATTCATCTATAGTTACACATTTTTCTTATTTACTGTTTGATTGTGCCTGATTGTGCTGGATCAAAGTTTCTCCATGCAAGGAAGAACATTATACACCTTACCAAACACACTCGTCATCAGCCGCTGCACTTTGGAGTTGACTCCTCCAATCCTGTACAGTCCCAGGGTGGTAATGCCTACACACACATACAGACGTGTTTAAATAAACTTGGTGAAGCAACACTGTAGTTACAGTACTTATAAGAATCAGTTTGATTATAATCATAAACACTTTATGAAGGAGGAATACCTCTTGTTTCCACCAGCTCAATACACTTCTTAACAAAGCTGAAACCTGCTTCATTGAGAAAGGCTGTAAAACAAAAAACAAATATGACTTTAATTCCTGAATAACAAATAATAGAGGAATAAACCATTTAAGAATAAATCAAGTTACTTACTCTCCTCCTTTTTGCTAAGTAAAGAAGGAAGAGTGTAGATCTGAGGAAAGAAAGATAAAAAAAGAGATAAATTAAAAAGACTGTCATTTTAAACATTATTTTTTCAATACTAAGTTGCTTGTGTTTAACTTAATATATGTAATAATGTAAACCTGTGTTTGCATTACTTGCTGTAAGGCTTCATAAAAAGCCAGTTTCACTGACAAAAGATGAAATTATGACGCCTAACTATAAGTCACAATTTGAACACCTTTTCTATGCAGCCTACATGTCTTCCTGGTGATACTCTATCATTGTTACTCTTTAATGATGTATATATTCATACAGGTTCTTTTCCATCCATTGCCTCCATCCACAGCCGCCTGTTGGCCTCAGAGAGCGCTTGTAGGGTGATGACGCCATGTCTGTAGAGGAAGAGAGATCATTTTACCGAAGCACAATCCAACAGTAGCAGTATTTTAATTTATTATATTATACAGACAGTTGTGTGTTATAGACAAAGCCTCTCAGTCATCTTTCCCTCTCACCTCTCAGTCACCTCGATGTCGAAGCAGAAGCGTTTGTCGATTGAATCAGTCTTCCTTCTGACACACGAACGCAGCTTGAACATCTCTGGTGTGCCATTCACCACGCCGTTCTGTTAACAGAGAGATGTTTTTGCAATATGCCATGATATGTGGCATTAAAGTCTTATAAGGATTCTCACTGAGCTTCTGATATTGTAGCAAAGAAACATAATGAACTTAACTCGATACTTCATATTGGTGTTTTTGCATGTTTTAGCCCCTCAACTACTGTGCTGACACTTGTACTTCCCACTTTTCAATTTGTGTCAAAATACTACAAAAATGAACTCAAAAAACAATAGCTTGAGGTTAGTAATCCATATCTTTTTGTTTCTGTCAAAGCTGCATTAGCAGCACATGATAAAGCAGTTAGTAGGGACTGTTTTGAGACTGCTATATAACCATACTCATCTGTGCTACCAGCTCACCTGTCTGCTGGCTGGTCTGGCCTCTGTGTTGCTCATGGTGAACATCTTGGAGCTTTTTTCATAAGTACAGTAGTATCTTGTCCACACGCTGCCCAAGGGACCTACAATACATGACACACATTTTCATGCAGGTGCACTTGAGTTTGATTTTCTAGACAGTATAAGTGAGATAAAGAAAAATATGATTTCTGTATATCTCACGTTTCTCCTGTATATACAGATATCCCTCCATGGTAAAGCAGCTGGGGGCTTTGAAGTCTTCTTCTGCTGATCGGATCCTCTTCATCAGCCGCTCAACCTCAGCACGAGTACTTTCAAAGTTATTGCGAGCCTTAACAACAAAAACATGTGTTGAAAGGAGGCTTGCGTACATATTTGAAAAAAAAAATACAAAATCTATTAAAAAAATTTATTAAAAAATTTCTTTTGTAAATCCAAGCCGTACATTGATTTCTCATTTGCATTTTTTAAAGTGACCCCAAACTATGAGGCTGCAACAATGATGTACAAGTTTGTACTAAAATGCAAAAGTAAACTGGATTTTATTTTTCCATAAATTAAAGGAAAAACTGAAGGGCTAACTGAAAGGGTAGATAGTGAACAAAGTGTGAACTATTGAGGCAGTAAAATATGTGAGTCTGTGCAAGACAAAGCCTAGTTCAAGCCGTGGTTGAAGCACCAGGTGTGTGAGGTTTCCACTTAGGCACAGGTAGTGCCAAATGCATCTGAAATTGACTTTCAAATACCTTCTCTAAACGGCTTAAGAGGCAGGTAGATCAGATGGAATAAACTAGTTAAAAATACTATTTACAAGTGATATCAGGCCCACGTTTGGTCCACAGGTTTGCAGCAAACACACACTTACATTCTGCAGGTTGAACTGAAGTTGCTGCTTGTAGGGTTCAAACTCACTGGCCAGCTCATAGCCCTCATGGTAGAATGTAAACAAACCCTGCAGGAAGGCTAATAGCTGAAGAGCAGAGGGAGAAATCCACAGGAAAAATGTTAGATGTGGGCTTGGTAGGTTAAAGTATAATGAGAGGATTACATAAGAATGATTGTCAGTCCACTGCTCAATCAATAAAAATAGCCTCTGTAGGTGAATAGAAACCCAACCTCTGCCTGTTGTTTGATTTTCTACCCTTGTTTACTTTACAACAAAGAATTTCCATCTCTGTCAGGCGGAAGAGATCTCCATGCAGGAAGTGCTGCTACAGCAACAGGAAGTGGGCTTTACTGATATGTATCATTAAAACATTTTCATCACTGACCAAACAGTGTGTGTAATGTGTGTTTTTCAGAATCTGGCTTAGCTGCCTTTCCATGATCATATCTGTATGCACTCAACTCGACACAAGAAGGTAGAAGGCTGATACTGACAAAACCTTGTGTATTACAAATAAAATGTGTATCCGGGTATGAAAACACACAGCTGACTTGCACTAAAGTGATATAAAATACATGACCATAATGTGCGTATGTGAACTCACCGGCTCCACAAATTCAAACTTCTTTCTCTCCTGCACTTCTTGGATCTTGAAGACATACTGCAGTGATGCATCATAAAAAACCTGCCTGTCCTTACTCATCTGTGAGTCAGCCTGCAACAAAACCACAATACACTTACAGTACTTTATGTTATCTAACACATGTGGGATGAACTAGGTGTGTGTTTTCTAGGAATCTGACAGTTTACCTCGTGTAGCTGTGATTCCTTCTTTTTGGAGGACAGGCTGAGGTGTTTCTCCAGAACAGAGTAGTACCTTTCTGTCTCCTTGTCAAACTGCTTCTTTCCCTCCTGGGGAAGACAGGGGGAGGACAATCACTAAATATATAAATAGGTAAATAACACAAGAATCTAACTGGTCATTTCATAACAGTTTTCAGGACTTTATAGTTTTCAATGCTACTACTGTACTACTGACACAATTCAGTCAATACTCAAAAAGTTTTTGATACCCAGTCCAACTGTACAGAACCTAATAAGTAAATAAATAAAAGCAACAACACAAAGAGCCGACAAGCAGGTGTAACTTTTACCATGTTTAGCACCTTAATTTATCCTATTAGCATGCAAACATTTGCTAATTAGCACTAAACAATGTCAAATGAGACTGACATCAAGAACAAGACTAGATTACAGCCAGAAGAGAAGAATAGCTGTCTACAACTATCTGTTGTATAACATCATGGTAATCCATCCCATAATTGTTAAGACATTTCACTCTGAATCACAAACGTCAACCTCACGGTGGTGCTAGAGGAAACATCAGGGGCTCACCAAAGTCGGTAAGTTTTATCCTGTCCGCACCACAAATGTCTATACCGAACTTCATGTCACTGCGTCCAATAGCTGTCAAGATATTTTAGTTACTGATGGACCAAAACTCTGACATTGCCTTTCCTACAGTTTGCTGCTTTGGCTCAAAATACCAAAATGCCACATATCTGTAGTGAGATCACAGCATCCAATATCTGCACAACATCCTGCTTTTGTTTTGTTTCAAAAGTGACAAAAGCTCAGTAGGATTTTGGGGTAAACTAACATTCCAAAAAGCTATGACGAAGTGCAGGGGGACCATTAATAATCTAAATGAAGGGACTCTGCCAAAATATTTAGGACAACAGCTCTTTTCTAAAACAGCTGCAGCTACAAACCCCACATGTCCAACCCCTCTTTCTTGCACAACAACAGCAGTGTGAGGATGTACTGCTCACACACTCCTGCTACATTCTACAGGAGTCGCTTCGATTAACACTGACAAACGAGCTATGATTTCACTTTCAGGATTAGTTTTAGCCGTGACCAGTTCTATTTTTTAAACCCTGCCCACCGCATGACACTGCTATCTCTGCCTCTATTTCTGTCTAAAAAGAGAGCAAAGGAAAAAATATGAGAAAAACTGAATTGGAAGACTTGAGACAGCTGCTGAAACAAGACACCAGACTCACTTTGTGTTTACACTGCCTAACTGAGTTCAACTATCTGTCTATGACGCGTTCCCTGTCTTGCCTTCCAGCGTCCGTTCCCATGACCTTGCTCCTGACACTGGACTGTGATCCATCGTTTATCTGAACAAACTGGATTCTCTGACCATTGACTGAGAGACCGACCGGGACCAGACCACAGCAGGATGACCTGACTGATCACCACCCACAGTGTTAGATAACTAGTGACAAGTTTAATGAACTGAGCTTCACATATTGGCCTGGTTAAAACCTCAGCAGAGACGGTGTGAGGATCTGAACATCCCTTGTGCTTCATTTATGTAAAAACTTCAAAGCAAAAATTAACTGGTTCAGCTACTTTCTGTTAATAACCTGTGCAACTTTCAAGTTACCCTTTAATTCCAACAACTGCAGGTATACCTTAACAGCTCCAATCTGCTCCTTACGAAACCTCTCGAGCGGTGAGATCAGCACGTCATCAGCGTTCTGGATCTGAGAGAGGAAAAAAAACAACAGTCCGCTCAGTTTGTCATAACAGCAAATACTAAAATGAGCAGTAAAAATAAGACAGCTGCTCAGTCCTTGCAGTGATGACTTCAGTGTTTTACTCAATATATTTTTATGATGATTTTGTCTTAAAGAGACACATTTCCTGACAAATTTCTTTCAAAATATATCAATGAGGACATTAACATGATCTCAATGTCTTGCCAACTTCACAAATTTGTTGTATATAAGTAAAGCTAAGGCAGAGATTTACTTAATCTATTTCATGATGATCTCATCCCGTACTTCAGTTAACTAGAGATTTATAGATTTTGTGTATAGTTGTTATTGAATTCACAGAAAAAAAATCTAGATGCAAATACTATTAACACAAGTTAGGTAGGGCAGATGCACAGAATTTCACAACAATTAGGCCAAGTCTGTCTACGATAAATCAAGCTTTACTTTTGTGAAACCGTGTAACATGTACTGCCCCAATCTAATTGAAAAATTAAGACTGCGCTACCACCACAGGCCAATCTAAAATATCTTGACTTGCTTTAGAGCAGGTGCAGTTTCCTCTGACTGAATATACCATAACATATGAACCAAGTCTAACAAATTTCACCAGAAACCTCCAAACCTAAAATAAACATTGTACAATTGTGGAAATATCTTTGTAGCAGACTGTACAGTGAGTATGAGAAACTTATGGTTGATGTTGTGGCCTGAGATCAAGCAGTGGTTATCAGAGCTCTGGTGTTTATCTTTGGTCTCGGTCCTCTTTAGTCATGAGTCTATATATTGCAAGTCTCGGTGACGTCTCGCTTTGTTCCGTCCAGTTGATTTAAGTATTAGACTGTAAATAACTTCCCCGCCCTGCATCATGACTTCACTTTCACTTCAGTTTAGAGCTGCACCAGCACCCGAAGAAAGGTCTGCTTTCTTTGTATGTTCTTTCTTTCTTAGCACATTACAATAAGGGGGGTGAAACTGAAAACGAAGAGAATGATGGGCATTGTCAATAGTCCCTCCCGGGTTGAACAGGTAGGTATTTCTCAGGAACCCATTTGCTGGAATTGCCCTTTAACTTAATAATGATGGTATTATTAGAAGTTCAGACCTATCAGCAGTGTTGCAGTGGTGCTACTCCAAGCGGAAAAGCATACAACACACACACACACACACACACACACACACACACACACACACACACAGAAAGAGCAGACACAACACACACAGGACCCTTTTATGGACTTTCCCAGGCAGTCAGGGTTGTGCTCAGTCTCACAGGGGAATTGGCAGAATAGGTTCCACATGGTTCCTCTGTAACTAGACCATGCACAAAGTCACAAAGGCACACACACACACACACACACACACACACACACACACACACACACACACACACACACACACACACATGCACACACACAGGGCTATACATAAGTTAGCATACTATGCACATACTGTACATTGAACATGCACAGAGGATTTGCCTACACACACAGACTGTGCCAGACTCCAGTCACTCCCACACAAAGGCGTCTGGTTGATGGAGGGTCTCTGAGTCAAAGATGTTTTTTCACAGCTACTGGCACAAAGTTTTCAATGTATGAATCACACTTGTGGGAAAACCAGATTAAGGCACAAGCATCCCAGAACCCAGTAAGATGCATTGAATGAAGGTTACTGACAAAAACTGTAACTTTGAAACTTTCAGTCTTTGAGTGTTGCTCTGTGTTGGGTCAGCTTCAGTAAGCAGAGACAGAGAGATGGCAAAACTACTTGTGGACAAAGGAAGCTGTTGGTTTAGACTTTGGTGATAATTTGGTTAAGAAGGGGTTTTTGGTTTAATGGCCCTTCAGAAGTCTGAGGTTTCTATTTCCAACAGAATAAATTAAAACAAACACTACGTATGCATTTTATGCAGATAAGGATGGTGTGCAGAGACAGAGAAAGGTGTGAAAATGTAAAAAATGTATAGAATAAATAGAAAAACTATATTTTGTTAATGTCCATGTCCAGCTGTTTTTCAAATAGGCTTAAGTATCTCTGAAAACATTTAGACTCCCAAATGTGATCAATAAAGTTTTAAAGCAATAAGCATACCTTTTTGTGTAAAATACAGTGTAACTTATACAATTATAACTTAAAAACACCCCTTTTCAAAGTCGCAACCAATAAAAGGTCCTCAATTTTTAAACTTTCCTTATTTCATCTTTAAAAATATACAAAAAAATCTGTTCATACACATACATACAAACAAATGTTTTTTCTTACCAGTCGTTTTCTCTCCTCTTCCATGGTGCTCAAGAGCTGAGAGAACTCCTTTAAGGACTGAGCTGTAGGGGAAATTATACACCATATACACAAATGTGGAAAGACTCATCATATATGACATATTTTGCACTCTTAGCTCCTAATGTTCTAGATCATTAGGGGCATTTTCACCTCACCTATATTGACCTCATCATCAGTCTCAGCATCTCCAATACATTCAAACTGGAACTCCTGTAGAGACTGAGAGAAGCGCTGAACAGCAAGAGAAAGACCTGATAGAAAAACAGAGAGAATTTCATTCAGTCACTTAAACATAACAATCTTCTTATTTATAAGTTCATTATTTCCATATTATGCACAAGAATGACCTTGGCATAAGTTTGCATACTGCCAGTATTGGTTCAACACAATGCAGTGCTCCCATTTCCTTACAAAGCAAGAAACAACATCATTGTAATGAACTATTAATTACAAAGCTCTTGCATATCATCCACTGCTGAGACATGAGGTGTCAAAGTCTTCTGATGTACACAAACTGCCGCACCCTGCAGCAAACTCTGCTTAGCCTTACTCTCATAAAACAGTGTTTACGTGTCCAAATAACACTTCAATAACAGGATTTAATACCGCCTTTACTCTCTAAAGTGCACAAACGCTTGGCATCACAAGCCAGCATTCTCTCACCCACATACCCATAACACTGGTCTGTATACCAGCTGCTGTAAGGCATTATTTCAATCACACCACTGCATTGTAAACTGACAACTGACTAAAACACACGCATGTGAGATGAACACACTGAAAACTCCAGATTTTGAAAATGCTTTCCAATGAGAACAGAATTTCCAGTCAGTAAAGGTAATAAATGTTAGCATATCACAAATAACAATGGCATTGTATCATAGTAATATCCTATTTTGCTGGTGCTGGTGAATGATAAGCTAATGCTCTGTACACTGTATGACCTGTTCATGTTAACAGAGAAGTGATCCTGTTGTTTCAGTTGTCAAGCACAGCATCTTGTGTGTGTATGGCAGACAGCAGCAGTGTTTACACTGATGACTTCAACCAGCAGGTGAGTGAAACAAACCACAGGCAGCCACAAAGCGTAGGTGTGTGTGTGATCTTAAACCTGATCAAAAGAAGTTCCAAACAAATGGGAGGTAACTGTTTTCATCAGCGTATGAGTATGACAGCCACAGTCAAACTGTGCAGCAGTTAAACATCCACCTTTCCAGCATGCTCCTTTCTATTGTCATAAGAAGGTAATAAATAAATCCCTCTCTTTGTGGTCAGTTATTAAGTATGTAAGTACGTTGTTATCTGATCATTGAAAAGCAATGATACATTTTTGACTGGAGAGAAAATACAATTCAGAACAATCCCCATTCTCATACATTAGTGATTACAATACTGTGCACCTTAATACATGTCAGTGGACCCAGAGCTATTGTTGAATTATTGGTTTGATTAATATTTACATCTGCAGACTTGATGGATTATTGTAGAACCTTTTATTAATGATTCATTAACATTTAAAACTTTTACCCTAATGGCTAAACAGAAATAGAGAAACGCAAACCTGATGACTTACTAGAAAGTGTAAAACATTTAACTGAATAGAAACACACAGCCATTTTATTACTTTGCAATGAAAACCGCTCTTACCATAGGCATTTAACATTTTGTTATTCTGTCCTCATGTAAACTACTTTAAGTTTTGCATTTCAATGAACAGCTAGTCAAACTCAATGTGAGTCAAACTGTTAAACCATAATAAATCTGTAGTTGTAAATGTTAATAAGAGGTTTATACATGGATTTTGGTCCAGATGTCCTGCAGCCCAGGAATTAAAGAGCTAAAAAACCATGCTGTCATGCAGCAGGATTGTCCACACGATTTGTTAACCATTAATTACAGTTTTTAAAACCCTTTATAAATGGTGCCTTACCAGAGAGTGGCACTAAATTAAAATGTCTGTGCTTGTAACATTATATCAACACAGTGGCCTATGCATATCACTGTGACTACCTATCTAACTGTGCTGTTAATACCACCAAACACAAGTCAATGTAAAGACTATTAACTAAGTGTAATGTGGGCTAAACTCAGCACATTGGCTCTATCTGATTTGATGGCCTTAGGTTACCCTGTTATCAGGCAGCTGCTGTTTGAGTAACTTTGTGTAACAACGTGTACTTACTTCTAAGGGCAGATATGAGCATGTTTCCATCTTTGATGAGGTCTTTTATAAACCTGTTGGTGCGCTCCAGCTCTATCTCATGGCACTGCAGTCGCTCTCTGAACTCCGGACTGTCCAGGAAAGAATCACTAAACTCCAGCGTCGGCAGACCCATCGATAGATTAATACACACAGCCAGTTATTAGATAAATACAGCAAAACGCGGCTTCTGTCCCCTCCGCAGGTTTAACGAGAGAAAACAGTGTTTCACTGTGCTCGGAGAAAATTTGTCAGAAGTTCCTTCCAGCTCCTTTTTTTCATGCCTTTCTCACTTTTCCCCCACAGAACTTCCGGACACTGAAACAGCAGAGTCTCTGACAGAGAAAGTTTGGCTAGGTTATACGACGAGCTCCACGCTGCTTCTCTCACCTTTTAATTTAAAATATTCGAATATAACGTTCTTTCGACTTCTTAGTGACTTATCAGTTGACATAGAAAACACCGTCCGTCGCAAAAAGAAAGCAGTTAGAGCTTAGTTTTAGACGCAACAAAGCTGTCGGCAGAGACTATGGTGCTAACTCAGGCTGCATACGGCTCTAAATGAAGGCTTGTTACTATGGGAACGAGAGACTCCTGCTGGCGCGTGCAAAAATGAGTGCAAAGTTTGCCTTAATGAAAACAATAATTACATAGTCTGGACCATTATAGGCTAATAGTTTAAGTTATAGTATATATTTTCTATTGTCAACAAATTCAATAAAAAGACCAAAACTAAGCAATACTTCTTCTATTTTTAAAAAAGGCTAAGTAATTTCCTAAAAACACTTGGGCACTGTAACTAGACTAGAGCCACAGATTACACATGTGTGATATTGCACAAAGGATTCATTGTAAATAAACCATAGCACCCATGTTCACTGTATTAAAGGAACATGTCACCCAGTTCAAACATTTTTGGATAACAAAGGAGGCCTACAGCCCAGAAGAATGTTTTTTTCAGGCTTTGCCAACACAGACAGTTTATTGGTGTTTTTGATCATTCGTGGGATTTATTGATTATTAGAAAAACATATCATATCCAGCAAGGCTTATCATTGAAAGCAAACGAATCGGAGGCACTGAAAGAGTTAAAAGTGGGAGTAATGAGAGAAGCCTAAGTGGCAGCTAAAGAAGAAATCCTGAAAAGAGTTTAAGTTTCATTCAAAGTGTAAGCGCTAGATAAAGTTAAAATGTTTTTTAACTCAGTGTCAGTGGAAGTGAAAGTGCTGAAAGGAATTGAGGGGTTAGTTGTTGTGAAAGAACTGAAAATAGTTAAAAGTTGAATGTTGGGTGATAAATGTAAGTCAGTCAGTTGTATAATTTCAGAGTAAGTTGAAGTGTTGACTTGAAGTGCAAACACTGTAAACAGTTTATGTACAGTATCTCTGGAAGTTTAAGTGAATTATGACCAACTGACCATTCCACAGATTTATTTTATTGGAAAAAAAGTTGAACAAGAGGCACTCGGTTTGCCTTTGACAAAATACCATGTGTGTTTACTTTTCTGATGGTTTGTCATCAAGAAAGGTAATAGAAGTTTTTTTTTTCAATCTATTTTACCTCATTGATACGCAAATGTGTGCAGCAAGTCTCACCACAATCTAATCAGATCATCTACTCCATGCGATAGATGTTTCTACAATGTGTTGTTCTTCATTGATCATGTTCATGAGAATATGACAAAAGAGTTACGACATCCTAAAACGTATAAACGGTATCAACATTTTGAATAGAGGAACACATGTCACCCAAAGAAGCTGCACATTTTTAAGTTTGAATCAAGTTCCTCTAAAGAGTATGAGTTGGAGTATGAGTTGGAGCATGCCCTGTCCAAGACAGCAATGATAAATATGTAGGTGTTCAATAGTGTGCTTCCCTCAGGTGATAATAGCATTAGTAGATATAACACTCAAAGAAAACCTCTACCTACCAAATGCAAGTTTATAGATTATAAAATGTGTATATTTTGTTTCTGCTATGTTTTGCAGGGATTTTTTGTATGGACTTAAACCTAAATTGTGAATGAGATTTGTTTTTTGAAAGATAGGAACCTTATCTGTTATCTTACTACGAGCTATCACTGTACATGATGCACAGTAGGATATAATTCAAAATAGCTCTCACACACTCTCATGAAAATATGCACGCACAATAGAGAAAGTATGCGATAATGTTAAAATAATGTCTTACCTCCCTCAGCCCACAACACAAATAAACCACAGTATTGTAATGAAATTGACTTGCAAGTTTGCAGGAACATTCACACCACAGAATACCTTGGGTTGTATTAGTTATAATGATTCATTGGACTTTCACAAGTGTAAGTCTCCCTACTGAGAAGTTACTGGACGAAACTAATGTGAAAGAAATATAGTTGGGATTTATGCCAGCTGAAAACTGGGAGGCACAGTGCATTGCTGAGAGTGGGCCAAATGCTCCGGGGCAACCACTGAATAGACAACATGTTTTCATTTTCTTCTTTGACAGTGTGGTGTGTGTGACTAAACACAACTGCAGTGAGATCTATTTTATCATCATCATACTTGCTACTATACATCTTACATGAGTCACTGTTGCAAGACGTGACCTTTTAGACATGTTACCTTGGAAACAAGGCTCAGCTCACGTTGAGTCTTTTTTTTTTTTCTCCCCGGTTTAATCAGCTCTTTAATACTGCCTTTAGTACAGCCCTGCTGCAAGCCCTTTAATACTGGACTATGTTTCCCCTTTAAAACTGTCTGTGCAAGCAGCCACTGCAAAGTTTCAGCTCTCTGTTGGTGGTCCGGCTGCTTTATTGTCTCAGTTGGTAACTACTGTATCTGCCAGTCACTGCAGAAGAATAGGATGCCATGACTACTGCCGTAAACAAGCTTTAAGTAGCTCTGTATATTGCCTGACGCACACACACAAACACACACACACACACAGTACAGAGAATTGTAGACAGTATAGGGAGACTACAGAAGTGTACCACATCTTGTGTTTTTTCTACATGTAAGGTAAGCAAAACAGTAACTCTCCTCAGAGCTGTCCAAGGCTTTATACTGGTTGTTATTTGAAAGACATAAAAACTGTGACACTTTTAAGGTTTGTTTCTTTCTGCAACTACTGAATACATTAAAGCTGTGGTCATTTTTTACAGTACTTGTTGGACCAGACACCAAAGATTCAGAGCTGCTGGTGATGCCAGTGAGCCAACAGGACAACGAGGAGCCGACAGACAAAATGTTCATTGAAAATGCCAACCAACGACACCCACGTTGCCACCGTGAATTCTTTCAGCGAAGTCGACCCTACAGGGGGGAGCTGCCGACGGTGGCAGGTAAAGGTTAACTGCTCTTTTGTCCCAGAGTCAGACCAAAGTTTGTGATGTTCTGAGATCAGATTATTCTGATTAAATATGTTGTGGTTCAGGTGGATTAAGTTTTCTTCATCATGTATTTGAATAGTGAAGTCTATGCATAGTGGACAGAATGTCGAAGTTCACACTAATGAGAATAACTAAAATATCCGAAATTAGCACTATGTCTGTAATTTTGCTTCAGTGGAAAATAAAACATTATATTTATATCACATTTATCAATACAGTGTTTAGTGTCATTGTCATTACACATTATTATTTTTACTCTGCAGTCAAAGTAAATGGGCCTAAATGAGCCATGACCTACACCGCCAATTCTTATAATTTAAACAAGGATAGAGAACTGGTCTGGGGGTTTCCAGCTCAAACACTAGAAAAAAAAAGCCTGATTGGAAGGATTTCAGCAGATGTTAAGTGAGGTTAGTCCAGCTGTGGAGATGTTTTCGCTGGAATTACTCCAAAGTAGTGTGTTAAAAAAAGAAAATGCCAATAACTAAACTGTCTCATTTTAACCATGCACAAATACTTTGATTACAGGATATACATTCAAAACGGAAAACCTTGTCTTCCTGTAATCAGGCACTTTTTACCCTCCCCAGGATTTCTCCTCTACCCGGACACTCCTGCTAAAATGGAGACCACGTCACGGGAGGCTTTCTGCTTTAGGCCCATCCCACAACAAGACAGAAGCAAAGGTCTGAAGTCTTATCTCAGCCTGGAGAGAGTAAACTCAACTTATCAGTTTTAAGATAACTTGCGTTTGTGGTTTGTGTGGAGTGTTTCAGTGTTGACAGAGGGCATGTCACTGTGTTGTGTTTAGTGGATATATATATATATATATATATATATATATTTGTGTGTTTTGGAAAAGGTTTGTGCATGAGGGGAAGTGATTTATGAGTTTGTTCTTTCATTTAAAGGTTTAATTGTTCATAATATAAATAAGGCACTGTCATTAGAGTGAAATAATAATAATACAGTAATACTTAAAAAAATATAACAGAAATACGTCCATATAAGGTTAAACTTAAAAATGCTGTCACTTGTGTATCAAAAAAACAAAACAAAAAAAGGATTATACTGACCCATTTACAATTTTATTAATTGCTAAACGTTGCGAGCAAAGTACTGGCTAAACTAATGAGGGTGTAGCCTTTAGTTTGGCATTAAGATATAATGTTACAGGTCCATAAATAAAATGGTATGATAGTTTAATAATTTAATTTTCATTTATCCAAATTAAAGAAGACTAGTATCATACAGTGCAAATGAATGACTCTGGGAGGATTTACATAAGATATTTAGGAATTATAAGCCTTTGATTAAGAAATCAGAAAAAGCCACTGAATCTTTTTGATTGTTAATAGTTAAGATAGGTGTTTTACCACAGTTTTTATATTTTTTCCTGGTGCTGCCTCCTTAAAATGGAAAGATGAGATGTTTCAGCGATATTCAATTACTGTGTTTCAAATGAAACTCTTAACAAGTTTATGATTACCCATCAGGAGACCATTTCACCCAGGGCATGCAGCAGCAGTCCCACTGTCGTCATCCAACATCCTCGAGACAAACAGGAAGAGGAAACAGCAGCAGCAGGGACAGGGAACCAGGGGAGGACGAGCAAGAGGGCAACCATGATCAGACGGGGTTGACAGCACTGAAAAATGAACAAGTTACAACAGAGATGCAGTCTCAGTATCAGAAGGATTTCCCTCCTCCATCCTCCTTCCGCAGGAGGCGAACACCTGCCCTCCCGCAGCCAGACAACATTGGCATCAACCCTGCCTTCAGGTGAGAGCTGAAGAAGTTGCACATCACAGTGGACTCCAGCTTCTTGTAGAGAGCAGTTCATCAGTGTCCGTGTACGTTTTGGTTCACAGGATCGAGTTTAGCACAGTCCAAAGAGAGACTTACCCTGGTTGGCCCATCGTGAACTGCAGGTATGCTGGCAGTCTGAGACCGGCCTCGCCCGGACAACCAAACACTTTTCAGAGATAGTCTTCAACATATGTAAGAAATCAGCTTGCATGTGCACTTCTAGGCAAAAAAAGTTTGACAGAACAGTCACCTCAGACTCTTGTGATATATCCTCGCTATAAATCCAAGTTTGTTCCTGTGATGATGTTACAATCATACAATGCACAGAAATAAATAAGATTTCATAAACGAGTGAAACACATGACAGTTTTGTGGGTTTTGTTTGTGTGTCTTTGCATCAATCACACTGTCTCAACTCATGAAAAGCATATTAAGTCATTACTTTTAATCTTATACTCAGTTTAGACATGAATTCAGTGAAAGTTAGAGGTTTATGTGTTGATGAGATTGCACCTATCTGGAATTATAGTCTTTTCTCAGGAAGTGCTTCCTCATGGCACACATTTGTTTTTTAAGTGTAATTACATTATTTAGTTGCTTTGTTCACTCTGTTACATCAGTGTTACTAAGGAATCAGTTCTTTTCAGCACAAACTTTTCTCAGATTTAACTTCTTCTCAGGACACAAGTGATGAATTTCCCACCAGCCAGCTCAGTCTGATGAGCTAATGGACTATGTGTTCACTGGAGTGGAGTCACTGGATAAGACTTAATGAGCTAATGCTAACACCAGAGCTTTAGCGTTTCACATTGATGACTTCATACTTGTGGTCAGCTTGAGAGAAAACATTCCACTCGGTGACTCATAACTACAATATGATCTGATCCAAGGGCAGGACCCAGGATTAAACAGATGAGCTAAGACTTCAGCAGGAGTCACAGAGGTGGATAACTTTCATCACACTGTATGTTAAAAGACTGACATCCTGCACATTCTAATTTCTCTGTCTCTATTGTCTGTATATGATTATTTATTTTGTCATTATCATTCTTAGTTTCATTTTCAAATTTGCTTTTGACTGATTATTTTTGAATAACTCCACTGGCTACCAATAACAACAAAAATATAACAACAATAAAAACAACAACAAAAGTTTTAATGGTAAGGAATGGAGTTGCAATTTTAAGAATTCAAATTGGTGGCCTTTGCATTTGGTTGATGCTGTAATTTTTGCAATACAATTCCACAGCAAATTTGCTAGTAGCAGAGCTACATATAAATTAGGACAATAAAAAAAAACATTCAATCACCTCTTTCATAGAGCACAATGCAACCCATAATAGAGGAAAATCTTCATACCTTTCTGCAACTATGCACAAGGAAACACACCTTTTAGAGCCAGTGTTGCAGAAACCCTTCAGTGGCTTTTGCCAATTATGATGCTCCACAGGACATTGTTAAACTGCACAACATAGGAAATCTTAACAGATTCAGTCTGATTTACAGGTACTTTATAGGTGTATAATATAATTTAAAAAAGAAAAAATTAAAAATTTTTTTTTGGTATTTTATCCATTTAGTTGTGGATCCTGTTTTTTTTTTTTTTACAGCTTATGGGCTTCACCTGGCTGGACATCAACATAATAAAAAAAAATTAGTGAATTTATTTAAAAAATATAGTTAAATAGAACATGGGTTTTATTGCTCAGTGCACACTACAAAAGTATGAAGGCCTACTAAGTCAGAAATGCTGAAGAGTACCAGCTGAAAATACCCGGTCCAGCATCTACTGAACATCAAGCCAAACTGATATCATGATACCATAAGAGGGTCATCTGTTATAGCTCTTTCCATAGACCAGTGCTACAAGCCTCAACAGTCACACTTTCCTTTACTGTCTTGGGTTAAAAGTTCTCCATTGGAGGCAGGCAGCTGGACTGTGCATCAAAGCATCAAGCTTCATGTGCACCAGGTGAGATCAGTAATTTGGATGATCAATACGGGCTTCATCTTCTGTCCCTGTGCCTGCTCCTGTCACCGTGTCTGCGGTCATCCCTCTCTCTGCCTCTGTCCCGCTCATCCCTCCTCGATCTGCCGCCCCACTCAGCCTCTCTGTATCGGTCCCGGTCCTCCCTGTCTCTCGCCCCTTGTCTGTCCCACTCTCTCCCTCCACCTCCACCACCTCCCCGTTCCTGCACCAGGCCGACACCGAGGTTAATGGGTTTACGGAACGGCCTGTCCCTGCCACCGAACCGCAGCTGTCCGGACTCCTTCTTCCCTCCCAGCCCGCCGCCGAGCCGACGCGGGACCCATCCTTTAAGCGCCCTCTCCTGTTCAAAATCCACAAACACTTCGTGCTGATCCACCACCAGTTTGTTCGCGTCCCGGCGGGCCCGGACAACAGACCGCTCCTCCTTGTATTCAATGAAGGCATATCGTTTGGAGAAGCCCGTGACGATGTCCCGGGCCAGTCGGAGCTGCTGGATGTCTCCGTACTTGGAGAACACTTGATAGAGTTTATCTTCGGTTGTCTGGGGGTTCAAACGAGCCACAAACAGAGTGAGCAGCGGGTCTCCAACAACACCCTTGTTAGGCTTGTATCGGGCACCCATAGCCCTCCATACCGCCCGGTCATGGGGCTCCACGTCCGTCCCGTCGATGCTGCCAGCTTTCAGCGGGTCGTACACCTTCGCTATCGGACTCCAATCAACCATTTCTACCCAAACTTAGGCTAAAAGTCTCTTTCTTCCACACACGAGTTTCAGACGTTACTCACCTACCACAACAGAACAGGCTGTAGTACGTACGTCCACAAAAACATTCCGTAATGAAACGGCCTGACATGTTTTAAAGGTTCCTACTTGACCATTTTATACTCAATGCTGGAAACATGCGGGCTCGAGACAATTGTCCTTATTTGTAATTCTACGTAAATAAAGAGAGATGTACGGTTATTTGGATTTTTTGCTGATAAGTAAACGGAATTAAAGTAACAGGAAATAAAATCGCTCTACAGAGAAGAACCGTCCCCAACTGACCAAACTCAGATTTCTTACTTTGTACAAGCACTCACTGTATATTTGTGTATTTTAAAAAAAAATCACAACTCGTACAAACAGTAATTTACAGAACAAAAACAATAAAAAAATCGCCATATTTACAGGTATACAAGTCCAAAATTATAATTTCTCTCATTTATAAACTCAGAGCCTACTTACTAGTTTCATCTGGGGCTTTCAACCACTCAACTACCATCTTCTTCAAGAGTTTGCTCAGTTGTCATGAGGATGATCTGCTGAGACCTGAACTCAGAAGCTGTTATGGTTTAATCTATAGCACTGTTATGATTTCTCATCTGTATTGGCTTGAAAGTTTAACATGAAAGCTGATTCTTCACCTTGGAAAAAGTAAATTGACAAAACAATCTCCACTAAAGGCCCGGTTACTCTAAAAAAAACAAAGATTAAATGTCCTCATTGTCTTGTACTAAGTATTCCTGTATAACTTCCCCCTGCATGCCATTTCATGTAGGACTAATAGCCTTTTTTACAGCAGACAATCCGACTCATTGGAGGAAAATCAATTATATCATCAGTAATGAAGATGATGGTTCAGTTTCATTCATGTGTTCCAGCTCAGGGCCTTATGCATGCTGACTCACTGAAAACATACTCAGACAATTAAATGGCTGTCATCAATATTACATGTCAAAATATCTGCTGTGAATGAGATCTATATACACACAGCAGCATTATTTGACATTTCATCTGTGGTTAAATTGGGAGCCTGATATTATATAAGCCTTTCGGATGAGAGGCGAAACGTCCAGTTGACTTTGAAGAGCTCTATGACCTGGATGACTGAGAATCATCACAGACACCATTTAGATACACTTTTTGAATTTGTCCACATATCCTGGAACCATAATACCAGAAGGTGTTAAAGATCTGTTAAAGGTCCAAAAGAAAGATATGTTTCTCACAGATGTGACCCTAACCCATTAAAACAAAACAAAAACAACAACAAAAAATACCCCAAACAAAAACACTAACTCCCCAAACCACTGTTTGTGAACACTTGTGATTCAGGGCACAACACTTAACAAAAACATTATTTAATAAAACAGTGAAAACCACATCTCCACATTGAACCCGTTATTACAAAATCATAAAGATGCTGTCACCTCACTATTATATACAGTTATGTTTGTGGTTTATCAGTTTGTAATAATCTGATATCAGTTGTACAGGACCAAACTGCTCTGGAAAGGTGAACAAAATGCATCAACACATCAATTCTGCTGAGTAAATGAGTCTAATCTGCAGCTGTTCTAACATCACAGAGTAGATATCCCATTCAGCTAATTCTCTGAGGTTCAGTGGACCTGCGCTGCTCCTAAATAATCAGTATCTGATTGCCGTTACATGTCCTCCACGCTCCATTTATAAGCTGCCTCCTGGCCAGCTTTTTTGTCTGCCATCCGTGTGTAGCGTTTCTGTTCAAAACCATTTGATCTGCGAGAGAAAAACAAATGAAATTCCATTTTTATTTCTGCAATGACACCCTCAACTCCATCTTTGATTTGGCACAGCAGAGTAAATCTTCAATAAAAGCTCCCTATCAAGCTCATTGTAGAAGCCAAAATTGTGATCATGATATCACATATTGTACAATAGTGTAGGTATAGTATTTAGTATTGTCAATAGTGCAACTCTATGAGATGTAAGAAAATAGTATGAAGAAGGGATCTGCTACATGTATTGACATTACTCCTATTACTAATACATCCCATTAGGTCACTTTCACAGACTCTCTCTCTCACACACACACACACACACACACACACACACACACACACACACACACACAGTACCTGTCAACTCCATCCCAGCGATAGCCTGGTTGAATATTGAACCGGTTTGGAGGTGGTGCTGGACCTCGATACCGAGGCTTCTCTGCAAAACAAAAATAAGACAGTTTACAATGTATACGCTAAGTAAACAACCACTTTGGATCAGTCAACTCAAGGATAAATGTACGTGTATGTAATGTTTCGCACCTTGTGTCTTTGTGCTGCGAGCTTTTTTCCGTCTGAGCATCGCAGCCATGGGATCTCCCTCCCTTTCCTGCTCTCTCAACATACGGTCGAGATCCTCGTCATCGTAGTGACGTGCCAGCGGCTTCTGGGCTTCGTGCAGTGCATCTTCAAGTTTCTGCTGATGCATCTGGCCCTGGGCCAACCTATAAACACACACTGACTTTATATCATGGAAACAAGTTGGCACAAAGCACATTTCAATTCATTATGCGGTCATCACACTCAGTAGCCTTATCTAATGTGTGAGAACTTTATGCAGACTCACCCTTTCCCCCACTGAGCATATTTCTCATCCTTTGCTGCTTTTTCTCCAGCTTTCTTCTTCTGTTCTTCTCTCTCCAAATCCAAATCCCTCTTTTTACCGCTCTTGTCTCGGAACACCGTCTGGGAATTGCGGGATTCATCTATTCATAGCAGAAAAATAGGTATAACGTGTCACCTGAATGAGGATTGCATCATCCAGCTCTAAAGGAACTAATCCCGATTGTGACCAAAGAAATCTGTAAACATTTGGAGATTACATGGATGATGTAGATATGAGATAGAAAGTCCTGTGAGCTCTGCCACCAACAGCTGTGAAGGAAAAGTATCTTAGAAGAGAAAAAGCTGGGCCAACCTTCTAGTGGCTGGTTGTGTCTGTCTCTGCGTCGGTTCTCCTCCTGCTCTTTCCTTAAAACATCTACAGAAACCAGACCTGCCTTCCCACCAGAAAGCATCCTGTGGCCCTGACAAGAAAAAAAACAAACAAACAAACAATGAAAACATACAGCAATCTCAGGCAAATCAAATTTTGAATTAGTCTTCAAACTAACACAATTTTCCTCACCTGTGACTGGCCAGGTCTACGAGGTGGTGACAGATCTTCATCCGAGTCCTTTCCACTCCGCGGCCGCCTCCTGGGTGGAGACTGGTCAGAATCAGAGCCGTGTCTTGTTTTTGAGTGCCTCCTTGGAGGAGATTGGTCAGAGTCCGATGCTTCTCTCTTCTGTGGCTTTTTTCGTGGAGGTGACTGGTCAGAGTCGGAATCATGCCTGTTCTGAGCCCTCTTTGCCAGTGGTGACCGACGAGGATCAGGTGAACGTTTGTTACTTGACAATGATGAGCTGGGCTTTCTTCTGCTGGGGGGTGAATCTGAAGAAGAAATAATTAGGTGTTTAGTTAAGTGTAAAACTAAACACTTGAACCAAAAATACGTTCCTCATGTGCAAGTTGTTAGGCCAGTTGTATTTGAGGGGTGACAGTAAAATCTAGAAAGTATTAGGCTGACTGATTAATATATTGATGTGTCATTTATCACATTTCAATGTAATTATATTACTACATTTTTAAATTAAACTGTACATCCTGATACACAATATTATTATCCAAATTAATATCTATCTGAAAGACAGAGTCTTCTCATAATGATTTCTTAAGTCCATATAGAGTTCTGGCAAAATGAAAATTCAGTGTTTCAGTTTGACCTTTAATTATCAAGCAATCAAATGTGATGGATGTCAACAGGGCAACTTAACTAACTTAATAACGTATACTGATGTTGGAGGGTCTTTTGGTTGTTGTGATGTTTTTGTTGTTCATATTAACCTGCCCTATGCAATAAGAGATTCGGTTCAGCCTCCAATATTGCGTCTAAACACTCACCTTTACTTTGCACCTTTCCTGATTTCCCTGAATGTTGCCGTGGAGGTGACAAGTCTGGCGAGTCATGGCGGCCTCTTTTGGGAGGGGATATGTCTGGAGAGTCGTGGCGACCTCTCCTGGGAGGGGATGTGTCTGGAGAGTCGTGGCGGGTCTTTCTGACAGGAGAATCATGCATCCCTCTCTTTGATGACAGCTCTGGCGAGTCATGGTGGCCCCTGCTTGTGTCTTCATCTTCATCAGCTATAAGGAAAGGAAACAAAGTAAATAACGATCTTCTTCACCACACAGGCAAAGATTCTTTCTACATCTTTCACAAATACCAATTACCTCCTATCACTTTCCATCTGTTGCTGGTTCTGAAGGCTTCTAACTGTTTCACCTCGTCTGGTCGATCATCAATCACCTCAGCTATCTGCGTAGACAAACAAGACAGTTTTAAGAGAACATTAGGCAACATGACAGCCAGGAGTATTATATGCAATGTTGTAAATCAATGAGGAGAACTGCCTTGTGGCAATAATGGATATGGTTTTTCCATCATTGTGATGATGGAGCTCGATTTTCCAGAAAAATAACAATATCAAAACTACAGCTGTAATGATCAATTATTAGTCGATTGACACAAAAATAATGAGCAACTATTGACAAATCTTTTCATACATTTTTTTTTAGTAAAACTGCCAAACATTACCTTGTCCAGCTTCTCAACTGTAAGGTTTTGCTGATTTACTTTATCTTATGTAATATCAAATTGCATAATTTTGGAAGTTTTGTATCAGACCTAACAAGAAATTTGAAGAGCCTATTTTGGGATTCATGAAGTTGTGATCAGCATTTTTCACATAAAATTATTCAGAAAATAATTGTTGGTTGCAGTAGAACTGCCAGTAATGATTATTTTCATTATCGATTAATCAGCTAATTACTTTAAATCTTAAAATGTCAGAAAATAGTGAAGAGAAAAAGGCAGCTATTATTTCTCTGAGCCGAGGTTACATCTTCAAGTGTCTTACTCGACCAACAGAACAAAACCCAAGGACATTCAATTTACTATGAATATATGAAAAAAAGCTTTCTAACACTATCAAAAATGACTTTTCTATCATCAAAATAAATGACTTCACTTTAAAGCTGGTCTTATCACAACATACATTGATGTAAAATTGCATATTCTTTTTCAAGACACGCTTGTCCGTCAACAAAGCAATGCATTTTGAAGTTATTTTTTCTACATTTAAATTAAACTTATCTCTTAATTACTCTGTTAAATTTATATTTTATTACAAACCATAAAATAAACCGATGAATCCCAGAAGAAAATAACATCCATACAATTAAAATGAATGGTTTCGGGCCAAACAGCGAGATTATGCTAGCTGTAAATTCTTACCACTGGAGCTTCATCTTCGTCCTCTTCAACCTCCTTCTCCTCTTGGACCATCTGTTTCCAGTCTATGTCATCGTCTACAATTTTAAGTCTAAAATGAAAGAAGTAAAAATGAGTTTGGTAACTTCACAAACACTTTTCATTCAAAACATGGAGTTTAAGGCAGTGAACGGAGCGACCTCAACTAGCTTAACGCACACTCGCACACAATATGCCCGGCAACAACTTGATTAAAACGTCCCCATCGACTCACCCTTTCTCAGGAACTTTATGTCGTTTCTTTTTAAGCTTCCCCTTTGATTTCTTGGCATCTTCATCGGTGGATAAGTACCGTTTTAGGTACTCAGCTTTGGATAGTTCTGGTCCTTTACCGCTACCAGCGAAAGCGGCCATCATTATGTTTTCGGAAACTACGGATAACACGGAGGGTCATGAACGTCTATTTCGACTGAATCAAGTTCCGGATGTGAAGCCCTGACAAGCTCTAAAATAGCTTGTACCAGTGGACAGATTTTGTATAAGGTCTCAGATGTTTTATTTTTGCCTCATTAAAGTGTACATTTAAATAGCGAATGTGTGTTTAAATGAGTACTCGTTTGTAATTTAAAATTTCAGTCTGGTTTAGGTAGTGACTGGTGACACTGCACAGTCATGAAATATAAGCCATACTGTAGCTAATGGCATGAAAATATGGAGCGTTTGGAAAGAAAAACGTAAAACAAAATCTACCATGAAAAAAAAAACGCTGCCGCAGTGAAAATAAGAATGACTGAATAACTTTCTCAGTTTGTTGTTTCATTTATTTCACTCTATTTCTTCATAGGATTATTTATTTCCTGGTGTCTTAATATTTGACACTTGGTGCACTGGGGCTCCATAGGTTCCAACAATAATCAAACAAACTCATTAGATTTTGTGGGATAGATAGAGAGGATTATATGCCTTTGTGACCTCCTGCAATATTACTATATTTCTGATTTTTGAAGTTAGATCAAATTAAAGGCAGCCCCCTTGGACGTTTTCATGTTTTATTGTTCCCAACATTAAATCAATGTGGATTTAATATGGCTTTTTGGGCAAGGATCAACGGAAAATAGATATCCACAAAGTGTTCTGAAATAATTACAACTATAAATGACAAAATATTTGTTTGCACAAGTAGTAAGTCATAATTTAGCAAAGATTACAGCCTTCAGTCTGAGTGGATAGGTCTCTCAGGTTGCGTGCAGCATTGTGAGTGAACAGCCCTAGCTCAGCCACTCCAGGACATTTTCTTATTTTAAGCCATTTCTGTGCAGGTCTTTCTCTCTCCCACTCTCCCATTTAGCTGTCACTGGTAGAGCAACCGGCCACGTTTTATTGTCTGCTCAGTCTCTCTAATCTGAGCCATTGAAGCTTGAAACTCCTTCAGGGTTTTCACAGGTCTTTCCCTCACCAGTCTTCTTGCACAGTCACTCAGTTTTGAGGACAGTCTGCTCTTGGCTGATTTATATCTGCGTTCATTTAGCTTACTCTAAGGGATGTTCAGCAACTTGGAAATTTGCCTGTATCCACCCCTTGTGCTTTTCAATCAGGTTTTCGCTGAGTTGCTTGAAGTGTTCCTTTGTCTACATGGTAAGAGGTTTTACAGCTGTACTACCTCGCCAAATATTGCAGACACAATGACGATCTCCAGTCGACAAATGTAACTTCTAAAACCTAAAGATCTTTTTCACAGCATACATTTTAACATTCCAAAGCAGGAAAAACACCGGTGTAATTAATAAGGAATTGATGAATTAGTTTTGGCAGTTCTCAAGACTTTGCATTGTGCATGCTGGCTGAATGGTGAGGCTTACTTGAACCCTTAAATGAAACAGAGCCATAATTAATGTAATTAAACTCTCTTAAAGTCTCTGCTGCTGTGACAAGTCAAAATATCTGCTTTGGAAAAGGTGTATTGGCCATGTTCGGGATGTTACTCTTATTTAAGTCAGAAAATACTCTGTTTTCATTTTGACATTAAAGTTTTTTTTTTTTTAGTTGATCTGTGTCAAAAAAGCCACATTACATTTACTTTGATTCAGTGTTGTATGATAATGAAACATGAAAACTTCCAAAGGGTGTGTATCCTTTTGTACATGTGCTGTAACTCAGATGCTCCTCACCCAACTCTGAATCATCAATCACACATGTTGTAATTCTAATGATGGAACACATTAGCTGTCATTATTAACATTAGTAACGTCTGTATCCAACATTACAGAGCTTATGTTTATTACACAGCTTTAAAAACGGCGGAATATCCTGTTGGACCATATTATTACCATCTGAACCCCAGTTCTGTCCCATGGACATTGTATTCACAACAAGTCAACGTCTGACTTTAAACAGCATCCCTTTATTGAAAACAAATGCTCCAGCTTCCAAAGTAATATTTACATGGGAGTGCATTTATACACATACAATACAGTGTGAGCCTCAGCACCAAAAAAGCACATCTCTAAACATTTCTGCTGACTCTTTGAGTCACCTTCATTCTTTCTCATCAAAGAGAGTTACAAAAAACACATTTTAATTCTACTCAGTGCTCTTGGGAGGAAAACAGCTGCAAGCTGTTGACAACATCTTTTTAACATGTGGTGTTAGTGTTGGGATGTTTGCAGATGCGGACAGATGCATAGGCGTGGTTGGATGTGTGTTTGTATGTGCTGGCGCAAGACTGCATGTTTCTTTAGCTATGTGGGCGGTAGAAGGCGAGCAGCAGACAAACGATCCAGGAACCGGAGCTCTTCAGAAACAGGCTTACCGCTGAACACGGGACAAGTTGTTCTGCAGAGGAAGAAAAGTGGGATGCAAACAGTTGAAAAAAAAAACCAAAAACCTCTCTAATATGTCTCCCACTCACTTACTCTCACGCTCACTCCCTCAAATCCGCACACACAATCACCCCACCTACCTGCCTCCACATGGACTTTGGCAACCTCCCCAGTTATTCTGCACATGTAAGTGGTGTTGTGTGGGAGTTTGTCTGTGAAGCCGGACAGGGTCATTCTGTAGCCATGGGGCTCCAGCTCCACCACGGTGCTTTTTTCCTTGAACTGGCCTTCTGCTGATGAACCGGACACATTGGTGTTGATGAGGGACTCTTTGTTGCCAGAGGACCAAGAGAACTCATAGCTGTTGATCTTGTTAGGCTCGGGCTTGACCAGACAGTCTACTCTCAGGTCCCTGTCATCTTCCAAGCACACAGTGATTTGACTGCACTTTGCCGGAATCAGCAACACTAGGGCAAAACAGAGAAGGGTATGTGAATAAACACAAAGGGGATAAGAGCATATGTAGAGATATTTCATTTATGATATTTTTTTTACTAGAATTTATATACCATATATTCTTAAAAATGATTCTCACCTCCCAGCACTCCATACACAAACAGAGACTTGAGCATGATGGAAAAGCACCCATGCAACTTTGAAAAACAAGAGAGGAAATGTGAGAGAGGAAACCACATTGCAAACCACATCATATCAAAGACAATCTAATCTAATCTAATCTTAATCAGCAGGTCAGGCTCTCTAGACAGTTGTGAGGTAATTTTAGGTGAGGTCATGACATCATTCATAGCATGGAGACCAAAAAAAAAAAGAAAAAAAGAACAAAAAGATCCCAAAGGAAACAAACTAAAAAGACAACATCCTTCTTTTGATACAGCAGACATGACTTTGTGATCTGGGTCCCAAGTCAAAGAGTTTGAGATGTTCTGATCTAGTTTGTGAATGTTAAATGTAAATGTCCTCTAGTTGTCTCCAGAACCGGAGTCCACCTTTGGCCAAATCCAATGACTGGTCATGATCCAAAGTGAAATATGAAACAGATGAGGTTTTTTTTTCTCCTTTCCATTGCCTATTTGTTATACTCTTCCTCACATTTTCCCACTGCCCTTGACGCAGTTTTGCACATATCACTATCCTAAGCCTAATATTACATAATGAGTTTTAAATGTGAAGTTATAAGGTAATGTTTACATATCTCTGAACATAAGCATTCTCTCTTATCACGCCTTGCATATCTACGTATTCTAGCCCATTCTTTGTCTTCCTGATGAGACCCCAGTGCTCATACCTCTTCCCCCGAGCTGCAGCCGAACATCTTTGAGGAGACTTACCTCCTGTCAGGGCTGGATTATGTAGCAGCTCCTGCCTTCGTGGGTAATAAGCAGCTGGTGGTAGTTGCCTCCGCGTGCAGCACTGCAGAGCATCTCACTTCTGAGACAAGGTAGCAGCGACACAGAGAGGTGGGAGGGATGAGGGTGGGCCAGAGAATGCTGATTCGTCTTTCTCCTCTGCAGTGTGTCTGACGGAGGACACTGAGCAAGCACGCAGGCAGGCGGGCTGAGACCAAACTCGGTCAGCGTCATTGTTTTTACCAGCAGGGTGTGATGACCTTGTCTCCTTTCCTCTCTGGTCCTCTCCTCACCTTTGTCTCACTTCCAGAACTCTCTTGTCCTGATTTGCCCTTCACATCTCTCTACGTGATATTCTCCCTATGTTTTTCCACTTTCAAAGCTGCGCTTTTAAATTAGAAATGACTTCAACAAGGATTAGAGTGATTCTTGTGATGTGCTCTATATAACAAGTCTATAATTTACATGTACAGTGGTGAAAATATTGACTGAAATTATTATATTATATAAATTAAAGAGAATATAGAGATTTTATTGAAAGCATGTCTGCACAGGGTGAATTTGTGAACCCCCACCCCCATCCCTAGAAATTTCTAGCACTGTCATGCTAAATGACTTGCATATGATTGCTCAGTGTCTCCACCTTAGGGCCAATAAAAGGAATTTGACAGAATGAGTTGAGTGCATGTTCACAGCCTGCATCACAAGGTGACAGTGTTGGGCCATGTGACGTTTAGTGGTTGCTGCATGAGGGTGGATATGAAACTGCACTGGGAAAGTTGAGATTCATAACATGGAAGCCATCTGCATCATCTAAAGTCCACTTTTTCTTCTTTCTTTTTTTTGAGCTAAATGCTACAACAACATGGATGAAAAAAATATCAAGTATAAAAAGAAAATTTGACATAGTAAAATGTTGGCTCATTGGAACATTTTGCAGGTAAACTTATGAATACTTATTTACTCCTTTTACCCATGTCATGGTCACAGAGGACTGCGCTGTTTCCAGCATGCACTGTGCAGATGGTAAGAATTTGGACAGGTCACTTGTTTAATAAAAGAGGATAACACAGGTAACTCCAGTCAATCTGACCTATATGAAAACTCCACATAGAAATGAGTCACACACACACACACACACACACACACACACACACACACACACACACACACACACACACACACACACACACACACACACACACACAGACACACACACACACACACACACACACACACACACACACACACACACACACACACACACACACTCTCTCTATCTACACATATTGATTGTGACAGATAAACCTTTGAATCCTTTGAATTAATGCCACCATGAATACATTTCTCTGTCAAACAGATGTGTCATGCTGCCTCCTACATCATTTCTTTAGCTTTCATCTTCATCTTCAGACACAGTCTAAGACTCTTTCTTCCTATTCCTAGTGTGTGTGTGTTTCCTGCACTTTTTCAGTTTCAGTTTAAGTCATTTCTCACTTGCCAACACTGGATTCCTCCCTTGAGCTTCCCTCCTACGCAAATCATCCTGGCCATACAAGCAAGACCAGACCACTTTTACAATTATATGTCCTTTCAATAATCCTTTAGTAAAATAGATGTATGTGGATGTAATTCGTATGATACAGGGCTTCATATTTTATCATATCTTTGTGCTATACAATGGCCATATAGTCCACATATGTTTACAGGCATCAGATTATCGTTTCTATTTATGTTTTTTTTCCATTAATTTATTCATCTATCAGGATGTGTCATGGAGAAAAAAAAGAATAAATCATGCACATAATTAAAATTTAAATGTATTCACTTTTACACACAATTGTACCATTAGGCTCATCTTGAATATATCCTTAACATTGTCATTCTTTTATTTTGATCTCGGACAGAGGTGTACTTCAGGTTTTGGCTGTTAAACACAATGTTGTGTTATCTTGGAGATTAATTAAACATATTTTACAGGATAAACTCACAGACTGCATCTCTGTACAATATGTGACGTTACTGCAGATGTCACCTAGCTCACGAATAAACAGATTCAGGGTACGTCTTCTTCACACTCCTGCTCCAAGAGGGGAGGAAACAAACTAGACAATAGCAAAAGATATTAAATCCAGAGCACAAATTAAGCAATTAGAGATCACAAGTTATTCGAGCACATTTTTTTTCTCCATGACACCACAGGCTCTGTATTCATTTATATATCAAGTTATAAGTCACCAGCACTAGCTATAGATCAGGTCAGTGTTCAAATCTCTTCATCTCTCTTCATTAGTGGATGGTGAAATCAGGACAACAGCACAGCAGAGGGGGCCTGTAGTCACTGGGAGCTAATTCCTGTAGCTACGCCTCTGTCTGGGCCACTAATTGAGTCTATTGAGTCTGCTCATTTAAAATAGCCTGACTGCGCCTTTTCTCTAAATGTGCACAGCAGCCGGCGGGCGGTTTGCTCAGCTCAGCCCTCACACACTGACAGATAGTTGTCGGTCGGGACTGGGGGTAGGCTATCTCGGAAATAATCTGCCCACGCGTTAAGCTGCTTTATCCCCGCCAAGCCTCAGCCGGACAGAGACTGCTGCAGCTCCGTTACCGGTCGGAGGGAAGTCGGAATTAAGAGTGGGAGAAAGAAAAAGTGACACAAGGTGCGGGGACAAGTTTGAGAAAGCTTTCCAGGCTGACAGTTAGTGAAGCAGGAGTGAGTGCGGGGAGCTCGGTTTGCCGCAGAGGACATGGAGACCTGACGGGACCTTGAACATACGGTCCTGAGGCTGAACCCGCTGCTGTGTTCAATCTGGGGGGGGCAGGAGGCAGAAAACAAGTGCACACTGGGAATTTAACCACAGCGAGACGCTGGCCACGGTGGTATGGGCATGGAAAACACTGGATTTTGGATATTCCTGATAACAACTTGTGTTGTTCCAGGTAGGCTGCTCTGCTCTTCTTAGCACCTGTTAAGTAATAATGAAATGACACCGGTGTTATCAGTCCAGGTTAAAAGACATTGATTTCCCTGTATCCTCTCAGTGAGGAGATACAGTCATAGAGGATGGAAGTAATAATGTGCAAGGGAAAATTTCAGTGTTTTTCATGTTATGAAAATGTTGTAGCCTACATTCAGTGAACAGTAAAGGTTAAACCCACATAAACTCAGTCTGTAAGTGAAGTAAAAGTAGAAATCACAGTACAATAGTGAAAAAGGCCTAATCACCTTTTTATTTACCAACTTCTTCTTGCTCACATCCATGGGTATCCTGTGTTGTTAAGCATGGCAGTTTAAACATGTTCTTTATAGTTTCAGCCTATTGTTTTGATAAATGATTGAATATTAACATCATAGTGTCTTTTATCTATTTTACATTACTGTTATATAACATTTGAGTGTTAATTTAAACACTAATGAGTCAGTTTACTTATATCACCTTCATCATCACCCTCACCATTACCTTCCTCATCATTTTCTTCATCAAAGTATCAATGAAAAAAAACAGGCAAAAAGAAAAAAAAAAGACAGGTCACCACTTTCTGATAAGTTACCCTTTATGAGTGATATATAATATGTATCTGATTGCTGATTAATGACATATAAATAATTGACTAATCTTTTGTAAACCAGTAACATTTGAAAACAAGATTTGGGTCACCAGGGTGTGAAAAGTCCTCTTCCATGATTATCATGTCAGGTATAAATGTTAACGTTTTGACAACCAGGCAACTAAAGAACTCTGGCTTATAACTGATGTTTTAAGCAGCAAAAAATTATTTATTAACTATTACTGAGGGGAATTGTTCCAACTGATAAGTTTTTCATAATTTTTAAAATTAGGTCAATTCTCAATGTACTTCGGGCTATAGGTTCATCGATTTTCTGGCTCTTTTCACTAATGTTTGTTCAGTTTTTCCAGTGTCTGATGTTCAGTGCCCTAGTGCCAGTTTTGCTTCATTCAGTGGGAGCATCAAACTCCTTTCATCCTCATATGTAAATGATTCAACCTCTGAAACTAAATGCCTTTACTCCTGATCAGTGCAGAAGTCAAACCAGACCATTTCAACACTGTTGTTATTTTTCAGTCAGTCCAGACTTCACTGTGTCCAACTAAACTTGCCTGTTGCCAGCAGGTGCACTGCTGTAATCACACGGAGAGATGTGGCCACTCCTGCAGATGGCATCCCCAGATCTTACAGTGTGTGTGTGTGTGTGTGTGTGTGTGTGTGTGTCTGAATGAATAGACTAACTCTTGCCTCACTGTAACAGGTGCAGCTGTGTAATCACACTAAGCTGGGGCCAAACATATAAAGCTGGCATCAGAGTTGGGGATGTGTAATAAAAGGGGGGGCAGTGGTGGTATACATAATACGCAATGACAAAAGCGATTGTGGCAGCATACGCATGTGTTGAGCTGCTGTGACATCTGCTGTGATTGGTTTTTTCATTCAGTCAGTGATAAACCCCCCTATGCAAGTTGAGCAGTAATTTTCTTGTGTGCATACATGTGTGTACGTGTTATTAGCAAGTGTGAGGCCACGCCATGTGTGTAGGATTGTCATGTTGAAGGACAGAGCAGTGGATTAAAGCTGCACAGGGAGCAGGAAGGGTGTAACAACATGATTGCTGCCAAGTCCAACCCTGCTGACTGTTGCTGCAGTGTGTCTGTCTTCTCCTGACTGGTGCAGACTCAGAGCACCTCCGCAGGTCTGTCATCTCCTGTAGGGTGCCACCAAGTTGATGCGAGTGCTGTCACAGATAGGCACTGATATGTTTTTCCCCTTCGCATAAAAGTTTGCAATCCTCCTCTGCAGAAAGACACAGAAAAGGCTGACTAAGGCTGACAGACAGACAGACATCCTCATGAATTTTAGCATAATCCACTGTCCACAGCTGGAACACACAGACGCTACCCCACAGAAATAATCCAGCACAAACACACAGCCCTTCTGTCCTCTGCCTTTTTTGACTTTCTCTTTTGTGCACCTCTCTCTCTCTAGAGAGAGTCGGCCCACTGGAAGCCCCATTTTTTCCCCCCTTCATTGTCTCTCAGTCAATACAGACATGATTTCTCAACATCTCCTCTCCCTCTTCTGTTTATATTCGCCTGTCATGTCCCAAAACACAGATGCAGCAGCAACAGTCATCGTAATCCTGTGAGCTGCCCGCTGAACACTGGCCAAGCGCACACTCCGCGTTCCTGCAGTGCCACAGAGATTACACACCCACACAAACACGCACACATGTACATGCATGTGTGTGTGCACAGATACCAGTCAAAAAACAATGAGAGATTATAATCGATTTAGGGGGTGGGTGGGCGAGAGGAGAAGAAGTGTTTTCTCCATTTCAATCAGGCAAAAATGGACAGGAGTTTACATAATTTGGTAAAGTGGAGGTCGAAAAGTCAGTTTACATTCTCAGTAAAGTTGTTGTTTTTTGCTGTCAGGCTATGCAATCTGTTGAGAGTTGCTATGTAAAATGACAGTCTAGTCACAGGTAACGGTAGTAGTCATATCACAAACACGTTTTTAGTTTGAGCGTATGTGTGTGTGTGTGTGTGTGTGTGTGTGTGTGTGTGTGTGTGTGTGTGTGTGTGTGTTTGTGTGTGCGCGTGTGTGTGTGTGTGTCAGTTGGTCTTCATTCTGCCTAAGGTTTCCCTGTATTGTAAGTCACAAGGCCAAAGACACAAACACAGTGTGTAATCCCAGATCAATCACAGATTTCATGGCCTAAAGATTAAACAGTTAATCTGCCCTCTCCTCTTTCTCTCTCTGTGATTTTCATTTTCTCGTATGTAGCATGAGGTCAGTTTTTCAGTATCTCCCGGCTTCTGGTAGCCAAGTGAGGGAAGCTGAAGTGGTTTGTTCAGTTTAATGTGACCGTCTGCACCACTGCAGACAATGATGTCACCCTCATATTCTTAATCTTAGACAAATGCTTGTAAATACCTGAAATTCTTTGTGCCAGTGTGACAGAACAGATAACAACTTCCTTTAAAAAAAAATCTATCTTAAGGGAAAAACATTTTCAGATCAAAGTGACCCAGTTTGAATTTGATAACAGTACATTTTAAAAAACAACTTAATTCTACCAAAAATATCTACAGATGTATGGCTACTTATGTTTTTTAGTGTTAATGAATGTGTTAGTCTCATCAAGCTAATGTTTTAGATTGGTCTTATCTATTTGGCCATGCTAGCAGCATGGCTCTATTGATGGCAATGTTCATCTCAGTACAGATGCGTACTTTTGAAATGCTTTGAAATTTTGCACAGGCATTCGTGACCCCCTGAGGATGAACCCTACTGTGTTTGGTGTCTTTCCATCAGGCTGACATTTGTGGTTTTGTATGGACTGAGGGCAAACTGGACGCTAAAGTGACTCACTAAGGCCTCATAAAGTACAAAGTGGTATTACGAGACGGGAGAGGACAGGGCTAGCTGGTTAGCGTGCTAACTTGAGTAGATATGTCTGAAACACAAGACATACAGTCGATTTCTTATTACATTACATTCTGTTGATAATTTTAGTTAATTTTTTAAATGTTTTAAACTAAAATACTTAGATGTAGCACCTTTAAGTTACCTTTGATGCTGATTCTAGGATGAAATAGTTTATACTTTACTAGAAATTATATTCATGATTTAGCATTTCTGTTTCTGATTTTGTGGCAGATTTGTGATGTCTGTCTTATATTGTTTGTCTGTAACTCATTGTTATTGCTGCCTATCTTAGCAAGAGAAGTTAATCTCAGTGAGACCTATAGTTAAAAAATTAGATCTTAGCATATACATTTTATTGGTGTATGCAGAAAAGTGTAAATGCTTTACCAACAGCAATCAGAGACTGTGCTGAAATAATGAAGCAATAAGATATTTTTTCCAGTCTTTTCATAATACCCTGCAGCAACACCTGCCACTCTCATACATACAAGAAAAGCTTAAAAATAGGTTGTCACATAATTATTAAGTTTGGTGAAGAAAGATTGCAGGATGTCCATTCAGGATGTAAACAAAAAGCCCAGCATCTTGCTGTGATGCTCTTGCTGTTCTTACATGCTGCACATTCAAGTGTGAAACAATGTTTCCATTGTTTTGTCAAGTTCCCATGGTCGTCTCTTGCCCGTGTGCTGCTCTTTATGGGTAATTGTCAGGAGGACTGTTGACATAATTTCCTATAGTCTAAACAAAAGAAGAATGTGAATGGACCCGGCAGAAAAGAGGAAGGTGGGAGAGATATGTGTGTGTGTGGGTGTGTGTGTGTGTGCGCACATGTGCATGTGTGCGTGCATGTATGCGTGCATGTGTGCGTGTGTCAGAGAGGCTCCCTTTCTGCTCTGCCCTCACCTAAAGCCCCTAATCAGCTCAGCTACAGAGCTCAGCAGGGGGGGACTCTCAGTGGGATGTGTGTGTGCCTTTAAAGGGTAGTGTTTAGACTAAAGTGAGAGGTATTTCATCTCCCTGATATAAGGCAGGGCTGAAATTACAAACTGACTTGTCAATGAGGCCTGTCTGTGTTTACTGAGCGTGTGTCAAATAAACACCTAGTGTATGCGGATGGAGGGTTGCAGAGGGGCCATTAATGCAGCACTGACTTTGTAAAGAAACAGTTTGACACCTTGGGAAATACCCCTATTCGCTCTCTTGCCAAGAGTTAGATGAGAAGATTAATACCACTCTCATATCTGTATGGCTATTATGAAACTACCTCTAACAGCTTGTTAGCTTAGCTTCTCTTCGCATAAAGACTAGAAACATGGGGTACTAGGTAGCCTGGCTCTGTCCAAAGGTAACTAAATCTGCCTACCAGCACCTATAAATTCAATATTTAAAGGTAACTTTTATGAAAATAACTTTTTGTCATAT
Source organism: Seriola dumerili (assembly GCF_002260705.1). Lineage (NCBI taxonomy): Eukaryota > Metazoa > Chordata > Actinopteri > Carangiformes > Carangidae > Seriola > Seriola dumerili. The sequence continues at coordinate 4,610,163 of NW_019174704.1, forward strand.
TTGCTGAAACTGTCACATACCAACACTTTGGGCCCAGTGGTTAACCCACAAAAACTGTATTTGACAACTTGACAATCAACTATCTTTCTCCAGAATAGTCAACTGCACTTGTTTCATTAATCTGAAGTGTATAATACTGAAGTGTAAAAACGATTTATGGGGGATATGTGGCAGACTACGTCTTGACCAGGAGCAGTGACTTCCATAAAACCAGTGGACACGCAAGGAAGTCACTGCTCCAAAAAATAGTCCAACGCATAATCCCCTCATAGAAACACTGCTTGTTTTAACACTTTTAGATATATCTTGTTCATTTTTGAGCTTAAGGTATTGGTAGCCATATTTAGTTAATGTTAGACAGAGTCAGACCAGCTTTTTGCCTGTCTCCAGTCTTAACTAAACTAATGGCTGTATCTTCATATTCATCATACAGACATGACATATTTCTCAAAGTGTGATCCTATTCCTTAAAAACATGTCTCATACAATTCATCATACAATTACCCTCTTACAGATATGCAGTGCATACTGAACATGCGTCAAATTTTTGTCAAGAAGTTCAGTGTTTTACATGTAATTTGACATTTTACTGTTTGGATGATTGAGATGAATCTACACAGGCATTTAATAAAGCATTTGAATATGAGATATTTTGGATGTTTTGGAAGGATATTCCAGATTTCTTTGATAAAAGGTGGACCCTGATGAAAACTGAGCCTAAAATTATCACAGAAACATCCACAAAACAGCAAATATTCCGTCAGTTTAACATGAATTACATTAACCATTAAACTATTAAAGGTCTTCTTCATATAGGTAATGGAGGCTTAAAAACACACAAACAATTTGGTAAGGACTGAATCCACAATAATTCAGCACAAATATTTTGTAACCGTCCATATGTACTGCAGCAAAGAGGACATAAACTCTGTGATGCAGATGCATTTTAATATCCTAAATCGTGTAATCTACTCCCACTGCTGGCCTTCTTCCCTCTCAATGAACCACACAAACACACACAATAGGTTATACAAGTGGGCATGTATGGCACAGTGAACTCCTACTATAATACAAAACTATTAAACATATTAATATAACAAAACACATATGGCCCAAGCCGTACTTGTCATTATGTGATGACGTTGGTTGCATTTTTTATGATTGATGTCGGCAGTGCAGATGCTTGCATGCATAGAACAGCTTAAATATGCCAAATGCAGTTTTGCATATCAGATGCTTTTTTAATATGGTTATTGATATGAAAAAAACAAGACCAAACAAAAAAAGGGAATGAACACTCTTCTAATTCTATTTTCTAATTGAGGCTTTGTTTTCAAGTTTTGATCTTAATGCTGAAAGGAAACTAGGTAAGCACTAACATGCCCTGCCTTTTCTCTTTAAGTCTGTGCAATGTGTGTCACATAAATCAAAGCTCAAGTCAGTCTGCCATCAGTCAATTTTGAAATTTTAAGATTTTGATGCTTATTTTATAGCTCAAAGAAACAAATGAAATCATCAACATATTCTTATTTTGTGCAGTTGTTAGGCGGCAGCAAAGCAAACTTAGTGCAGTTTTAAAAGCACAGAGAGACATTCAAGCTCAACAGATTTGTCTATGGTTTTCTATATCTACTGCAGTCAGAACTAAACTTTAAGACCATTTCAGGTAAAACAGTGAAAAATATCAGTGTAATTTATACGCCTCATCTACAGTCCTGTGAGGAAGTTACTGTTTTTGATTTAGGTCTAGAGCTCTCCCGGTTTATGGGACACTGAATTATATGAATCCGTCTGCTTGCTCGGTTTTTAGGGGCATTTGAGAATTTGCAAAGACCTTAATTCTTCACTGTATTTCAGAGCTGATTAGCTCTCTGTTCATGCACAGGCCTATTATGTGGCTGACCTTTATTTGGCTCATTGTTGAAGGATTTTCTTATGTCATTCAGAAATACGATGCCATTTCTAACATTAGATCCCAAGAACCCCTCTGCACTCTCCGGCAGGTCATGGTCTGCAGATCGGAATCTGCACAAACTCTTTCTCTGTGTAACATATATAAGTGCTTGAAACTACAGACATTTACTGTAGGAAGAGGTTTATGAAAACAAATGCAATTTAATACATTTTGCCTAATCATTCTGTTTTTCTGTTTTTTTATAGAATATTTGAAGATATTGTTCTCTTATGAGTAAAAGATAGCCAGATGAAAGAATCAATGCTATGCATCCTCTATGTCTTGGTGAAAAGTAACAGGGCTTAATCAATGATTTAACGTTATGGCAGGATTTTGAATGGCATTGGCATTGGCAAATGGCAAAGCATTGAGTCGTCGTATTTCTTCTCTTGTGTTTAGTGTAATAGGATGATTGTGATTAAATGAGAGATATACCATAGTTGTGTGTTGCCAGCACAGCAATGATAAAATATATACAGGGGTAGCAGGTGTACAGAGAACAGGATAGGACCAAGAATTGACCCCTTGGGGCACAACACACATTGAGCTTTGACTTAGCCTATCAGTAGAGCAACTGTAGGATGTACAGACAGTTTTCATGGATAGTGACATAGCAGTTGATGGTGTTGTCAGGGCTTTTTACAACAAGTCACCAAATGAAATGATGAAATACGTAACGAAACATGTAAGCCATTTATTTTTCCTGTTCGTGCAAATTGAGTTCACCTCTACAGTTTGATTGGTTAGAGTTAGGGAAAGGACATAAATAATTACCTGCTTAAGTTTCAGAAACCATCGTGGTCATGGTTAAGAGAAACCAAAGCTGACTGTCAGTATGAAAGGGAACCGACCAACAGTCTCCTGTGTCACTTAAATGTAAACACACATCGTTTTGGGGCGTGCATCCTGGGAGTGCAGTCTCCAGACTGTTACACTGCACATTACACTGCATGAGGAAAAGTCTACATGTACATATACTACTTCAACTGTTCCTGTGTATTCATAATGTATCACCAGAGAACATGTTGCAGTATTAATCATATATCCTCTCCGTTTTGTTCAGCCTTTCCAAACGGCACAGCAAGAGGCTATTGTTCAGTTACTGTGTGTTGTATATTTTTCTGCAGGAAATAACACGTTTAAACATTTCTGCAGGAAGCTCCTACACGGCTCTGATAGAAATATTAGGATGCCAACCTACTGTTTATAGGTAAAAGCATTATGTCATGGTTAACAACCTTGAGGGGTGAACAGATGTGATGTCTGCCCTGTCAGCCTGAGGTGTTTTTTTGACTGACTGTCTCTGTGATAGAGACCATACTAGGACACTCATGGACTGATCAATATTCCTCCATTAATAACATGGAAATATTGGACGTCATGATGAATATGGCACCTCATATTTCAAACATGGAAATCACCCCTGGGTATGAGTTACATCCATACAGTCTAATACAGCTACATAACATCTAATAAAATTTCCAGTTGCCTGGCTTATGGCATTAAATGTTTGAGAAAGTTAAAAATGACCAGCTGAAGTAAAGTTTGCTGAGGTAACTGAGGCCTAACAAATCTAATTTTGTGACAAACCCAGAGGTATCCTTTACAGTAGTATCAGGGATGGCTGTTCCCATAATGACATTTATTGGGAAATGTTTTCGAAAGAAAGTCACAGCTTGTTTGCTGCAACCGTGTCTTTTATTTTCTGTTGTGAGACTCTGATAAGATGCCTAATAACTACCTTTGCTGTTTATATTTATATCCAAAAATAATCTTCCAAAACTAATGGGACCACCAGACTGCTCTTTAGGGTAATTTTTATTGCTTTATCTAAGGAGGAAGCCAAATACAGAATGTCTTGGGAGGACAAAACAGCTAACACAATGATATTTGTGTATGTGTAACATTGATTTTATGCTGCAAAGCTTTTATTTTGGCATAATGACTCAGCATTTACCAGAAGGTTTGATGAAAAATATAATTAAAATGTGATATTTTTCCCCAAATGAATGATAAAATACAAAGTAAACAAATCTCAATACATTTCAAATACATATGGTGAGAATACTTCATATCTTAAAGAACGTTCAGGTAAAGTTACAAGATGTATTTCTCTCCCATCGGCATCTATCTTTTATTTGGCTGCTGCCATACTAAAAGGGAGAAGGGACTTTAAATGGATTAACTATAAAAAATAAAATAATTTCTTCATAAAAAAAGTTTGTAAAGATAAAAAATATGAATGTAAGACTGGATATTTTAATCAAGGATGGCTGATTGTTAGTGACTGAGATGACACAATTAGGGATATTGAGAATGAAAGGTTCCTCTCTCTCTCTCTCTCTCTCTCTCTCTCTCTCTCTCTCTGTGTGTGTGTGTGAGAGTGTGTGTGTCTGTACTGTATAATAATAACACGTGTGTGTGAGAATGGGAGCAGCCATTGTCCTCAGCTGTTTTTTTCTGTCCTCTATCCTGCACCATGAATTAATAATCATTTTATTCTTTATGAACCTTCCAGATTGAATATGATGTTACTGGAAGTTTATCTGACAAACACAAATAAACACACGTGACTCAGGTACACTCAGGAAGTGGGCGTGGCTCTGCTGTGGATTTGTTAAAGGGGATCAGTAAGTCAGTGGGAACAGTAACCAAACAAATCGTGCTTATTTATACCCTCACTCTAATCCACCACCTTTGACCTCAGCTCACCTCTCACCCTGCTAAAGTGTATCACCTTTGACAGCTCAGCTCCCTTTAGAAGCTCAACATGCTGTGCTGACTGTGAACAGCTTAGAGCATGCCAGTCTGATGCTGCCAACATGTGTGTGTGTTTGTATATTCGTGTGTGTGTGTGTGTGTGTGTGTGTGTGTGTGTGTGTGTGTGTGTGTGTGTGTGTGTGTGTGTGCATGTGTGTGTGTGTTCCCTGTGCAGGTGAAAGTGTTTTCATGTCTTTATGTTTCTCTTTCAGGAATAAATGGCCAGACTGTGGAAATGGATGACGGGAAGTCGGGGTATGTTGGCTCAAAGGTGGATCTCCGCTGTCGGTTCATTAACAGCTCCCCGCCCGTCAAAATCTCCCAGGTATCCAGTCGCCCACCTGAACGTGGATTACACCCAATTGTAAATACATAAAAAAAAAACATAAAACTCACAAAAACAAATAACACCATTCACACGCAGAACACGCCTTCCAAATTCTAGATAAATCAGCATAAACTCTGTCTGTGTGTTTATCTGCAATTCCATAATCAATCATTTTCAGCTTTCTGCAAAACTTGATTTCTTCAGCATCCTGCGATGAACTCAGTTTACTTAATTGTGTCAAGAAATTAAGAGAAACCCAGTGAACACTGCTAGATTTTCGCAGGAGAAACCTAATTTCTTGTAAATCTTGAAAGTGAAAGTGCTTAGCAAAGACTTCAGACAGGGAAAGAGTCTGCACTGAAAGTGACAGCGGCAAGAAACAATGTTCAAATTCAACACATGCAAATCTTATACAGAACGGCCTGTACTGTGATTTTTGCATTTGAAATCTGTTTCAAGGATTGGTATTTTTTTCCTTTTTTTGCAAATTAACTACAAATCACATTATTTACAATACGTTTCCAAAGCAATAGTTCTTAGCCTAATTTCCCATTTTGCAGGCCATCTTCTTTGTAAGCTGGTAAAGTTTGGGTTGTCTATGGGGTAGGGAGTCAATCTAAAAACTTAGTTTTTGTTGAAGCTTGCTTCAGTTGGCTTTGGTGTAAAATGTTTCCCTGTAGTTAATGAGACAAACCACAAGTATCATTTGGTATAAATGTGTAACTGCATGCATCAGAATTTTGACTTCGTATGCCCTGATAGGTTTCACAGTCATTATTCGTCTTGTTTATTTATTATTCAATTTATTATTGAAGTATACATATACATATACAATACATTGATTCACATACACTGTAGCAGTACTACACACTTCCTTACCCCTTCATTAACTCCTTCCATTTCGTCTGTCTGTCCTTCTCAAGGTAACATGGCAGAAACTGGTGAACGGCACCAAGCAGAACGTGGCGATCGCCAACCCCTCCCTGGGTGTGTCCGTGGCGCCGCCCTACAGGGACCGCGTCACCTTCAAGAACGCAGCAGTGAGGCGACGAACTCCGACCCTTGAAGACACCACCATCACCTTCTCCTCGCTCCGCCTCTCTGACGAGTCCACCTACATCTGTGAATACACCACGTTCCCCGCAGGAAACCGGGAGAACACAGTGAACCTCACTGTCTACGGTAAGAAAGACGTATGATGAGCTGAGTTTCAAATACAATACAGATGGATTGTCACTATGTCTCTAGCTTCATATTTACCGTACAGACATCTAACTTTTGGTGTAAAGCAAGTAATCTCTATTCCTTTAAGGTGTCAAATGCCACACTAAGTAGTCCTCATTGATTCAGCTTCGTGCTATTTTAAAAAGTTTGACCAGTTTTGGATTTAGTGTTTCCATGTTCAATATTGAACATTCACACACTTGAAAATACTGTATACTGGTTTCCAAATGCAGAGATATTGTGAGTTTTTTCACATTCATTTCTGTACTTGTATGTTACATAGAAAAGTAGCCAATGTAAAAATTTAATTTTGGAAATTTTAACTGTTGCTATTTTGTCTTTTGATTTTAGACTTAAAATCTTAATTGGATGGGATGAAGATTACCTGTAGATAAAAAATAATAGTCATATTTTGTAAAATCTTGACTTACCATTGTGTTTACTCGCCTTTTTAGAAAATGGCTTTGTTGTGTGCAGATGCATTTTGTAAAACATGATTTACTGATGAGGCAATCGCTGTTCATATTAACCTTGGATAAGCTGTAAAACTATATTATCATGGTGTAAAAAGATTCTCATGCCAGATCAACTCGAAGCCTTTGGTTATTTTTATTCCCGCAGTTCGCCCAACAACTCAGATGAGTCTGTCCTCACCGACACTAGTGGCTCGTTCATCCAATCTGAAAACACCGGTGGCCACTTGCATCTCTGCCAATGGAAAACCACCTGGCACCATCAGGTGTGTAACAGATGTTTTGTCTCTTGAATTCACCCTCCCTTACTTTTACTGCAGCATTTGGTATGGTTTGCATTGTTGCATTGTAAAACTAGTCTGTCTCTCACATCTGCATGCTTTTCTCAATATGAATTTATATCTTCTGCTTCTTCTTGTGTGCGCGCTTCCATTACACAACCGTAAATGAAACCCTTGCCTTCTGTTTAGTGTATACACATATACAAAATGTATCTATGTACGTGTGCGTCGCGACACTGATTCCTCGTTGGTGTGAGCAGGTGGGAGACAAAGGTGCCGGGAGAAGTGACCACTCGAGAGTACAGAAACTCAGACGGGACTTTCACTGTTCAGAGTGACTACGTTTTGGTGCCCAGCAAAGAAACGCATAGGGAAACGCTCACCTGTGTCACCAGCTACAACGAGGAGGTCTTCACTGACAGTGTCACCCTCGATATTCAGTGTAAGTCTCTCTCATACGCTACATAACTCGACAGTTCAAAATAAAGAAGTGAATTTTACAGGCTTATATTTTGTTACTGGTACGTGTCTGTGTGTGTGTACCAGATGAGCCAGATGTTTCAGTGGACGGGTTTGATGGAAACTGGTATGTGAACAGAGAGAACGTCCAGCTGAGCTGCCAAGCTGATGCCAACCCAGCCGTCTCTCTGTATCAGTGGAGACTGTGAGTACAACTCTGCCTGTTTGTCTTTCACTCAGATTTACTATTTCTTTCTTTAAGAGGGCACACACACACACACACACACACACACACACACACACACACACACACACGTCACATGACTTTTCCCCCAGTACACCATATTAAATTCACAAAACGTTTTCAGCTATCTTGCCTTCATCAGAGTGATAAGACAGAGGCTGTTTGTAGTTTCCTCATAAACAATACACTGAGCCGTCATGTGACTGGTATGAAAAATGTAATGGCCTTTAGTTGATAGTTGTGTTGTGTTGTTGTTTAGTTGTGAAGAAAACTATTGACCGTAAATACCCAAAATACAGAGTACAACAATAAAATCAACATTTCACAATATTCTGCAACAAATACACTTTTTCATTTTACCATAATACAAGTGAACAAATTTTATCTTCAAATCACCTTCATCACTTAACATGTATGAGTAACCCTTATCTGCATTTGAACTTAACACATCAATCCAGGAAGTACACGTCTCAGTGTCTTGTATACAAGTAAAACAGAAACAGCCTCAGACACCAGACTGATGAAGGAGAGGTAGAAAAAAACGTTGAATACAGCTTGGCAACCGGGAGAAGAGTTGTGTTAATGTAAGAGAGAAACCATCCCTGCCAGTAAATCAAGGAGGTGATGCCATGTGTCTTTAAATTGAGAAACTGAGATTTACTGAAAATGGGTCAGTTATAAAATAAAACAAAATCTGGTTTCTCTTCCTTAATTTGTGGAGAGTCTGTCCTTCCCTTCTTAATTCTTACGCTAACACAGTTGTCTTTTTCTTTTTCTAAGTGCCAGCGAACATAAACCACGAAACAACACACCTTTCTTCTTCCTGTTTTATAATGCGTGTATTGTCTTAGTTTGTATTTGATTTTTGCATCTATCATTGAATTATATCATCGTATATGAAGGGCATATTGTTGTTATTGTTATTCGCATGGACAAAATGTCGACTGAAGAGAGTTTTAGTTTCATAACTTGTGTGCACTTTTTATTTAAATTATATTTTCTGCACGTTCTGTAGAATTAATGGCTCCATACCAAGCAATGCTGAGATCCGAGACAATGTCCTTACCTTTAAAGGACCAGTCACATACGACCTGCAAGGTACCTATGTGTGTGATGCAACCAACAGCATTGGGACACGGTCAGGCTCTGTGGAGGTCAGCATTATAGGTATGTTTACCTGAGGTCCGGGGTCATTTGATAATAATGATAAAGGGAAATTAAAAAGTATTCCTGATAATATTACCACTTCTAATCCTGCAGCTGCTGTGTACTGAACTTTTCTTCACATTTTTTTTCCTGCATGACTCTTACTGTACCTCCAAAGTTACTGTAAACCGTGCATGTGTTTGTTTGAATTTTTATTGATGTACGATTGTTTTCTCTGTAGAAAAGCCACTACCGCAGATTGCAACAGGTGATGTCATCAGTGTAATCGCCTTATTACTGGCTGCTGGAGTGCTCATGGGCATTACTATCACAGTCCTGGTGCTCAAAATAAGAAGTAGAAAAGACAACTCCTCGTACGTAAACGGTCCATTCTCCCTCCTGCCCTCTGTTTCACATGCGTGTTTGTTCCAAGACAGTTTGTCACCATCCTCATCATCCATCTTCTATTCTCTTTTCCTCCTTGATCAGAAATGATTCCCCGTCCAGAAAACTGTCCCAGCCAATAAGGAAAAGACCAGGAGATGAGATCCAGGTAAACTGCGTGTGTTGTTTGTAATTTACACATCACATGTTCAAAGGGTTGCCAATGTGCTTGAGTAAATTTTCCTCTGATTTTTATAAAATTGTGGCAGGTATTTCTTCACACTACTTGCTGTTCTATAAAGTAAACAATAATTGTAGAATAATAACATCATTTACAATAGAATGAATGCTGTAATGTTACTGCTGACTGTGCCGACAATAGTAAAGCTGATGTAAAATAATATATAAAGCTGCTATTACAGAAACCAACAATGGACTGTCCGTACAGAAAATAGTAGTCATCTCTATTGTCAGTAATGCATCAGTGCTACTTGGATGCTTGAGAAATACAATTTGCAGCACTAAGGATCTCAGTTCATTGAGTGCACGTTAAATAATCCCCAACTGCAATAATAAATAAATAGATGAATATTTGATTCCACATTCACTGACACAGACCAGTCAGACCTGTCAAACACCAACCACCGAGGACACAGCGAGGACGTCAGCCTCGTTCCCTCTCTTACCTGAGCAATTCTCTTTGTTCCTCACAGAAAACTCATCTCAGCAGCTTTGTGAATAACTCTAAAAAGAAACTCTTAGTAAGGAACTTTTAGTGGCTTTTATAACCTTTATGTGATTTTAAATTTCTGTCATCTATCTTAACATTTTGTGTCCTTCCACCATGTTGTTGTTTTTGTTCTGAAAACAAGTCTAACCAGTCTAAATAAATGAAAACACCTATGTGGGTGCACCATGGGTATGTAGGGTCAGTAATACCACTTAGAGACATGAACATGGTTATATTTGCTTATATTAGCATAACTTCACTAGCATAACCTTCATCGTAACAGGTTATGTGCATGACTGCAGGTAACCTTATTAGACCAATTGCTTCAGACCATTATTGATTTGTGTAGATATAAAACACTCTCTGTGTACTGTTATAATGTTCTTAAAGCAGAATCTGTACTATGTTATGTACCGTTTGTAAGGCTTTGTCTTAACAACTTTTATAACTGTTGAAATTTTAGACCAAAATTCCCTTCATTTCAGTGGAATCTCTGTGATCAGAGGATTTGCTTGTGGAGAGCTTTGCATGAATGTTAATTTGTGGTGTTTACCAGTTCCAAACCACCTTGACAGGGCTGACCTTTCAGGGATCGAAGAGAGGCAGAAAGTCCAAAATGGAGGAAGAGATATTAAATTAGCTGCGTGTTGCACAGCTTTTTCTTAATGGCCCCGTTCCTCTTTGTCCTTCCTTCCTTATTGTCTCCCTTTTTAAATTATAATAAATAATAATACATTTTATTTATAGGCTCCTTTCAAGGCTCTCAAGGACACCTTACAACGCACAGTAAAAAAATAAAAAGCTAGTACAAGGCATAAAATACAGAATAAATTAGAATAAATGTAATTCCATAAAAAATGAATACGATTAAGTGCTTGTGCTGGAGTTAAAGAGAGTAAGAAAGTTTGAAGAGGTGTGTTTTGAGGTGGGATTTGAAAACAGGAAGAGAATCAATATTACAGATGTCTTGTGGAAAAGAGTTCCAGAGTCGAGGGGCAACATGGCTGAAGGTCCTAAACCCCATGTTAGTAAGACGGGCAGGAGGTACAGAGAGATTAATGGAGGAGGAAGCACTGCTACGAGGTCAGAAACTCCAAAGTAAATACTATATGTACTGTTTGCATGTACAGCATGTATGTGTATTGTTTCTAAATGTGATGTCTCTCCTTTCTCCACAGCATTCAGGACGGTTTTATGAAGAGCTTCCAAACACAGCGGACTATGTGAGCTACAGACTGGCCTGTAACAAGGAGGACTACCCAGAGCCCTACTCCCCTCCCATCAACCCTCCTCTCTCGTTCCTGCCCCAGCACCCCTACCACTCCTCACAACCAACCACTGCAACCAGCAGCAGCAGCACCACCACGTCAAAAAACACCTTCTCTCCCCCTTCACACACCACGGCCATCTTTAAGTACCCCTCAGTACCGGGCCTGTCTTCTCCTCCTCCAGGAGTGGCGGCATACACTTTTCCCAAAGAGCAGTATGTCTGAACCGACATCTTGTTACAAACTCAGACCTCTCCAGTGAGCTCAGATTAAACAACCCGATTCAAACCCGAACCTTTCCCAAGAGGAGGTTGGAAAAATATGTTGAACTCTGGACCATCAGAAGGTGTCTCTGCACTGTCTGCACCATTGTGGATGGCTCGGGAGGTCAAAGGACAATGCAGCTTTTGTTGTTGCACCTGGAATTCAGTCCAATTTTCTCTCTTTGGTCTTATCTTTTACTGTGGTATTTATTCTTTGAAAAGGGAAGACTGCTGAACCATGTTTCAAATGTCTGCGAGCAAGTTCAAGTTTTAGGTTACAGGCAGGTCGAGTTAAAGATGATTTGACTTTAATTGGAATAAGTATATATTGCATGGATGTATTACATTTGATGGGAAAATACTTCAAACAGAATGGATGAAATTATCTACTGATGTTCCATGTGGTTGACCCCTTACTTTAACCTCCATGGTATCATTTTGTAATAAAAAAACAAAGAAAACAAAAAAAATACTATACTTTCCTACTCTCGATTTATCCTGTGTTGTACACACTGACCATCCCTTTACTGAGGAGCAGCAGGCCTCACCTTTCGGTTTTACCCTCTGTCCTGATGTAATACTTTCACTGTGTTTGTATTTTGTATCATTCATGTTTTTCTGCTTTCTGAAAAAAAAACATTTTTATTTACTGAAGACATTTTGTCGATTTATGATATTGATGTTTTTATTTGTGGTATCTGTGGATTTTAGTATTCATTGACACTGGTTGTTGGATGAACCTTGAATTTTTAGCGTTTAAATAAAAATGATCATTTAAACTTGTATCAGTGGTGTATACTAGACTGAAAACTACAAGCTCTTCTTCTCTTTCTTTACTCTGAAAAGCAATATTCTAATATTTTATTCATGGCCAGTATTAAGATGTTCACCCTGAAATATGTATTAACAATTAAAAGTCTACTGTACGATGTTTCATCAAAAATATTTTAGACTAATTATGATGGTTATTTTGTCAAAGACATCTCTGTTGAGTGTGATTTAAGCCACATTAGCATTATTGATTGATGTCGGAAAAATAACACACGGTTCACTTAATCTGCACATTTTTCCTAATACTGCTCCGAAGCAGCATTCAGTTAAGTGTATTATACAGTTCACCACAGTCTACTGTGCCGCACCAGTCCAGTGTTTGTAATGTGCTTATAAGCTGATTTGAGGACCCACAATAATCAAGAAGCATGAACAAGTTCAGCATGAATAGTCATATCCAAACACTATGAAGTTAATGGCAGAATTTCCACATGTACTAATTTATTCTTCTTAATGAGACTGGTAAGATTAATATTGAATATCTGACATATATACTGTATAATATATATATAATTTTTAAAGTAAGTATTTGATATATATATATATATATATAGATAGATATATACTGTTGACCCCTTATATACTGTATATATATATATATATATATATATACTTACTTTGAGTATATTTGATACTTAAAAATTGTGAGACAAAAAACATCCAAATATGCTATGCCTCTTTTATGTACAGTAGACCTATGTGTTTCTAGACAACTTTATTTAACATCTTCATCAATGGTATCGCTCCTCTCTGCTCCTTAATGTATGTTTTTTTTACAATGTACTATGATGCAAGTCATTTGTACCAACAAATTATCTGAGCTGAACTGTGCCATGTGCAGTATTTGTATTAACCCAAGTGTTCCCTGTTCGCACTGATAAAGTTCCGCACTCTTACAGTCTTAACAGGCACTTGGGCAATTACCAGAAACTACTGGAATAATACTGGAAATATGGGTATCGGGAGGTCACAGCCTCTGAGGTAAACCCTCTCTGCAATGCTGCATAGATCATCCTGGTAAAGGGGGAGATTTGCTAGGTCCTGTTCACTTCTTAAATAAGCACCAACAACAGATAGGATCACTACACTTACCACTTACACTTGTGATGTAACTCATGTAAACTACCATAGGAGAGCATAACACTTACTGTATAGAGGAACTTTAGTTTGGATGCTGACGCAAAAGACGTGAGTGACCATTTCCAGTCACACCAGTTTTATGTACTTGGCACCCGACCCCACCACACACACACACACACACACACACACACGCACACACTGTAACTACACGTTTGCCTAAACCGTCACAGCTTTAGCTAATTATTCTAAGATCAGTTCTGTCTCAACAACAACAGGATCACGAGTCAGCTGACCACCCTCACTGTAAAAACAATCAGAGACATCAGGACGGCTGATTCCTGCTGAAGACAAGACAAAGGAAGCTGACGCCTCGTTCAAACTCCTCAATCAAACATGTCTTTACACTAAAGGGGCTCAGCTTTGGACGAAACACATATTTATATCTTGTTGAATATTACTGATGTCTAAGGGTTTCAGCTTATATGACAAGCAAATTAATAATAACTGAAAGACAAAAACTCCTCCATGAATCCATTCAAGGCTGTTTATTGTTGCAGTTTAATAAGATCTACTTCATATATAAGCCCAAAATTTGGTGATACAGTAACTTTGATGTTCAAGAGGATCTAAAGTAGTGTCGGTTAAACCGATTATATTTGTATTTATTATATCTTATTTAGTTTAACTAGTATTTCTAGTATAAAAGCGAACATGGGGGCTTCAGAGAACTTTAAAGATGCTATAATCAATAATTTTATATCCAGATTGGATCACTTTAAGTGACACATCCATGGACATATCACCTGACTATGCAGTTCCTTTGAGTTTTACAGAACTTTTTAGTGACTTTTAGCTTATTTGTTTTGGTTCACTCTCACACTGGAGCTTTGTGTTCAGCTGCAGCTGTTTTTGTTTTGCTCTGATAAACTGACTGTACACTATCTGTCAAGCACCAAACAGCAGACAGGCAACGTAAGCAACTAGCTGGTGAACGTAGGGGAGCATTTTTCTTAGGAGTTGGTCGAGACTGAAACAGAGCTAAAAGATGTGTAACTAGGCAACTGAATGCCAACAGGTTTGCCATATCTGTCAGTCTTGTGTCTACAGTTTGTTTTTGATGCTCCCAAGTGTTCAGAAAATCAGTTAGGACAGATTTAAAATTAGGTTATATCACATTAGCTGGCAGTTATTTTTCATTTCCATCACTCCAGGGTGGACTACGCCTGCCTCTCTCAGGGCGTCCCCTGACTTTACCAGCCTTGATATTCAGCTTTAGCTTTGCATGTCTGAGAATGAGGTCAACAAAACCCGGACTGGTGTCATTTTACTTGAGGCTCAGAAGAGACTGTGTCACTGCCTGACAGTCAGAGACTGAACCACAGTGCTCTACTCACATAGTCCTGCTTCCCAGGGAGTCATTCATGATTAACAATGTGCGAGTGTTGTAAAGGTCACACATTAAACTATTCAGTATAAAATACATTTCAAGTCTTTTCAGATATTTACAATATGAACAGAAAGTAGAGTATGTTAAGAAAAATATATACTCAGCATGTTATGGTTTTAAAGTTAACAAAAGCAGAATAAAAAGCACTTTCCTACTGCATTCCAGTGTGATAAACCACCCAAGATACATATTTTCGGGTACATCTTCATATTCGATAATATTATTATAATTTTCCTTTATGAAATTTCACTTGTTGTGTTATTTTTATACGGATATAGATGAGTGATTGTGGCCCTCGGTCCTTATCTCTGCCAAGTGAGGAAAATTGATCTCTGTCCTGCATTCATTCATGACAAACATCTCACATTACATACTCATGGCTCCACTCAACAGTCCCTCCTCCTCTCTTTCTCCGTTATAAACACATAAACATAAACTCATCACTCGTGAAGAATCTTTAAAAACACAGGATGAATACCTGTTCCAGAGATCAGATGGTGTGTAAGTGCAGGATGGGCCGTGCGGCTTTACATCTTTACATGGTGGCTTGCGGAGTGTCGAGGTCGCAGCATGTTGTGAGGAAACACAGAGCATCGTTGTGAGATGCCAGATTTCTAAATCTATTTTAATCCTAATCCCATCAGTAGAGTTTACTCTGCTCTCTGGTCCTCACATGACCTCTGAAATTAAAATCTGGAGCCTTTAATTTTACAACTCACCCCAAAATGACTAGAAAACAGAGGGAAAAACAGTCTGATATTATTTTAACTAAATAAAAGGATGTCTTTGCTGAGCTCATCATCTCCAAAATCAGTTTGAAAAACTTGTGGTTCGCATAGCATATATATATTTTTTGGTCCTTAACATAATACTGAAACAACCAGCAAAGTGGAGTGAAACATAAAACAAGTCTTGTGTGGAGAAATGTTCATGTTAAGACCCTGGATATCACCTATTAGTTAATGTGCAGGTGTGTTCATAAGTGTATGTGTGCTTGTGTGTGTGCGTGCGTGTGTGTGTGTGTGTGTGTGTATGCGTGCGTGTGTGTGTGTGTGTGTGTTTCTGTGTGGAAAGCTAACCTGTCCACTCATGCGTCTGCTTTGTAAAATGGATGAGCTCAGTATCAGCGTGTCATTCTAACCGTGTTATTCTAACCCTGAGAAAGAGGGATAGAGAGAAAGAAAAAAACACATGAATAATTGAGCCCAAATCAGTTTAGTGACCCTCCGTCCCTTCCTACTCTCAGTCTAATGAAGTCAGTGCCTGCAACTGGATTCTCTTAAAAAACTTCAGGAGCGGAGAGAGGGAAAGACGTGATATCAGGAACCTGAGGGAAAACAGTTTTTGTTGTCCAGAAGGTTTCTACCATTCAATCATCTCTACTACATTTTTCGGAGTAAAGAGGTTGTTGGACTCAGGATCATCATGATACCATGGTGGCCCAACTGCTAGGGCTGGCCTTTTTTCTTCTACCATTTCTACCTACCAGTCTGGTCACCTTTACAACTTATGGTAAGGGTTTTCCAATGCCTTTGGATTCATTTAAACTTTTCTGAGTGACAGTTAATGATTTGGCTGATGAATATATTTGGACAAATTAAGAAGACTGCCAAAAATTCTTTAACATCGACTGTCAGTAGAATCTATTGTACAAATTTTAGGATTTGAAGTATAGCATGACAAATAGTTGATATTGGAGACTGATATTGATATTTTGAACTGTAGTTTCATAACAATATATTCATATTTTTATATATGTATATAAACAAAAAAGATCACTTAAATTTATGACCATGATATTTCCTGAATGGGAAATTTTAAAGTTGTTAGTGTTGTTTGGGGGAGAAACTATATAGCAGCAAGACACTCTCTAGATTTCCTCAGAAGTATCTTTGGCATTTTTGTAATGTAAGTTCTTGTTACTTATTGGCCAAGACATACCACTGATACCAATATATCTGCACTGAACTAAAATCAACGTATACATCAGCCTTGCCACTTTATGTGGCAAGTCTGGCTCTAATTCAAGTCAAGTTATAATTTAAAACTGAAAGGTTTTTGTTTCACACGTGAGGAGTTGTTTCTGATGTACATTACATCAGAGACAAAGGAACATTTCAACCATATCACCATAACTATTCACAGTTCTCTCAGAGTAACAGAGAAAGGGAATAGCTAAGGAAGCAAACGATGGTTGATAAAGTGAATGTTTATGGAAAAATAATGGGACTAATCCAGTTATCTGTTTTGGAATCCCTTATTAAACTATTAGAGTGTGTCTGAAACTTACAGTGTAATCAATCCTGTAATTGAACACTGGCAGGGCAAATGACACCACCATCTCCTTTTCCTTCACACACACACACATTTGGCTGCATGTCCGTGTGTGTCCTCTCCCTCCTCCAGCGGTGCAGATCAATCACAACGGGGAGGTGGTATACCAGGACACCAGTGTGTATGGGGTGGTGGGCAAAGCGGTGATCCTGGAGTGCGGCACCACTTTACCTGACATGTACATATGGAGCTTCACCAAGCCCGGCGCTGAAGCTATAAAAGCTGTGGTCTATGATTTGGGGCAAGGACCGAGGATCCAGAAGCTGGCTGAGACGCTCGGACAGCTGACGATCATCTCAAACAGTGCAGCTGTGAGCATCGAGAAACTACCTCCGGCTGCACAGGGCCTGTTCACCTGCCAGGCCTTCTATGACATTGAACGAGAGCCCAAAGTCTACTACTACTACGTGCACCTCACTGTCCGAGGTAAGATTTCACTTCAGGCAGGGGTGTAGCTAGGATGGAGGCACAGGAGGGGGACACACTCTTAACACCTACACCGTTATTCCATCAGCCATATGCAAAAAAGCTGACAACAATATATTGTCTGATATTCTGTTTTTCTACATAAACACATAACACAAACATTTCTAATGCAGATCCTTTAAATTGTCTACTAAGCAGGATGTTTGACAGTTTGATAATAAACCTGTCATTGCTCTCAGGTGAACAAAACATATCTTGTTCATCAAGTATCAAGCTGTACTCGGGTTCTTTGTGATTTGCCAATAATTTCATATAGATGAGGTTAACAGCACCTTGTACTGTGTTATTATCATTTCCAACCAATGGACAGAGTAGGGACAGATCTGGCCAAACAGGCGGATTCACTTTCTTGCCAAGCTTTTGATGAGACAGTCGATACCACTCATATCTGTACACTAAATATGAAGCTGTAGACAGGAGACCGTTAGCTTAGCTCTCCAGTTTGTCTCCAGAAAAAAACAGCGTCTCTGTGTAATCACCAATTTGTATTTTGTTGGCCATTTTGGATTTTACAATTAACCACAGGTCACTAAACCAGAGCATCATTAAATCAAAACGTGAAATAATCTTGCACAGATAAAAAAAAAACAACTTTTGGCTACTCTCTCAGCTTGGGGCCCTTGGGTGTCCATACCTTTACAGGCTGCAGATGAATAGTTAACATGAGCTGTCTGGATACATGGACACACACATGTACTGAACACTGTTCTTCATCTGCATTAGAGACAGTGAACATACCTACATGTTGTGTGACTTACAGTTCCGGTCAGTAAGCCTTACCTCCTGATGAGTGATGCTTCTCCGGTGGAAGGATCTACAATGTGGATGCGCTGCAATTTGGAAAATGGGACCGGACCGATCCAATATGTGTGGCAGCATGAAACCCGGAGTGGCAACATCTCAGTCTTTGCACAGGGCAACACCAGCGCGATCAACGTGACCGACGTCAACCGAAACCACACTGGCTGGTACCGCTGTGTGGCCACCAACGCCGTCAACAGCGAGAGCTCTAACCGGTTATGGCTGGACACCATCTGTGAGTATTTCTGGGTGGTTTGGGGTAAGATTTGGGTATTCAAACAAAATATTATTGTACAACGTATAGCTTTTTAAGACATCACAAGTGTTTATGAGTAATAATACTAGATCACAGTGCATGTTTGTTTTTTTTTACTCTGAAAGTATAAGCCCTTAAATGTCAAGAGGAGGAACAATTCACATTAGAAGAAAAATACATCAGAGCACATAAAAGTCATGAATCTCCAGTCAATACTTATTATTATTAAGTCATCACTCACACTGTTTAATGTTTTAGCCATAGGTCAGCTTTTTGTATATACTTAAAATTCTCACTTCATTATATTCCTTATCATTTGAAAAAACAAACAAACATTGTATTGTTTCTGCTTTGGCTTGTACTTCAAGTGTTAACACTTGGACTCCAGTGGTTTGAATTTGAGTCACAGAGACAGCTAAGCGAAAAAAGCGTTAAGAATCCACTGTACATCACCTGCTCAGCACCAAACAGCAGACAAACAGTAAGAGACAAGCTGGTGAACGCAGTGCAGCATGTAGCAGCTAAAGAGTCAGATATTCTCCTCAGGAGTAGGTGGAGACTAAAAACAGATTGAATATTGGACTTAAATTCACTAGGTGGCTACAAACACAACTCCAAATGATGAATTGTTGCAGGGTGGAAATATACTGTAGTTCTTAAGAGAATAACATGAATAGAATAGAATAGAATTGTATAGAATGACATGAGGTTGCTCACCTGTGTATGTAACATGTCCATTATAACTTGAGTGTGTTCATATCCTTTCTCTTCAGTTGGTCCAGACATTCCTCAGATAGACGTGACTCCGTACAGTATGACAGAGCGGGGATATTCAGCCCTCGAGCGAGAGACTGTTTCTTTACTCTGTCAAGCCCAGTCCAACCCGGCCAGTCAGTACGTCTGGTTCTACAACAACTCCCAGGTCTACACCGGGCCGCAGTTCACCATCACCAAGATCCTCCGCATGCACACTGGCGACTACGCCTGCTTGGCACAGAACACCTACCTCAACACCCGCTCCAAAAAAACCATCAGCTTGACTGTCTACTGTGAGTGTGATCTCTGACCTCTGACCTTGGACTATGCCACTACTTATTCTACTCCACGGCTGACCTCTCAGTCTTAACCTGTGTTCTTCTGTCTTGGTACTGCAAATGGCAAGGACATGAGATTAAATCATTCATTTTTGACATTGAAAGTACAAGACCAAGAGAACACAAATCATCTCATCTATATTAACCCTAAATCTACCTGATGATTTCACTTTCAAGTGCACCTCTCCTGTTTTTAGTATGACCCAGAAAACTCCTCTGCTTTCTCTGTTTTACTATTTTAAACATTCTTTCTCCATTCAGTACATCAATTCTCATATTTCAAGCTGTGCATACTCACTAAGACTTCAAAACACATCAAAAAATGCACATGCAAATGCACTCATACACCAACACACCAACACACAGCAGAGTGTGGAAGTGCTGCAGACCTATTCTCCTGTTCGGGCCGTCTAAGGGACTGTTGATGGGACTCTCTGGCAGGTACCTCGCTGTGATGTCACAGCCATGGCAAGTGTTGGTTGGCTAGAAAGCCAGTACTTGTCATTTCACTCTCCTGTTTGGTTTTGCAGAGTTTCTGCTGTTCTGGCAGATACTCAGATCATATATCTGATCCACAATTTATCACCCAAGAGCGTTAGAGACCATTGCCTTTCATCTTTCAAATTAGAAAAAACAGGCCCTGTAGTGCTGACTTGACATTTGCCTGTGTTAGCCAGCTCTATCATGAGAAAAGGTTGCAAGTAAAAAGAAAACTAATGAAAAGCACATTGTTCTTTTATAATTCTTGTAAGATGATTCTTAACAAACATCCTAAATACGTATATACTAGGCCCACAGGCACTTTCTTTGGCTCTGATGACCTCACATAACCCCCATCTTACACACCACTGCCTCGTTACGCTGTATTTTATTCCCACAGACCCACCCGATGGCCCCCCCTCCTGTTCTGTGCAGCCGGCTCTGAATCACACCTCTCTGAGACTGCTTTGCTCCTGGCCTGGTGGATTCCCCTCCGCATCCATCCGCTGGACTGGAGACCTAAAACGACTGGGACAGGAGGAGGCTGACACAGGGCAGCAAACAAATCCACTGAGCAGCACTGCCATCTTGCTGCCGTCTGAAGGCCTGAAGTCCAACAACAGCTTGTTCACATGCATGGGCTCCCACCCCGCACTCAAACAGTCAACTGAGTGCAGCACACGCACATGTGAGAATCACTAAGAGGAACAGACACAGGTTTGGTTTTATATGTTCACTGGTCTACAAACCTCTTACACGTCCCTTCAACCTCTTCCCCTCCACCAGATGTTCCACCTGCACTGCCAGTGTGTTTTGCCTATGTGACTAACAACCGGCAGTATTTGATGCTGTCCTGCTCCTGGGATGGAGGGGCCCCAAAGGCCTTGGTGTGGTGGGAGGGCCCGGGGGGCCAGGGCAAAGGCGGGCAAGAAAACTCAAACATCCTCATCCTTCGCTACGGCACTGCCCGTAGCGGGAAGCCCTACACCTGCCATGCTAAACATCCACTTCTGGTCCAGACCAAGACCTGTAGGCTCACACTGGGTCAGTGCACGTTGTCAGAAACAGACACCTTACAACAAATAGCAGATATGGTTTGTTAATTAACTCATTTATATATTTACTTGTCACCCATAGAGGCCCCTGTGTTGCTGACTCAGCGAAGAGTCGTGTCTGTATACGAGGGGAGCGATGTCCAGCTCACCTGCAACCTGAGAGCCAACTATCTTCCCGTCAGTGAAATCACCTGGTTCAACAATCAGGGTGTGGACATCCAAGACACCTTGAAGTACACGCTGCTGCGAACATCTGCATGGGCCAATCTGACTGTGAGAGACACGGATGAGACTCAAGACAGTGGCGAATACAGATGCACCACCTCCAACGCAGTGGGAGGAACTGAAATCAATGTCACTTTAGTGGTCAAGAGTAAGAAATTGTTTCTTTTCTTTCTCTTTTTTTAAATCCATGTTGTTGTAGCTTTTTGAAAGAGTAGTTTGACATTTCATTTAACTGCTTTCTTGCAGGGAGTTAGTTAGGAAGTTGAGAAGACTCATGTTTGTATGATAAATATGATGCTTTAGCCAGCAGTTGATTAGCTTAGCTTAGCATAAAGACCAGAAATGAGGGACAAAAGGTAGACTGGCATACAAAATCTAAATGTATAAATGGCCAGTTGTGGTTTACAGAGGTAATTGTATTGGACTATTTATTTTAGGTGTGCAGTGATTTTATAACATCTTGTCAGGCAGCAGTGGAGTCAAGCAGCTAACAAGCTAATTAACACTAAATACTTAGGGCGGAATTGACGACTGGAATTTGGTACTGAAACAAGTACTGGACAAATAAAAGTTTTGACCTGTTAGTGGTACTTGACAAAACATGAAGGGATCACCAAATTCTGTTAAAATTTTCGTAGCAATACATTTGGTTGTGTTTTTGCTTTTTATCAGGGCACCCCATGCCACCCAATGCCACCCTGATCAAAGTGATGTACAACGGCCGGCAGCGTAACGAGGTGGAGCTGGAGTGGCAGGTACAGAACGAGGAACAAGGAGGTTGGACAGGTTTCATCCTGGAGCACAGATTGGTGTCAGAGAGACCAGGAAGGAGAGGCAGCAGCAATGGTTCAAAAGAGGAGGTGGAGGAGAGGATTGGTCCACAAGTCTGGTACCGTAACATCATCCAGGACCCAGAAGTCAGGAGTCATACAGTAGGGAGACTGACCCCGACCGTTACCTACCAGTTCCGCATCACGCCCATCAACCACCGCACCATCGGACACCCTTCTGCACCAAAGACTCCAGGTATAGTATGTAAACATAGTGAGGAAAGTGTGGTCAGATTTTCAGCAGAGAACTGAACAAACACAGGGACTTGAGTTAGGGATGTCTTAAACAAGGTGGCCGGTGAGTTAGGTGATTATTCAAAATTGTTGATGCTCGTATATTGCTCTGATTGCTGTTACAGTGACTTTGATGACAGTCTAACATTTTTGTTTTTCTTTTTGTGTTATCCACTTAGGTGAAAGACTCATACACAAACAACAAAAAACACATACAATTACATACATCTCACCGCTTCACATCTCCCAGTCACTTCCTCTTTACCTCCTTCCTTACCTGTCCTCGAACTGGCCCTGTGTGCTTCTTCTTGTAAATTCTTTGTGTTAATTGTGCCATGTATAGTAGGATCTGGTCAAACCAATCCAGGTGTTTAGGATATAGAAAGGCAGGTTTCAAGGTAGGATAGGCCAGTGGTTTTCAACCCTTGTATTGTTGATGTATCAGGAAACATGGTTTACTTTAAAGTGAGCCTATGTAACTTTTGTTGGACAACAGTCTCTGTAGCTAAAAGTGAAAATTATGGGATAAAAATGCTAAAACAGTGCAGTAGTACCACAAGAAAATTAGTCATACATCAGTGACCTGACTCCGTAATGTCAGTTAAATAATACCTGCCTAAAATTTGCTAACATTAGCCATCATAAGCTACTGGTCATACCAGGCCAAGTAAGGTAGTAGCATCAAAACCACAGGACAGGACAAATGTGTTTTTCCTTCTTTTAAAAGTTACATAGTCTTGCTTTAACTTCATGATTTTTGTCAGCCAAACTTCCTCCCATTTCTTGTATCCTGGCTTCCACAGTGAACGCATTTCCAATCATTTGTGAATTTGCTGTATGTCGTGCTGCAACAACAAGACATGGGTTGAGAACCACTTGACAGAGATGAAACATGATGGAAAAAAAGGCGCGTTATGTCAGAGGTGTACTGTTTTGCAATGTGTAACTGTGATGTGTTGCAGCGGAACCACGCTACAACATGTACCCTGCTGTGATTGGAGCAGCTATAGGCGGGATGCTCTTTGCAGCCATCATCACGGCGCTGCTGCTCGTGTACATTATCCGCAACCGCAACAACAATCCTCGTGAGTTCTGCACACAATCAGCAACATCCTGATGACTTCTAGAATGAAGCATTTGCCCCGTTATGTGGCATTAATGTTCTATGTTCCTATCCCCACAGGACTACATGACATGCTGTTTGGCTTGTGAGTATCTGTATACCTGTTTATGCACCGTATAGCACCAACAATGAAAAATTAGCAGTTTCTAATGATGTGGACAAGTGATTAAGTGTGTAGACATGCCATTAAAAGTGTTTTTTGTTATGGTGTGTCCAGGCAGCACAGCCAGTCGAGGGAAAACATCAACTTCCCAGAGGATGAAGTGGTAGGAGGGTCAGAGGGAGGAATAGAGGATATTGGTGGATCATCCAGCCCAGGCAAGATGAACCCACATCAAACACACATTTATATAAATGTCAGGGTTTCCACACTCAGTAGGACATAAATATTTTGAGACTTTTTGGTGTCTTTAAATTACTTTTTATCATGTCCCCCTACTGGGGGGAGTAGTAGACTAATTAAGGTAAGATGTTTTCCAAACACACCAATACAATTCTGCCTTTCTTCTGCTTTATTCCAAAACGTATGCATACGGACCCTGCATCACTCAGGGATGAAGAGCCCCAAACAACAGTTACACATGGATTATATACATTTAGCCCGCCCGTCCCGAGATGCATCCTGAATGCCTTATTTGCCGATTTTATTTTTCTGCCTCACTCTAGTCTTTGGCAAACTGGGCTAGTGAGGAGCTTCCTGTTTCCTTCAGATTTCTATCACCTTTTTTTGCCTGGTTCACTACCAGCTGAGATTCATGGGGATCAATTCCCTATTGAAACAGGATGCAGCTCAGGTGAGCGGTCAAACAACGGTCAGTTTAGGACAGTGGTCAGAGAATGGTCACACAGCTACATGACAGTTCTCTGCAACACATATTTCACAACATTAATCTTTATAAAGAATAAACTATAATTTCCCTCTTGCATTTTTTTTTGCTAACATATATATATATTCTGAGCAAGCTCAGAGGTTTACTTCACATTTACACTTCTTGCAAGTCTACTCTTACAATGACTTGATTATTGTTCAATAAAGGGAATTGTCCTGCTTCCCTCCGTTTCCGTCTGTGAATCAGACAACAGATAGATACACCCAGCCCGAGGAGAAACAGTATTAGAATCACGGCTATCGGCAGGCCCCAAGGTCCCAGGTTTTTTTCCAGCCAGCTGGTAAAACTATCACTAGACTTTGATGGAGCAAGAGAATTAGCAATCTTCTTCATTTCTTTTAGAATACTTTCAATTTTATCTGAATTGTCTGGCATCAGGGTAACGCATGCACTCTGACACCATAATCTTACTCCTGGTCTTGCCATTTTATTCCACCACAAGTGTAAAGTTTGAGACGTCACCAGTATAAGCTGTTGAGCGAATGCTCTATTCTGATGAAACCTGTGATAATGAACTGCTGGTGCCGAGGATGGAATAGAACAGAGTACAACAGTGTGTGCCCAAGTGTTTATATTATATTCAAGTATTAAATAGTTTCAGTAGTAATGAGCTACACACACTGTTTTCCAGGAATTGGTTCCTGTTCCTATTATGTGATGCTCATGGAAAAAGGTCTCTCTATGTCTGTGGGAGTAATATGGGGTATTGCAATACTTCCCTTTTCTTCTCACTCCTCCTTATACAGGTTTTTCTCTTCTGTCGGAGTAATCAGTGGATTTTTAAACATCCAGTTAAGGTTACTCTTGTTGGGGCTGCTTGCTCTTGACTGCTTCAGTGTTGCAGACAGTCTGTGTCTGTTGCTTTTCTTCACTGCACAGGCTGGGCTAAGCCTTTGCTGCTCTGCCTGTCCGCA
Source organism: Seriola dumerili (assembly GCF_002260705.1). Lineage (NCBI taxonomy): Eukaryota > Metazoa > Chordata > Actinopteri > Carangiformes > Carangidae > Seriola > Seriola dumerili. The sequence continues at coordinate 4,635,757 of NW_019174704.1, forward strand.
GAGACCTGCTGTCCTTCTGGCATCCGCGTGTCCCACTCCTCAGGGCTCCCCGCTGCCTTCCTGCAGTGGCTGGGGTGAATCCAGGTTTGTCACCAGTAACACCTGGAAGGGTCTGGTGGTCAACAGGGTCAAAATTCATACTTTGAAACGTCAGTGTCAGTAGCATCTGACTGTATACACCATTATATTGTAGTCTGCTTCTATATATACATATATATATATATATATATATATATATACATATATACATATATACATATATATATATACATATATACATATATATACATATATATATATACACACATATATATATATATACACATATATATATATACACATATATATATATATATATATATATATATAAATAATGATTATGGCTTTAATGATAACATAAATAAGTGGTTAAACTTGCATCATTTGAATGGCTGATAAAAAAAAATAAATTAGCAAAAATAAGAGTACATGAGTATAAATATTTACCACACGATTATTTCGACGTTTCCGGATATTGTGTCCTCACCTTATTTTGAGTTCTTTTACCACTTTGGGATCGAGAAAGACGATGCGATGATTCAAGCGTCGGTTCTTTGCAACCTCTCCGGTCACTCAGCGTGGAGATGCCTGTGGGAGAGGCTCGGACTCCGTGACCATGTGTCCAGCTGCGCGCTGGTTCACCTGCTGGAGTAGACCAGTGATTCCTCGAGTTACACATACCGGACAAAGCCACATGCTGGACACGGTCATCACCACAGGTCACCAAGCTTACCTGTACTGTGTCGAGTCCACCTTGCTGCGCTCAGAGTTCTTTGTGCTTACTTTGACTGCGCCGATGTGCTCACACCGCCAACAGATACACCGCATGCTCTGTCTGCGGTCAAAAAGTTGTTGTTGCAGCTACGTGACATCACATCCTGCCAACTAACAGTCTGTATATGACTACAGTCCTGAGAGGAGATCTAAACAGGCACAATATCAGCTGAGGGGAATGTACTTTAGTTGAGCAGGGTTTAATAATAAAAAATCTTACTTTGATCTGTCATAGTTAAACAAAACTTGATGATTCCACGCTTTTTCAAAGTATTTTAAGTTTTGTGGAAACTGATGATTTTATGAGAAGTGCGTTTCAAAAAATCTTATCGTTCATCTACCATGATGCTGAACCTTGATGCTGGTCTCTTCCAGGTCCAGCCATGGCTTTACCCCGGGCAGCTTCACCCCTCACCACCTCACCCCTGAGTGCCACCACCCCCACCAGCCAAGCACCTTCCCCTGGAGATGATAACGAGCCTGTCAGCGTCACCATCACCGTCAAGGCTACGGGCTCATAATCATTTATCACAGACTCCCACAGTTGTAATTTAACCTGGAATTCCCGCTTTTGTAGACAGTTAGTTTGCACTGTCATTTCCGTATGTGCAGCTTGTGATCTCAACTCAACTATAATAACAGTTGCAAGGTGTCCTCATGTATCTTTCACTACAAAACTTGGTCATACCATCATTTGAAGCATGGACGTAAGGGTTCAGTTCACTTCTACATTAAATGATATGAATGTATACTGCTCAGCTGTCAGGAGTGTTTTTGTTTTTTAAAAAAGGAAAACTTTTATATTAACATGGATACTGGCTAAATCTGGGCTCATACCCTAAAATTATTCTTCTCCTCATCAGTGGTCATCCTCATTGTGTGCATTTATCATTCATCACAAAACCTTTAGGGTGCAATGCTGGTCTTTTGATAATTTATTCAAGACTTCGGACTGTATCATCAACAACTTCTCATAGACATAACATGGAAACACACACACACACACACACACACACACACACACACACACACACACACACACACACACACACACACACAACACACACACACACACCACAACCACACACACACACACAACACACACACACACACACACAGGTTGAGTGACAAAGTAGTAGTACACACACACACACACACACACCAACCTGAAGGTTTTGATCTTGATTCTAACAGCAAACTGAACATTATTGCTCCTTTAACAAGTGAGAAGTGGCTGCAATGACCAAGGTTTTCAAAAGATGTCATTCCTACTGATATAAAACACTTCACTTCTCTCACATGATAGAAGTACATGAAAACAAGAACCAGAACACACACAGAAAACAACAGATCACATTTAAAACATCAGTAGAACAAATAAATATATACAGGTTTTCTCTCCAATGTCAATGGCAGTAGACACCAGAAACCGTGAGGCCGAGGCTGCTCATGTGATGGGAAGTAAAACCTTCTGAGTGCTGATGATGTCACCAAGCTTTTGTTTTATCTTCACAAAGAGACGTTTAAACTCCAGACCGTCACCCTGAAAAGACACACAGACACGTCAACATCTCTCGGACGAAAACATGCTCTCATGCAATGAGTGAAATGTAATCGTAGACCAACCTCATTAGAGGATAACTTTCACATTGTGGCACATTATGTTAGTTAAACTTTTTACATATGAACAAGGATGTGTAAGCATGAAGTCATATTGCCTCAATACAGGAGACTACAAAGGTTACGTCCACACTAAAATGATCCTGTCCGGACGGCCATTTTAGCTCTGTGTCAGAAAAAAATCTGTCCATACTAACACACCTGAAAATGCACATCACATGACAATTCATGAACATGAGGCATGAACGTGCCAGTGTCATCATAAAGGAGATTGTCTACTGAGTAACTAGGAGATTCTGGTTAGTTGCAGAAAATACTACAAACAAAGAACAGCAAGGGCAGTTGTAGCATTATAAAATGCAGACTTTCAGGTCAGCAATGCTTTTAATTAGTTATTTATATTGAATTCATCACTGGCAGCTGTCACAGATAAGATCCAATGAGGGAGTGAATGTGGATGTCTTTGGTAACGGTAACATTAGCTTTGTGATTCGTGAGTTTGTTGCTTTGGCTGTTCTCTCTCAAGTGCAACGTTATTCATTTTTCATTCATAACTTTTTTTTTTTTTTTTTTTACAAGTTTACCTGTGGACATGTAAGTGTAAACAACAGTGTTAAATAAATGTTCATTTATGTTTCACGCAATTTTGTGTCTTATTTGTCATTGTTACAAAATTCTTATATTTTATCAGATTAAAAAAACAAAAAAAAAACAAATAAAAAATAAAGGCCATCGGCCACCCTGCTCCCTAAATATTGGCATTGGCATTGGCCGTTGAAAAACCCACATCAGTCGATCATTAGTGCCACTCTTTGAAATCCTCCTCTACCTAGATTTGCACTAGGCTTATAAAGGAAAAATGCATATTCACATAAACTATTATCTCAACTTTAATGCAGTAATGGATTATTCATTAGAAACATTACACACTTATGAAATACTAAAACCCACCTTAGACAGTCTGAAGTCCAGCAGCACTCTCTGATTCATCTCTAGCAAATGGACTTTGAAGATGAGCTTGTTATTGCGCTTGTCCAGGGTGCTCACCGTCACCTAAAGGGCAGAGAGAGGTTCATTATACTAAAGTGCATTATGGTCTGTAGTGGCTGCTGAAGGATTGTGTGTTAATACTAGTGGCCGCTGAAACAGGTAGCCTGGTTGTGTGGTCCAGGTGGTGTTATCGTTGCTCATTATGTATTTAACCTCTGTAAATATCTGAATCCTGTATATTCGAGCACAGATGTACCTGTTTGGCGCAGGTGAGCTTGAAGCCAAGTGCCAGGCCGTCACAGGTGTCTTTCAGGGCAGATAATGATGCATCAGCGTTCACAGCAGTGAAGAAACGCGTCATTCGCCGCACTAATCTCTGCCACGGCGACTACACAAACAGAATAAGAAGAAGTGGTTAAGACATGAAATAACTGACAGCGTTATTTGCATCAATCTAGGTACGTTAAAGCTGGGAGTTCATTACACATTAATATGCTTTGTATAGATTTTGATACATTTGAATGGAGAGCAGAAGAAGCAATTACACAACAGGACATGTTGAACATTCACACACATTGTCACAGGTATTATAAAACAAAACACAAATAGATGCAGGGTATGTGACCTACCTGACTGGCTCCTGGCGTGCCCAGTAGTTGACTACCCAGCAGCATGTGCTCCGGCTTGGTCGGCTGGGAGAAGCTGACTTGACCGTCAGTCTGACTGATTAACAACATGGCTTCCCAGCCACCTGCTGCGAGGTCAGGCTGAGAGCTGGAAAACTGCATCCTGTCATCACTACAGAGGGAGGAATGTGGTTTTAAGATTATAGGCATGAAAAGAAATACACCTTTGAGTTCAAATAAGAAAAAAGGGAAGCTCTAATAATAATAATAATAATAATAACTTAGATTTTTATACCGCCTTTCAAGGTACTCAAGGCCGCTTTAAAGAGTAAGAAACACAAAATAAATAAATAAAACAACCTGTTGGAACGGGATTTGAGTCCCACATCTGATCGAAGGAGTTTGTTTCCTCCTGAGCCCAGAGAACCTGGTGGCTGTTTTACAGCTGCAGAGAAGCACAGACAGAAATCAGCCCAGTGAACATTTAGCAGTCAGTTGAATTGATTTTGTTATACCGATACTGAGACTTGCCTTGAGTAAACCAGCGGTCTTTCTGTATGTCTGTGATGCTGATGCGTGCATCTGGACTGGCCAGCAGTAATTTGGACAACAAACCTGAAGAGGAGTTGCATGTGAATGAAATAAAGCTCCAAGACCATTTCGAAAAAAAAAAAAATGGATTTAAACTTTTGAAACAAACAATTTGAAACATACTAAGAGGCACTGGTTGTATTTTCTTCCAAGGAGGTAGATAGGTTTTCTTTTGAATCCAATCTGAGTACTCTTGACAGGTCTCAGTGGGCTGGTCCCATGGTAACTCTGACAAAGCAGCAACACAAAGACAGTGACAAAAAATTTCCACACATCTACTGCAAAGAGACGATGCTGTTGCAAGAGAATGAACAGAAAAGGAGCATATTTTTGTTCTTATTTATTTTTATTGCATTTTAGCCCTTTGTACAATGTACATGCAGTATTTAGTTCAAAAAACCCCTGAATAAACAATTTGACATGTTCTAGTCTCAGTTTTTTCCCCATTATAGCTACTTGGCATGGAACTGATTTGGAAACAGCCTCATGAGAATGTCACTGCAGCCACTCAAAACATCCTATTTCACAGTCAGAAAATCACCTTGTAACTGTATTTTGGAACGGGTAAAGCACATTTTGTTTGGTTTACAGTATGAATATTCTATATCAGTAACCCATGGGTTTTCAAAGTAGGACACTGTTGACTTTTTGGTCGATAATACGTCCACGTTTTAATAACAGAGCAAATATATGTATATGAATAGAGTGTCATTGTTCCAGGTATATAGGAACAATGTTGACAGTCTTTGTATTATTTTGATTTGGGGATAATCATGCTCTAACTTTTGGAACAACAGTGCTCATAATTTGGGCGCTTTGTGGAATGTAAACAGGAAGTATTAGCTGTGGGCTGCATTTGTACCCCATTTCTTTTAACCCACTTTTGTTTAAACTCTGGCAAACTGGCACCACTAAAAGTATGCCAAATGAGTCATTTACAGTTCTTGTTTACAGTGTACCCATGGATATACAGACAGCTGTCACAGGATTACTTTGATATGGAAGAAGATTTTAAAATGTGATAATTCTCAGGCAAGTTCTAGATCTCAAGGAGCATATTTTTGGAGCTAATGAAGTCCTTGGGAAATGTAAGTCACATAGAATATAAATGTCTGCATATTGAGATTTGACAGATTTATGACTCCAGGAGGGAGTACGAATTTTGATGCAACAAGTACCTTAATAGCTTTCATAAGCCTTATGTCATAGACTCTGCAGCAGTTCCAACTGCCAACTGCATTGTTAAGTGGGCCAAACTATAATAAGACCTTTAACGCTTATATAACAATAAAAGTGTGGATTGGTGAGGAACATTTTACATGGTTACAGTCTAAAGTACATATACAGTAAGTAATATAGTAAGCTACAACATGACCACAAACTGCAGCTTTAAAAATGGCCAGAATTGAATCAACACTTCTCTGTCTTGCAAAAATCTAAAACCTTCACAAAGACGAGGCTATTGTTATTTTAACAGAATTGCGTTTCAAATTGTAAACACAGACTATGTGATCTTACCTCCAGCCAGCATGGCAGTGAGGACTATCCCACAAGCCCAGATATCTGCCGGCTGAGCTTTGTACTCCGTTTGGCTGAGAAGCTCCGGAGCCACGTATGGAAGCGTCCCACAGAGTCGACTTAGAAGACGTTCTCGTCCTTTGAAACGAAACATCGTGGCCAGGCCGAAATCTGTCAGCTTCAGGTTATCTGAAGGTAAAGAACAGCAACAGGCTAAGGTTATAATAAATACTGAACAAAATTATTCCTTAAACATGTCAATACACATTGTGTTTCCTCACCTTTGTCATCCAGCAAAATGTTCTCCGGCTTTATGTCTCTGTGGGTAATGCCAACACTGTGGAGGTACTCCTGCAAAAGTGCAACTGAAAATTTAATGACACCACAAACTGGTGCAGGAGATCACATCGACAAACAGATTTATTTCACTCACCACAGCTGCTATTAGCTGCTGGAAAAATCTATGGGCATCTTTTTCTGCCATTCCCACATCAGGCTCTAAAATGAAACAAGAGCATTTCAATAACCTACATGAATAACCACCATCCAAACATTTCTACAGGGCTGCAAACAGACTGTTGATCAGGCTGATATCAGACGTTTAAGTATCTACAGAGATAAATTAGACTCAAAATGGTAACAAATGTGTATTACATGATCTAACGCCAAGCGGTGGGGCGCTACAGGGAACACTTTTCAACTGGGGGACAGACGGACTGATATTTGCAGGCGACTGAATAGTCTATAGTTGGTAAATGTACATGTTCTAATCGAGGGACGACAAGCTCTTTGCCTGTTTAGGAAAACATCTTTCCCACTTTCAAATTATACAAGAATTCACCGAAAGTCCTGTACGCACATTTAACAATCTGTAAATAAACATTAAAGAATGTCACAAATATCCTTACAGATTTGTATACACTGGAGGCTTTTTGAAATCAAAAGTTAAATTTAGAAATATTTATGTAAAATATCAATATTTATTCAGGCTGTGATGTGTGCATTTTGTAAAACATTTCTGACTATTTTGAGTCTAAATTCTCAGCATACGTATCAGCTATAAACTATACTCTGCCTATTTTTATAATTGGTTAAGTACACCAATTTTAATTTGAAGAGCAAAATGCATAGGGCAAATAAAAATCAAAGGTTGTATTTCCAACCATGTGTCAGTCAAGTAAATTTTAAATTAAATTTATACAAAAATAAATAGACTCAAGAATGAGCTGTGGGTGAGGCAAGTCACGGTAATTCACAGTTAATTTTGAAGAGGTTTTTGATGATCTGAAACTGAATACTTGGTTACATTGATTCTTGACATTACAGTTGTAATGTCTACCATAACTATCAGACTTTCGGTCACACCCTCCAAGAAAGCAGTCCTATGTTTGCCACCTGCAGTTGTCTCACTCACCGATTCGGTCGAAAAGCTCTCCACCGGTGCAGTACTCCAGGAAGAGGTACACAGTCGGCCCTTCCTTCCGATGGCCAAAAAACCGTACAATGTTGGGGTGATTGAGCATCTACCAAACAGGAGTAAATGTTGTAGTGTAAGTGCACAGGTCATGATTTACATAAAGCAATGTTCTCAGCCAGCGTTTTTGGTTAAATAAGTTTTAAAAATTCAAATAACCTGGTTAACACACTTTATACTCTTACACTTCAGCCAGTAAACACTGACTAAATTGAAGGTGACTGACCAACCTTATGGACGCAGACCTCCTTCTTGACATTTTCAGCACACTCTTTAGCCTGGGAGGTATCGATCACCTTCACCGCAACTGCCTCCTCCGTCTGCCTGTTCACCAGCAGCCTCACCCTGAGGTCACAAATACAAAGAGGCGACAGCCATTCAATGACAGAGAACGAGACGAAAAAGAGAAGAAGAACAGAGGCTGTGATGGAGAGTTAAAGTTATTCTTGTATCAACTGGGCAAGTACGAACATAGTTCTCTGAGAGAAAATCAATAGTTAAAAGGGAAATGTCACGTGAGGGGAAACAGATGAGTGTCAGCACTCAGCGGCAAACTTTATTAACTGACAAACCAAGCAGTGAATTTTTAAATTATTATGAATTCAATAATAATCACAATAATTATTATTATTATGATTATTATTATTACAGCTTATCAGATTATCAAGTGGCTCTTTTGACTTTGATGTATTTTACACTGAAAGATTTCTTTGCTGGTTTTAGAATAAGTCCTGTAAAAAGTTTTATTTTTTAAATCAACTCCATCACCTGGAGATGCACTGCTATGAAGTAAATAAATGGTATAAATGACAATGATATAGAAGGACTCATACTCTCCGTAGGCTCCTTCTCCCAGTGTCTGAACAAGGTCCCAGTCCTGCACAAAAGGTACCGCCATGCTAAAAACAGAAGCACACACACACGCGCACACACGCACACACGTTTTCCTGTTTTCACTTCATGCAGATACTGTCACTTCTAAGCAGTGTCTGCTCATTGAATAATTACATTGATATTTTATCCGTCAAAATGTTGTTCCGTAACGAAGCAACACTGTTGTATGTCATGAACTCACATGATGCACTCAACCAAACAAAACCAGCAGGTGCAAACCAACTTGTTGACTCGCACTTCAGTAACTATCTTACCTGCCTGTCTTCCTCAGCCAGCCGCGTTTTGAAAATTTACTCGACAAACTTTTTCATGTGTTTGAGGCAGCGACTGCAGTGACTTCAGCACAAATTTGGCGCGTTGTTGTTTTCGCTGGTGATAACTTCCGACATGCTCGTCACTTCCGCTTCCACTTCTTCTTCTTTGAGGTTTTATCGGCAGCGGTCATCCTTAACGTTGCTTTACTGCCATTTTTTGGAGTTAGCTGAGTACTACAGTGTCCACTTTGTAGTTCTTCCACAGGGAGGCACTAGAGAAAAGGCCATGGGCTCAAAACGTTTTTGCTGATGGAGGCATGAATGTGTTCAGTCTATTTCTAAGATTGATAGATTATGAGGTCAGTTGATATTTCGGGCAAAGAGCCGGTAAATGCAAGTGTTCAAAATGAAAAATGTTTTCCCTTTATAAGGGGATTCTACTCAATCAATTATGTTGAATAAAATTTAATTATAAATGTTCCACTCCACAACATGAACTGTGACAGACCAATCAGTCTGTCCTGAAATGAGAACAACTACTTAATTGTCACTGATGTCAAGTCTCTCTCTGCCAACTGGAAAGCCCACATTTAACACATGTAATTCACAAAGTTCACTAAAGGAAACACTACAGTACTACTTGTGTGACGTCTTTGCATCAATACAGTGACATCCCTATTACCTGGTCTTGATCAGTTGTGACAACAGCTCTTTGAAAAGCTGAAAAAAGTTGAAAATACATATCAGACTTTTAAATCATTGCTGAAAATAAAAGTTAAACCCTGAAAGAGTTACTGAACAGGTCCAGGGACCCAAGAGGCCAGAGGCTCTGTTTGAAGAGACTTGTAACACACCCACTGCAGTACTTTGCAGTGACGTTACAGGTTCTTGATTTGACCAACCAATCTCAGCAAGGGGCACAAGACCACAGAAAAAGTTTAAAAGCTTGGTTTATTGCTTCATATGAATAAACTAAAAATCAATGGGGAAAACATCTGCGCTTATGGCGATACTCTAATTCCTTAATTATCAAGAAAGAAGGAGAAAACAGTCAGTGTTCTACTCACAAGAGAGGAAGCGAGAAGAGGCCAAGGCCGAAGGTAAGATGCGGCGCAGGTTGGTTGCCTATCTGGCACAAAGCAGACATAAAGTCTCTCTACCCCCAACATACACACCCAAAACTACTCATAATCAGTGCAAATTGGTGTTAAGGTGATGATACAGGGCTGTACTATTGTAGACTTAAAAGTCAATCAAATGACTACAAAGAGATGCAAGATGTTCACAAAAAAGACACAAAATAACCCCAAGCCCACGCAAAACAACCACAAAGAGATGCAAAATGACCACAAAAAGAGACACAAACTGAAAGAGACGCAAGACAACTGCAAATAACTTCATACGTTTTCCTGTGCCGACATTTCTTAAAAGAGATGTTTTTCTCAATCAAATGTCAGAAAGAGCAACTATTAAACCAGTCTGGGATGACTGGGAATTCAATCAATAATTGAATCAACATGCCAATATGTAAATCTCCACAGTGCCTCCCTATTTCGGGAAATGATGAGACAAATATTTGTTCTTGGTACTTTGTACTCTGGTTAATCAATTACTTTTTGTTTGTTTTGTTGTTTTTTAATGCAACATGTGACTGTGTGTGTACACATGACTGGAAATCCTGGATCAAAGACAGAGAAGCTATGGCCTAGTTAAGGTCAGGACACACAAAAAAACAAAGCAATGCTTAGAGAGAGTACTATTTAGACTACAACGGTAAAAATTAATAGTCAAACTTAACTGTACTGAATTTATTTAAATGTTCCCAATCTTTCAGACAAAAGGGTCAACATATAAGATTTTTCTTTCCCCTTTTAAGAGTTTTAATATTTGAATGCACTACCAGTTATTTGAATATAGTAAGTCAAAAATATAGTTAATTAAAGGTGCTTTTCGTATTTCTACAGTATATTAATCAAGTTGGTTTTAATGAATTATTTTTATTTTAATCTTGAGGTCTTATGCAATGGTAAAATTTGGTGGAAATTTGTTTGTTGTGTCATAGAGTATTGATCCCCTTCTATTTATCATAAAGTTAATAAGTACCAGGATGGTCTTTTATGGTTCAGCCCTACTCTGCAAACATTGCTGTCCATTTTGCAATAAATGTAAGGCTCCTGCAAAGTCCTCTCATTTTTATATTGTTCCCCAGTTTATGGTTCACCATGGGATTTTCTGTCCCCTGGAGCTGGTTTGCTGCTCTTTCATGTGTCCTCTGCATGGGTAAGCTAATTTTTTCTTTAGATTTTAAAATACATATATATTTTTTTTATATGTTATTTTGAACTTTCAAATGTGTCAAACACCCATGTATTTATATTTATAGTAACCTATAACTAAGGCTGTTTTTTGTAAGATATAATAGAATTGACATAATAAACTTAACTAAATAATTTACGACAAAAATTTTCAAAACAAATGTGTGTAATTTGTCAGTAGCTTTAAGGATTGAAATAAAAATAATGTATATTGAAATTAGGAAAATTAAATAGCTGTTGAAAACCGTTATTAACAGCAATTTCAATATTGACATTAAAATTTCAGTGGGAAAAATACCATCCTACATTTCCCCAGTCAGAATGTTTGTTTTCTGAAATCTGAAATTTTCATAAAAAGTTTTGTTTAGTCATCACGTAATACTACTCACTTTATGGAAACAATTCTATAATGTCTGGCTATGGAGGGAGCTTCCTAAAATCTTGGCCTCCATGGCCCAAACCTGTCCTTTCTTTTCAGGAGGTGAAGTTTGGTGTGAATGCACAGAGGAAGGTATGGAAATTGAAGACGGTTATTACTCACTGACCAGGCAGCTGCAGAGTGGCAGCATGTTGTTCTACAGTTGTAAAAAGGGTTACTATCCATACCCTGTTCTGACCCGCACGTGCCAGCTTAATGGCAAGTGGAGACCCGAAAAGTCTTCGCCTCAGATATGCAAACGTGAGTTATGTAGTGATGACGTTTCTCCGTTTGCTCCAGGCTGACTGCTCAACATGACAACTTAGGTGCTTTTGTTTTGTTTTGCAGTGGTTGAATGCCCAGATCCAACTGTGCTGGAGTATGGAGATGTCTCCCCTCCTCAGGATAAGTACTTTGTTGGAAATGAGACCACGTATGAGTGCTACTCTGGACATAGACTGCGAGGCTCATTCAGACGTGTTTGTTTACCAAACGGGAAATGGAGCGGCTTCACTCCCATCTGTAGCCGTGACTGTATGTCCTGAACAGCAATCTGCTTTCTTTCTCACTCTCCTTTGTCGTTTCAAGGTTTGGGATACACCCTCATTTGTAACTTTTGTATGTATGAGTTATCTTTCGTCTTTTGTGTTACCACAGCAGGAGATAACTGTCCTGATCCTGGTGTCCCAGCTGGTACCATGAGAGTGGGGAACCTATTTGGAATTGGTGACAAAGTGAAATACAGCTGCAGCAATAATAACCTGTTTTTGGTGGGGTCAAAAGAAAGGACGTGTCTGGAGAACGGCCAGTGGACCGGCACAGAACCAGAATGTTACTGTAAGACAGAAACCCACACACACTGTTTTTTTTTTTGTTTTTTTTTTTTTAACAACAACGTGTGACATTCCCGGAACAGCTATAAGCACTGTTTTACTAACTAGTTTTGATCAAGCAAAGTGAGCTCGACTTAGTTGTGCACTCTTGTATTTTGTTAACAGTATTAACATTTAGACAAGTTCAGGTTTTGTTCCGCTGGTCTTGCCCTTTCAAAAATGCAGCCACCTGGTTAGTGGTAGGAGGTCAGTGAGGCATCATATCCTACCAACAATAACTGGTTTGAAGAGACCAGCAGATGCATGCTGATGATCCCTGACCTGCTTCCAACATTTACATGCTGCCTGAAACTACTGAGAGCTAATCCCCAGTCCCTGCGTTGATGGGCGAGAACTTTTACTTTTACCTTGTCGCAATTAGGCCTTTTGCAAACTTCTGTTATTGTGGCTTTTGCTTCTTGCAGACAAACACACCTATGACAGTCCACTGGAGGCCTCAGAGGCATTTGGCAGTGCAATCAAAGAAAGCCTCACCACTTTACAGCCCAACGGTAAGGAACTAATATGACAAATGAACTAATGAACTAATGATGTTCATGGACTAATATGATTGTTAGCATTATTTAATAGCAATGCTATATGGTCATTTATGTTATAACAGCATGTTGAGAGGTACATTTGTTAAGTTAGTCAACAAACATAAAAACTCACTCTTCTTTATAAGGACATAATACCTTATTTCTGAACATATTAATCTAAGAAACTGTATAGGTATGAATGTTTCCCTGTAACAATGCAGAAGACACTGCATGGTCTTCCGTGATGATTTTGTCTCTAGGCAAAAATGGCATTTAATGTGTATGGCAAAAGTAACAGTATTTCTAATGAATTGTGCAGGTAACGAACAGTCGGGGAAAAATTTCAGGATTTCAAAAGATGGGATACTTAACGTGTATATTGCTGTGGATATTTCTGAGAGCATAACCGAGAAAAATGTCACTGATGCAAAAGATACTATCATAAAACTTATTAAACGGGTAAGAAACAAACAGCTCTCCTTTTGATTAAAAGTTTTACACAGTTTTTTTCATTGTTATTGTGACAGAACTCTCTATTACAATATGCTGAATTTGCAGTTAACAGTCACCAACATTCTCCTGGGACTAGAGATATATTGGGATTATTTTGCTAATTGTGGGCTCCGTTTAAAAGATGCATATGGGGTGAAAGTACAGACTGTTGCTGATTGGTGTTGGCAATACATTTGCTGAGTTGATAAAACATGTTAGAAATACTACTTATTGTGACCAATCTCAACATTTAGTCAATCACTTGATCTTATAAGGAATAAAATTAAAATGTTAGAGTTTATATTGCCAGTAGCCTGGGTCAGAAATGTCAAATAGATATTTAGAAACGTTTACACACTTTTAGAAACACATTTGGCACGCTGTACACGTAACATGTAGCTACACAATCTCATTCCATTTGGTTGCCAGGGCAACAGCTCCTTAGAATTAAATTTCATTATGAATTATACATTATAATCTTGATTGATGTTTCTTGGCAAGAGTCCCTTGGCTTGTTGTCAATGCACACTATGGGATACTCTTTCTACTGATAAATGAATCAATTACTCAACAAAATAACAACCATAAGCAGTTTGATACATAAGGAGGTGTTGCATTAAAAAAACATGTGTCACAGCAGCTCCACAAGTTTACATGTGTTTACAAAGTTTTGTCAAAATGTGAAACAATATTAAAGATCATACACCTTATATTTAACTAATCTGCTTCATGTCTCCACAGATTGCCAGCTTTACTGTGTCTCCAAACTATGAAATCTTCTTTTTCTCTTCTGAGATAATTGAAGTTGTCAACATTCTTGATTTTTTGCAAAACGGAGTACAGCCAATAACAATCATTGAAGCCATTGAAGCTTTTGAAATAGGCGGTGAGTCAAACAGATCAGAGATGTTGTTGAAAGCTCAAGTTTTGAATACATGGTTTGATCTTAATGTTTTACTGTGTATTTGGACTGAAAGACCACAACACTGCTGGGACAGATCTGACACTCACCTTTGAGACCTTCTTGTCCAAAATGGCTTTCATAAAGGACAGAGTTGGAGAAAAAAATTTTACAGAACATCATCACATCCTCATGCTTTTTACAGATGGTAAGTTCAGCCAACTTCAGGGTTTAAATATCAAATGCTCTCTATGTTGTACATGATTTTAACACACTGGTGTCTTTCATTGCAGGTGCTTATAATATGGGAGGTTCGCCTTTACTAGCTCTGCAAAAAATAAAGAACATGGTATACATGGACCATAGAAGTGGAGAGAATCATCCAAGAGCAGAATTTCTTGGTGAGTTTTATGATATATTATATGATTATATGATTTCTGTTGCTATATTCACTTTCATCATTAGGCCTCACTACCATTGTTCAGATTTTTCGTTACAGACACATGCTATATGATTAGTAACATTATTGAATTATTATACAGTAATGCCTTGCTAGCAGCTTGAGCAACAGAATGTGTTTTAATGCAACGGAGAGACCTCAATTTATCCTGTTATGTTTCATTCTGTTACAGACATTTATGTTTTTGCCCTTGGAATTGAAGTCTTTGATGAAGACCTGCAGCTACTCACAACAGGGCTTGGTGGGAAGCATTACTTCAGATTGGATCAGATTACAAATTTGCAAAAGACCTTTGATGAAGTAATTGGTAAGGGATCTCAGAAAGTGAGGGCAGAAAGTTGTATTAATCTGCTAACATGTTTGAGTAATTTCTATTATTAGTTCAACTATACTGTGGGCGTGCATTTGTGTGCTAATATTTACCCTTGATTTCATCTCCACCCTCGAATTTGACACAAAGGAGGTATATGATCATAACTGGCGAGAAAAACATGCTTCTCTTGTTTCCTAAAGTGGTTAAGAGCAGGCAAAATCATCCTTCTTGATCTCATGGTGTATATGATAAAAGTCCAACACCACTGATGTTACATGGACAGATACGATAAAGTCACCCACTGGATCCCATTGATTATATACTTATACAGATCATATATCTATCTCAATCAAGAGAATTGACCATTAAAAAACGTCAAACATACACAGTGTTCCCATTAAGAAGAATAACACTTAAAATCTAAAGATGCCAATGTTAGTCTGCATGTCTTTGGTAGAGAAATGAAATATCTAAGCAACTATTGTCAGGACATTTCATACAGATATTCATGGTCCCCAGAGGATGAATCCTAATGACTGTGCTGATCCCCTGACTTTCCCTGTAGCACCACCATGAGGTGGACATTTTGGTGGTTCAGAGTGAATACATTGAAAACTGTGTGATGGATTGCCATGAAATTTGGTTCACACATTCATGTCTAGCAGCCTCAGCTGTACCTTATGTTTAGTGCCAAAAAAGCACATTTTATTAGACTTGGTGTTAACCTGTGTTCTATATCTGGATATATTATCTGAATAACGACATTTAATCCACAGATTTTTGCACCTACATCTTTTATTAATATGATCTCAAAATGCAAAGCAATTAGGACAGACTGTCGGACTTGTCAATATACAAGGCACATTTCAGGTCAAGGGACACAATGCCACAAATAGACAAACAATTTCTAAATCAGTTTTTACTGTAGCTTATGTCAAGCTTGCTATTTGATTTTGCGTATTTACGTGTGTCCAGTACAAACCTGAAGCTAGGGAGGGACTTGTCACGGATATTGATTAGCATTTACAATATCCAGTGGCACAGAATGTGTATTATGATGACATATATTTGGCATATAACAAGAAATAATGAACAGTTAACACAGGGACAAAGGATTAAAACTGGGAAAATGTCATTTTCATTTCATGGGGCTTTTAAGATAGCAACAAGAGGCGGTGTTAGATGACCTTTAACCTGACCTTTTTTTGTTTTCTTAAGGTTGTGATCAAACTGTACATCTGATTGCAGTGCAAGCCTGACCACCTCCAAATGTTGTCTGGCTGAAAAATGTGAAATATTTTTTGAAAAAAATTATGTCACTCTGAAAAAAAGCCTTTGCCAAATGAATATAATGTTTATTGAACCTTTACTCTATACTGATATAACCACGTATGTATTTGCATCAATGAACATAAGAAACTTTGAATTACTTATTTGTAATTACTGTGGATTTTTTGTTTTTGCATGCAGACGAAGACGCTGTTATGGGTCTCTGTGGTCTTCACAAGGCAATAGACAGCTACGGCTACAAGAGGGAAATGTATCCATGGTCAGCATACATTAATGTCGAGGTGAATGTTTCAGTTTTTCATTGAACCTTATAATTTATTTATGAAATAAGTCCAAATATGAATATCACAATACGTAACATAATTATTTAGGCATGAGAATGGCCAAATGTCTTCACTCCTCCTAAAGCTAAATACTTGACTTAGTGACAATACAGTGGATTCAGAAGTAGGATTTTTGGCCTTGTTTTGTTTTTGTTTTTTTTTGCTTCCTACTTTTGAGTGTTATATGTTATATAACTACTAAACTACAGTATGTATTTATTTATCATTTAAAACTTAAGACTGGAGAATCAAAGACGAGATGCCTTGGCTCTCTGGTGACCGCGAAGTTTGTTTTGACTGCTGCACACTGCTTCAAAAGAAATGATTTACCTGAGCACGTCACTGTTGAGATTGAGGATGGCCATGGCACAAGTAAGCTTACTCAAGCCTCTTCTCTTCAGGTATCTGAACATGACTTCCGGCATTTTAGCTATCATAAAAACAATCGGAGCAGTATCTAATTCAGTTTTTTGCTTTCAAAATGGATGTTTCTAGTTTTCGAAGTCAAAACCTATGCTTTGGTCCAACATTTTGATTTGAAAAATTTGTTTGACAAAATGTTCTGCTCTTCACTGATGACAGTAACAATTATACTAACACTTTCTCATTTTGTCTCTTTTACAGTGAAAAAAGTTAAAAATTTTTTTCTTCATCCACAATATAATGTTAGTGCTAGAGTGGATCAGGGCGTGCTGGAGTTCTATGACTATGATGTGGCTCTCATCGAACTGAAAACAGCTGTTGCAACCACCTATAAATCTAGGTCGGAACTGGTGTCCCACAAATACTGTCATTATTAGTTGGATTTGATGATTTGATTAGGATTTATTGATAAAACAGTTCTTACTATGAAGACAATATCCTGTGTTACAAATTGTTCACTTGGAACATCACCCTCTTCATGTCAAATTGTTTTTGGTATCTCATTCAGAACTATTTGCATACCTTGCACCTTGGAGACCAATATTGCTCTTAAACTGCCCAAGAACGCTACCTGCCAGCAGCAAGGTACAGTAACTATACCAACATGCTGCAACAACATCACATAGCTTGGTCGTCATGAATGCTAAGAAATGTAGAACAGGGTGACATTTCATGAACTGATTTTTTTATCTGACTGTTACCACTCAAAAATATTTGTAATTTTCAAAACAGCGGGCCCTTGTCTGGTAGCAGACAGAGGTAATCAAAAGCAGTCCTCTCATTTCTAGCTGGCGGCTCTCAACCAAATAAGAACTGTCAGTGGTAGATGTTTATCTGCTTTGGTTAACTAGCTAATTGAAATAAGGTAATATTAAATGTTCATAAGCAATAAATTGAAAATTGAAAATAAAAAAAATTGAAAAATAAAAAAATATTGAATACTTATGAGTACTTCATTAATACAACAAAAATAATAAAGACAAAAGTTTTATATTTCATATTCATATAAAACAAGCTTTACAACTGCATTATATAATATTGTCAATCATTATGCTACAGATGCTAAATTCAGAGGATTTATAGTTGATGCCAAATGCATTATTAATCACTTAAAATGTTCTTATATCACCTTGTAATTAGCGTGAGTGTGGTCAGGTGTGTTGTTAAGCATTTCTTTATTGTTATTAAATATACCACTTAGAAATGCTAAATAGGGGGAGGTTGCCAAATTTTCTTCTGTCAATTTAGTGGCCTTGCATTTAAAATGAATATCTATAGGACCTCAGGTTACTGTATTTTTGTGTTCTCTAAATACAGAGGAGCTTCTTTTAAAGGATCGTATTGAAAAGCTCAATTTCCTGACCAAGATAAAGTCTTCAGTAGAAGAAAAAGATGCCTACATTCACCGTGGTGATACTGTGAGTTTTAAATTACTGAGCTTCCCTTGTGTGTGTGTGTGTGTGTGTGTGTGTGTGTGTGTGTGTGTGTGTGTGTGTGTGTGTGTGTGTGCGCGCGTGCGTGTGCCTGCTTTGTTCACTTTTCACTTAAAATCTAAAAAGTCACTTTGAGCTATTGTTCTTCTTCCAATTCTCCAATGCAGAGAGATGCATGCATCAAGCATGCGCTACATGCAAAAACGATAATAAGAACAGATAAGGCAGAGGTTGCTGTGACTGATAACTTCCTGTGCAGTGGTGGTCGGACCATTGATTATAGAAGCCATATAGCTTGTACAGGTATGTATTCTGTTTTTCATGTATAGAAATTATTTCCCTACTTCAAGAGGAGCTGATAGTTTTCCCATAAACATTTTTTGAATTGAGCTAAGCTAAACTAATTTCACCAAAATACATGCAGACACATTATAAAGGCATTCGGTTGTGTCTTATTTCAGGTAAGTAAGGAAAATGGCATAACACCCCAAAACAAAAATGCAGTTTAATTTCCAACATTTTTATCTTTTCCAACCTCAGTTATCAAGTAACACTTGCTTTTGAACTCTTTATACATGATGAAAAGTAGGTATGTTATTCAATTTATGAAAAACAGTGGTGTAGGTCAAAAACTGAAGCCTATTATTTTCTGTATTTTTTGGGACAGGTGACTCTGGAGGTGCTGTTTACAAGGACTTTGAACATCGCACTGTTCAGGTGAACAGTTGTTCTTCTCCATGCATCCAACATTATATCACAAATGAGCAACATCTTGTGGCAAAATATTTCCAAAATAAAAGAAAATCCCTATAAATTAGGTTATGTAATTTGACATTGTGAATTGTTGTTGACTTTATGATTTCTTTCACAGATTGGTGTGGTCAGCTGGGGAAACAAAAAGATGTGCTCTGGGGGAAGTCTCAAGGAGTCAGATAGTACCTCCCGAGATTTCTTTCTTAATCTTTTCAGGGTTGTCCCCTTCCTCAAATCAATCATTGGAGTTACCACGAGTGATGGGTATTCATCACTTACCTTTTTGGAGTAAATGTATTTACATACTGTACTTTGTTTTGCCATTTCATTGATATGATTTGTGTATTGTATGTGTACTGTATGTTTAAAAACATGTTATTTTGCTTATTGATCGTTTATCAGACTGAGTTCAGAATGAAAAAGGTACAAATAAAAATATTTAAAGAATATAACATTTTCTCATTAAAAGCATACATACATACCGTATATACATAGATGCATATTCACAAAAAGGCAAAAAAACACCCATTACCCATTCTCAAAAGGTAGTCAGTGCATGTAAATAGTTACTAGTTATGCTTTTCTTTACTTTATCCAGTCTGCACATACATTGATTCAACATGTTCAGTGATCAACTAGTGTGTAAAGAAGTTAATAAATCAGCATTGACCTGGGTCTAGATTTTTTTTTGAAGAGAAAACTAATCCAAATGGTTAACACACCCTGAATTAAGGTCTAATCTATCCATTGTTTGTGTTTCAGTGGCTATTCATATAATATTGCTGACTGTTAGGTCAGTGTTTCTAGACCACCAGCAGAATTGATTTATGTTGTGTTGCTCATGATATTTGTATCATTGTGAAAATTGACTTGTACTTGCCAGATAAAAAAAAAAAACCTGGAACAGCCAAAACAGACATTCCTTTTCCCCGTTTTTTTTTTTTCTGTAGATTTTCCAAAAACCTTTACTAAATCATTGTATACTGTATATTGATAATGCAATATGAAATTACCCTTTCTCTGCTAGACATTAATATTGGCCCTACCTTGGACCATCTGCTTTGTGCCTGATTTAAAGTTTATTTTTGATCAGAACAAAACAAACAAACCAGCTCCTGTAGATCGCAGTCTCCAGTATCACAATTCTCTTATTAACTATATACATATACACATACATACATATATGAATTATACATGTATATATACTTATATAACTTCACATATATAACTTGCACATTGTTCGCTGTGTCTATGCGGGATTTGAACAAGGAAACTTTACTTAGAAAATCATTTGAAGAAGAAATTCTTCTTATCATAATTTACATGACACACTGTTTATGCATTAACAATCACAGGTTATTAAACTGTTTCCTTTTTTCAGGCCTTTTCCAAACCTGCATAAAAAAGGAATGACTAAAAGAATTACTACAGCACTTAAAAGGTTTCATCAAAACTCTTTTATGGATGCTCAGCTCTGCTGATAGAGCCGTCCAGCTCCCCCTTAGGTCAGTGACTCAGGGCTCCTTTCCAGCTCTCTGTGCAGCTCTACGCAATGCGGACACTCAGTCTGGCAGCATGCCAACTTAGATCATTCAAACTGGATTTAATGGAAAGTTAAGTTATTTTTTTTGGTGTATAATTAAGTTTTTTCTTTCTCTCTGTGGCTTTGAGATGGAAATGAACTGAGTTTCTCAATCATTGTCCTGTTTTTATAGCCCACAAACAAACACAGCCATTGCATTACGAATGATTTGTTGTGGTCAAATCCAGTTTATGGTTTCAAAATCATGTTATGTTACTTTGTAACTGTGATCTGTTGACCATTATGCTGTCAGACTTTGCCTCAGTGAAAACTTACATTTAGCAATTCTCTTTACTAATGCATATTGGCTAAATGTCCAACATCAAAGAGCAGTGGTGGATTTTCAACATCAATGTTAGGTTTTCTCTGAGATGGTGAACCTTGTACGTAAGGGAGTGTCTGCCTATGTGTGTGTGTGTGGTGGTTTGTAGGGTCAGTGATGTACTGGCTTCCCATGGGAACATTCATCTGGTTTCCCTTTAACTAAATGGCAGAGAGGGAGGAGGTCAGTGGGATGACGAAGGGAGGCAGAGGCAGAAGAAGACAGACTGTGTGAGGGGAGCTGAATGGGAGAGGCTTAATTGAATGAAACTCTCTCCTGGTCTCAGATGCTGTAAACAAAGAGGAAATTTAAAACGAGACTGATTTCTTATTGAATCCCCCTGGAGGGTTCAGGAACCTCTCTGTCTTTTCTTTTATTATTTAGAGCATCCCCTGATAATACAGACGTCCTGTACCCCACCTTCAATTTAAACAATGCAGGAACAGTTAGACTGAAATCAAGCGACATCTAAACTGATTAGCAGTGTACGGATAGAGCAGCATGCATGAGGACAGTATATTCATGGCAGCCCCCCCCCCCCCATTCCCTATTCAACGCTAGCACACACAGCATATTCCTGATGAAGCATCCTACTGTTTAAACTCTGGCTGATCTGTCTCTATGTAAGCCCTAAATCAACCTTATGGGCCATTTTAGAAATTGCTACCATTAAGAACTGCACACATACACTTTCCCCCTATTTGTGCTCAGAAAAGCAGGTCACGCTCACAGGCAACCATGGTTTCTGCTGATCCTGACGCTTGAATATGATATTATAGATGGCCGAGGAGATCTCCCTTGGCACTAAACTGTAATGTCGAACATTCATCTGGATAATCTGACATGTGTCTGAGCTTAGTTTGAGAAATTTGATTTAACTTGGGAACAGTCTATTTTTTTCCTGTTTATTTCCATTCACCAATCTTAAAGGAAAACCCAGAAATTTAAGGAAAATATTTGCTTTTGCAAGATGTAAGAGGTAAGATAGATTAGAAGAATGATATGAAGCCACCACGAGCAGACAGTTAGCTTAGTTTAGCACAAAGACAGAAAACGGGGAAATATCTAGCCTGGCTCAGTCCAAAGGTAACAAAATTCACTTACCAGTATCTCTAAATCTCATTCATATGTTATATGTAGTTTGTGTAATCAGATATAAAACATGTTAACTGTGAGCTTTAGCGGTGGCTAGCTAACTTCTGTTTGTTTTCCCCTGTTTCCAGTCTTTATGCTAAGCTGACCTGCTTACTCTGGCTTCGTTTGTAGCTTACTGAAATGAGAGTGACATTGATCTAACTCAAGAAAGCAAATCCCAAAATGTCAAACTAACATTCTTTTAATTAGTTAAAAAAAAATTTATTCAAATAAAATAAATAAATAACTGTACACATGAATGTTATGTTGTTATCATGTGCACTATAGAAATGCATGTTGACAATTTGTCAATTTCTGAATTTCTTTTGTAATCAAAGTGTTGAGTCATTTGACACATTTATCAGACCAATTTTACAACTTTTTCTTCTTTTAAAAAAAAATAAATCTATCAGCCTATTATTGTAAGTAATGGAGTCCTACATGAACATGATGTTGAAGATGCAACAATTATGATTATATTACAACCTGGATTTCTCAGGATTTCTCTGTTTTCGTCTGTGCAGCTAGTTTGAACTGGGCATGCCTTGATTGGTAAGAGGTGATGTCATGACAATTGAGAGGGTGTTTGCTTATGTTGCAAGGCCTCTGTCAATCAAATCTGATCAAACCACACCCACACAGTACTAATGAATCAGATTCGCTGAGTTGTTGAGTGGTAAGGATATCCATTTGTGAACTTTAATTTAAGTTGATTAAAATATCATTTGTTGCAAAGAGATATTTAAGATTTGAAACCTAATTTTCAGGGGCTTTAAAAATAAAGGAAAGAAAAAGTATACATCGATTGTCCTGATGGAGATGTCAGCTGTGTTGGCAATCTGTCTTGCTTTGTCCTGAAACACAATAAGATAAAAACGCTGCAAGATGGACCTGAGAGAAATATTGTATAATATCCCTGATCGAGTTAGAGGAGATCATTTTCATGTAACACTTTTGTAATGATAATACCCAAAGCCTCAGTAATAAAGGAAGGAGTGAAATCTGCCTCTTGTCAGCGTTTACGATGAGAAGCACTTGCATGATTAGATGTCTTGCGATCGATGCAGCCTCTTCTCCCAATCATTAAGACTGCTCTTAACAGATTACAGCCCCCTCCCAAACACGCACAGGCTTTTCTCCTCCTTTTCCTGCTCCTCCTTCTGTCTCACATACTCTATTTTTCAGAGCAGGGGACTCGCCTCTTGAGCACTTCTTTAGCTTTCTCTCTGAATTTGAACCTTTTTTGGAGCATTTTCTCACACCTGAAACAAGAGCTCGCATCTTGAGATAGAGTTTATCTGGTCCCGTGTAAGCTCCACTGATGTCCAGATAAACAGACAGTGGCATGAAAAAAGACTGAGAGGTGGTGGTGAATTGGTGACTACAACTGACAAAGATGGATCTGCTAACAATCTTCTGTCACTTACTGCTTTTATTTTTTGATCCATCTACAGCCACAAGCCTCATCACAGGTAAGCCTGCACACAAAAAACACAACACAGCATAAAAACATTAACTCTTGATTCACTTGTGGCTCTGTCTTTGGTTTCCTGACGGCCTGCCATCCTCACTCTATACGCTGGATGTTTGGTTCTTGAAGCGGATGTATTTGAAGCCAGAGGTAGGCGACACACTCCTACTAAAATACAGTTTTATGAACACTTCCACAACAAACTCGTATCTTTAGTAGTAGGTATAAAATTCCCATAATTCCCACAGTAAGGCCATTTCTTGTAGTCAGTGCTCTAACAGACTATTTAAGCGATGCCTTTGAAAAAATTTCAGTGCACGTCTGGCACATGTAATGAGGTGAATGTGTGTGTGCAGGTCAGCATGTGTGCAAGGCAGGGAAAGGGAGGCCGTGTTACAAGCTGGCCTATTTCTCAGAGCTCCGGCGGAGGCTGAACTTTGTGGAGGCAGAGCTCGCCTGCAAACGGGACGGAGGGCAGCTGCTGAGCGTGGAGACGGAGGCTGAGCAGAAGATCATTGAGCAGCTCATCACAGAGCTCCGTCCTACTGATGGAGACTTCTGGATTGGTCTCCGCCGTAACCATGGAGATGAGGATAGCAGCTCAGACTGCTCCTCACAGTACTACTGGCTGGATGGCAGCAAGTCTACATTTAGGTGGGTCTAGAGTGTAAAAAATTAAAATCAAAGGGGTCAAAAAAATCCCTCAGTTTAGCCCCTCAAATTTTGAAGAATTTTAGAGCAATAAAGGGAAATGTCCTATTTCCCAGTGCTGGTTAATTTTCCCTGTCGATTGGACTAATAATAGGTTAAGAATCATAGAAATAGGTTATAAACATATTTTTCAACAAAACCATTTTTTATGAAGGCATAGTTTTGAAATAAGACAGTAAATGTTGTCTTTATTTTTTTCTTTAGGCCTGTACCAATATTTATTTTGAGAGCTAAAAAAAACTGATAACTAACCTATACTATATAACCAACATATTTTGACATTTCTGTACTGCAGGTTCTTATTGGCCAACATAGATGCAGATGCAGATATTTCTACAATAAGTTAATATAGGCTGATATGTCAGCCTGGCCGATTCATCGGTTTTCTTCTAATGTTGTCTAAACACAAGCATCCGTACAACACTTTTGTCTAAATAAAACAGTTGGAATGGATCTAAATTAGGAACAATATCATCAAGAATAACTAAATACAAAATCCGACCAGACATTCGACAGTTAGTTTCAATACTCAGTGCTACAGATATTTTTGGGACACTACCAGAAAAAGTATTGGCGTCTGATACCAAGCATTTGTCTCATTATAACTGGACAGCGTTTTAATTTTTATCTTATTTATTAGCTTAATTTAGTTACGTTTTCCTTTTTTACATTTGGGAATGTAAGTTTTGTAAACATTTCCATTCAGGCATCTTTGAAAAAAGCTGATCATGTGCTTTGTGCGTATGATTGTTGTAGGCACTGGCACTGGGACGAGCCATCATGCGGCTATGAGGTGTGTGTGGTAATGTACCACCAACCATCTGCACCTCCAGGTCTCGGGGGGCTCTACATGTTCCAGTGGAACGATGACAATTGCGAAACCAAGAACAACTTCATCTGCAAATACACTGCAGGTACTGCCGCACACTAATTCAGTGGTCTTTTACTTTGAAAATACTTGAACATTGTTGACTGCAATTTATATTCTCCTCAGAGAAGCCACTGGAGCCTTCCCCCTCTCCCAACTCCACTCAAACAGGTAAAATGTGCTCAGAATGCCTGTTCAAACAATGACATAGTACACAGTTTAGAACAGATTTTGCATACTTTAAGAATGACTTTGCTCAATATAGAGTGACACAGTCTGACCATCATGGATACCTTTCATTACAGATGTACACTCACTACTCTGATGCTGTCATATGCAAACGCCAACCTGACAGTCACTAAATCTGCATCTCTGTTGACTGTGTCTTTCTTTCAGCTCTGAATTTGGTTTACATCATCATTCCCACCATTCCCCTGATACTGCTGTTGCTGACAGTGACTGGAGTCTGCTGCTTCAAACTGCTTGTCAGACGGTGAGGATCCAAAACAAAAGCAAATGTTAAATACTAAGGACACCTGATGATAACGAACAACTCCAATTTGAAACACGACCAGCAGTGTGAGCTTTGTCCCACTGCATTTCGAATATCAATACAGTTCAGTTCAGTTCATTACTGAACAAATTGGCTCCAAGGCTATTTATTTACTTCATATCCTCATTGTATGATGATCATTGTTATAAAAACTAGCTCACCATTTCATAGGACCGTCTGTAAGCTACAGCCCTCAAGAGGCAACATCATGGCGCTAATTTCCATTTACAGTTGTCACTGATTATTTCTGTTATCTAGAAAAAAACACAATGTAACAGACAGTGTGTCCTTGACTGATAAACTTCATGGCTTAATGATCAGTGTGGTGTTATTCTATACTTTTCCTCGTGTCAACAAGTCCTGGGAAAAGATCAAAAGTAAAGTTTTATTACATCTTTCAATACTTTCTGACTTCCCTACTCTGTCTGAGGTCCATTTTGACCAAGTCTTCAAAATCATATCACAGATTTATAGTTTCACTTTGTAAAAAGGCAACAAAATTTTGTAACATAGCTGGGCACTGTGGTTTTTAGTAAATATTACTCAAACAGGAGTAAAAAGTAAATTCCCCAGGGACTATTTTAAACTGTGGATTAATACACGCTACTGAGTATTTGCAGCAGAAAAACACTGTATTTGGGATTTGTTTTAAAAATGCCCATGCCCATGTTCACTGTAATGAAAGAATATGTCACCCAGTGCAATGGGTATAAGTCATTAACATGTTTTTAATAGTTTTTGGATAACAATAGAGGTCTATGGCACAAAGGAATAAACGTAATAAGGCTTTCGTTACTTCTGCAGCACTGGTTAGTAGGATCTGTTCACTAAGGCGCTGATATTTCCTGACTCAAAAAGTATTGTCAATACTTCAGTTTTAGGTTTCATCCTATGTTAATGGTTGAGGCGTCCTCTTATTTATGTTTCTCTGTGTGTGACACAGCCGGAGAAAACAGCATCAATCAGAAGTATGCCAGACAGACCCAGGCCTCTGCGCTAGCCCAGCTCCAGCTGATGTCTACAATGTCATTCGCTCCCAGAAGGAGGATGACCTGGTGTCAGCTCGCCCACACACTAAAAACACCTCCTTTTTATGCTCCTCCCCTGACACACCGACAGGTGACTATGACAACCTGGGAGGTCGGGACACAGAGAGTGGCTTTGTGACACTTGCCAGTACAGAGAGCTGCTTCCTCAACTTTGAGCTCAATGACTTCAGCCTTGGACGCCGTGGCACGCGTGACTTCTACGACACCAGCCTGGGCCGCTCAGGAAAGAGGGACTTGAATGACAGCAGTCTGGGTCGCACTGGGCACAGAGAGTTTTATGACAGGAGTCTAGGTCGCCGAACAACTAAGAGTGAGCATTACGGCAGCAGTGTGTATGGGGACCAGGGATTGTATGATAGCAGTATCAGAGGGGGGAGTGACCTCTATGATTCCAAACAGAGGCCTGGAAGTCACACAGTAAAGGCTGACCTCTATCAGACATATATCACCAACGGCAAGGACGACACTTACCAAACCAGCCTCGGAACCTACGGAAACCGAAAATCCTACCAATCTAATCTGGATTCCTACAGAAATGGCCTGAATCTTGAGGGCGGAAGGAGATACTTCAATGAACAAGAGTGGATCAACAGAGAAAATTACTGATCCTCCAAACAGCTCTTGTGTTGTTTGTACGTGTGATTGTAGATGTGGATGAGAACGGCAAAAAAAAAAAAAAAAACTGTGCATGTTCATGGTTGTAATTGTTTCTACAGTACGTTTCTGAAACTTTTTAGGATGAAAATCAGGTGAGGAAATGATCAAATTATATTTTGTCACTGGGCCTACAATTCACCATGTGACAATAAGTTTTGGTAATATGAACCTGTATTATTGTATCATTTGTCATTAGAGTCAGTTCACCCAAATTACAAAAAACAACAAAAAAAAAAAAATATATATATTTTCTCATTTACCCCTGGTGCCGTCTTACCATGCTGACATTTTAGGATGGATTTCTCAGGTTTTGAGACGTCCACTTATGACATTTCTGCTTATACCCCCAACTTGGTTCGCAATGCTCACAGCACTTGAAAATTAGGCTTAAAGAATTAAACTGCAACGTATCTTTCTGTTAATGTCCTGGTTATTGTTGAAAATCCACAGACCTCACTGTGAATAGCTTTCATTAGCCCATAAAAACTGCTGACAGTAAGCTGTTTTTTTTTTTTTTCCCAAGTAATTCTTTTTGGGCCATGGGCACCAAAAATCTATTCACCTTTATTATATTCCGGTGGCAGTAGAAATCTCAAAGATGAATATCTCAAAACCACAACAAATAAAACCAAAACAATCTGCATATCAAGACACTGCACCGCTATGGGCATGAAACAAATGTTTTTTTGGTGGTTTGGGTGATCCAGCACTTTAAAAGAGTCTTGAGAATGAGATTAGATATTAAATGGGAACTCCACTGATTTTACACAAAGTCTGTTTATACGCCTTGGGGAGTACTATTGCATGTGAAGTAAGTATTGCATAAAACCTTTTGTGGCTCCATAGGGAGCTGAGTGAATGTTGATAAGTGACATCACGAGTCAATGTTGGGCTGAAGTCTGAAAATTAAAAAAAAAATCTGGATGTGTGGGGTTAGAAAAAAGTTAGTTTACCAGACCTCAGTAGCCCACTCCACTTCTCTGCATGAGGCCACATTAGCTGCTACACACACTGTCGATGGTTGAGTTGCATTGTGAGTAAAGTAAGCTCCAGGTAATTAGATTAGGATCAAAGATAATATCTAATATCTATAATGCTGCATCGATTTAGATTCTTTTTTTTATGAAAAAATGCTGTGACAATGTTATAGATGTGCTATACTAAATCGGTGGAGTACTCTTAACACAAGCCCTCTCTACATGACTGAACCTCAAGACCTCTGTATCTACAGGCCCCAGTCATGTCAGTTGATGTTGTGCTCCTTTCGTTTAAAATTACCACAAACAAATGCACACACAGGAAACCTGGGGGTCTTCGAAAGCAGTTCAGCCTTGGGGAGTAAAGAAGCCCAGAGCACCTTCAGTGCTCAGCTCAAGTGAAAACATGTACTACCAAACTCCCTCAGATCTGACTGAGTGATTGTAAGTGACTTTGGCAATACGTGTGTGTGTGTGTGTGTGTGTGTGTAGCAGCCTGTTTGCATGGCCTTGTCATGCTGCCCTTGCTTGGTAGGATAACTATGGAGGTCTTGGACCATTACGTTTGCTGTGCCTGAAAATACTATTTTAATCACACCATAGTTTACCTGATATAAACAGGCTACCTCGAACAGATTGAGACACAATAAACCAATAATGCTTGAGGGAGCATATACAACTAAAACACACACAACTATAGATTATTTTTATGTACAGTGTGTTGTCACATGGCCTTAAATTGTAAGATGTCTAGATCTTGAACTGAATTTCACTGATACACCTGTTCCCTCATTTATCAATGGTCTTGTGTCTCCTTTTGAGTAAAGACTAATAAAAACAATGCTAGTGAGAAGAAAGGTGGCTCATACAGTGAATTCAGCTTGAGTGCCTGCAGCCTGACTACAGCAACAGCATGATATCAAAGACAATGAGAAAATATAGCATTATTATTATTATTTATTCAGAATGTATAATGCCTTGACATCTCTCCTGTAAGTGAGAGTTTGTATGTTTGTTACATAAGGAAATCTTCAAATAAAAAGATTACAATTAAATCAATCAGCCTGTGATGCAGTGATTTTACCATCCCAGTAAAAAAAGGAGGATTGTATTCACAGTCAATTATGTTTTATTAACATTCCAACTTAAATTAATAACACACCCTCACCTTCATTCATCTCCACCACTCACACCTGACAGAGCACACAATAAGATACTGTTCAAGTGCAGACAAGCAAACACTACAAGATTTGTTAGATTAATTATTCAGAAAAATTCTGTCAGGCCACATTTTCAAGTGAAGTATGAAAAAAAACACATTATTTGTATGTAATGGCCTGTCCTGGGCTAAATACATGTAAAATCTTGTAGTGTGCCGCCAATATAATACATTCAGTTACACACACACACACGCACACACGCACACACGCACACACGCACACACGCACACACGCACACACGCACACACGCACACACACACACACACACACACAAAAGGAGATAAAATGTCCAGCTGATTCCTGTCAAGCTCACCTCCATACATACCATTTTCTCTGTACACACACACAAACACACACACACACACACACACACGCACGCACGCACGCACACAAGCCCAAAAACAGTTCTTAAAGGGTTCGCTATCTTCAAATATTTCAAGAGACAAATACTTCAAAACACATGCATGCACACATGTTCAACAATCACACACAAATACCAGCTGTACTGAGGGGAAGTGATTGATTTCTGTTATCAGGATGTTGTAGGATTTTAGGCCACGCTGAGGTTCAAAGGTCAGCCGTGGATACGCTTACGAGGCTGCTTTTGCCGCCGTGGTTTCAAGATGACGTAGCGCTTGTAGGTGGTGTGATGGTCTGATATAAATGGGATGTAGAATGCTCTGAAGAGAGGAGATGATCTGAGAGAGAAAAGGGTTTTATTAAAAAAGTGCATCACTCTTTTAGACCTTTGTAAGCAGGAAAGATAGATGGACTTGGTAATTGGTAATTTGCTTTATGCTGAAGTTCTCCCAGATGTGAACAGGATGCCGCCTATCTTTTTATATTTTCTTCCTCTGGGCCTTATCCTTACTTAAAGACACAATAGATTAAGTTTTTTTTTTTTGTTTTTTTTTTTAAGATTTGGAAGGCATGTTTTTTCTCTATTTCTGTGTAAATCTTGCATTTGGAAAATTACCTTGATGCTTGAAGGAAAGGCTTATAGGCGATGATGTTCCACTCTTCTTTGTTGGTTGAATAACGTGGCTCAAGAGGCGCCACTACATCTGTATCCAGGTCTACTAAGTAGTGGCACTGCCGTAAATCCACCTGTATGAAGAAGAAAATTCACAATTTAATGCAATGCTCTTAACTACAGTATCCACGTGCCAATAAACATGTAAATGTCTAAGTGACTTACATATCTGGTTGGCTCCTCTAGGTTCTGGTCATTCATATTAGCTGGGGTCATCTGCGTGGCCAGAGGACCAGAGGCGTAAGGCTGAGGCAGCTGCCCCTTAAACTCAGACTGAATGAAATGCAGTTGCCAGCTGGAGATTAGAAATAGTAATTATCAGGAAGGGACACAGTCCGAGTCACTCACTCTGATTTAAGTATACATTTGTATCTGGCGTGACAAATGTAATCTTGGCTTAGAGATGTATGAAAATCATTTATATGTCAATCCGTAATAGAAGAGAAGCACTGACACTTCAGGTTTTTGCACAGATACAATATCCTGCATACTGACTTGTGTGGTAGTAAGAAGCTGCTGGGGAAGCGGTACCACTCTTTGCCCACACACACACTGACAGGTCTGCCTTCGGGGACTGAGTGAAGAGTCGGATCCTTGGCGATGCGGTGAAACTCTGGGTACAGGTCCAGTGGGGCGTGGTAGCCTGTACCACAGAGAAAGAAAAAAAATCTCCTTTCATTCATCTTGAACTCTTGATTTTTGTTGCCTGAAACTGGTGCTTAGGAGAGCAGAGTTTGTGTGTACACGCACCCCTAAAGAGGGCGACAGAGCGTGACAGTGACAACACTGTGAAGACCACGACGGTACTTAGAGCCAACCAGTTAGAGGAGACCGTGTAGTGCTCCAGTCGGTATCGCTGGAACAGGAAGTGGTAGCATTTCTGCAAGAAATAAAATGAATCTGTAAAAACTCATTTTACATACACATCTATGACTAAAAGGTACCTAAAACAAATGAAGCCAACTGACACAGACTACTGTTTTGCTATCAGAGCCAAAATTGGAAAATGACAAACCACACCTGTAGAGATGAGAGGGCTACTGCACCGCTGAGGCAGATGAGAGGGTAAATGGGAAAGAGGAAACGTTCTTCTTTATGAGGTCTGGTGAAGAAAACCAGCATCCACAGATACATGGGAGACAGAGTCAGCCAGTATGGACGGCCCAGGTTCTGCACTACAGAAAACACACGTGCGCACAAGCACATGTAATCACAAGAGGAGCTGTTTTGAAAATTAAAAGTTAGATTAGATGAATTTCTGGTTTTTGCTACATAGACAGTATATGCCTATACTGACGAGGGCTAGGGTACAGGATAGCATCAATGGGGCTGGGTACATTTTTGAGTGTTGTAAAATTAACAGTTAACAGTCTGTAACAGCAAATAATAATTTGATTGCATCATATCAACACACAGTCCATGTCCTAGAAGAACTTAATAACTGTAAACAGGAATGAAGCAACACAAGGGCAAAGCACCTGAGTACATCATTACCACAGCACTTTACACAGCTGAGGTAAACACCCTTTCCATCCCCCCCAAAAAAATGGAAGTAATGACAACACTTGCTGCTGTATGAAACACCCCCAGTCCTCACCATTGAACTTATGTAGAAGTGTCTCCATGAGAGCGGTGAGTGGCAGAGAAAACAATGCCAGAGCAAACACCAGATTGAAGTTCAGGATCCCATTTACAAAGTAGAAATGCCATGGCTCTGTACCTGAAAATTAAACAACACAAAACATGTAAAATATTACAGCTCATGTACATATCACCATAATAGAAGCATCATGACTGTATAGTTAGTGCAAGATTTACTTAAAGGGAAAATCCACAAATGGGATTCTCAAAAACATGTTATATAAGATAAAACATTGACTACTGATGGCAAAAGACAAAAGCCAGAAGGTCCTATACATATACTTCTACTGTCTGTGAATGAATTACTCAGTGAAGTATTTCAGCCAACTTAATGGAGAGGAACAGAAACCTATTGGCACACTATTAAATGGTTTGACATGTTAGTGATGATGATGGTATGCCATCTAGAGTCCAAGAAAATGAGTGCAGCTTTAAATTGTTCGTTTTCAATTAAGCTTCATTTGCTCCGTTCTGTCATGAAAATAATGTACCATCAGCCTAACAGTCACTATATAATAGATGTAAATAACACCCCGAATAAGTAATAATCATTTCCAGCGTTGTACACCTTGACTGCCTTTAGAAAACTCAGGAATGTTAGTAAAATAAAATTAGTATCTCATGCTCCACACAGCACACATATAAAAACTATTACTGGCTGTCAGGCAGTGTCATTCAGTTGTAATCTATGCACCCTCTTTGTTCTGCAGTTGCTGTTACGAACAAGGTATACTAACTACTACAGAGAGGGGTCCCGAAATTTCTTTTTTTGTTAAAAATAAATAAAACATTATAAAAACTGAAAAGTGCTTCGACAAAATATAGTTCAAATTCTCTAAAATATATCAAGGGAGCAAGTGCACCCCTTACTGAATGGGCACCATGGGATTTTTATGGCTGATGTTTTGCCAACATGATATAAAATTATACATTAATGACGTGTGTGCTCTTGTATATTACCATAGAGATCAGGTCCATGTGGTGTGAAGACATTATACAATAGAATATTGAGTGGAGCAATAACCAGTTTGCCATAAAAGAAAGAGTCCACTGCTACCAGGGGTACCTGAGAGAGACACAGGTTAAACAGCGCAGACAGATGAAGAATCAAAATATATCTATATAGAATATATGTATTTACCATGAAAATGTCTCTTACGTTTTATAATTTTCTGTATAACACATAATGTAATATTCCATTATATTATATATTCCTATATTGATGATTAATTCTTCCACAAAAGTTGGTGCACACGTTGCAGATGTGTCACTGTAAAGAAACTCATCTGCATGTACCTCTTCCCTGTAGTATGCAAATTTAAATGCTTAGTTTTACATATATTGTTTTTTTTTTAAATACTCTCACCAGCAGCAGAAGCAGAGCAACAGCTGACCAGGTGATAAAACTTTTCCACTGCCTCTTCAAAATCAGCAGGTCGAAGGCAATCGGAACCCTACAGAGAACATAGACTTAAGCTGTAAAAAGGGCAATACATTTTGATAAGTCTGTCTGGGAAAAGTATTGCTAACAATTTTAGTTTACAACCCTACCCAATCAGAGCGGAGAATGGCCATCCTACAATGGCACCGGATGCAACACCCACAATGGCTAATGGTGTTGAGTCCTGAAACCACCCCGTCATGGCAACCAGTGTCGTATACATACAGAAAGAGGAAGGCAGGAAAGCTAAGGCGAGAGAACAACAGAGAGGGATGATAAACCATAAAAAATGCAAACTGAAAACAGGAAACCCTAACAGAAACTGTACTGTACTGTCTGCTACAGTACATATGGAACAATGCCTTGTTCTGCCAACTTTCATACTACAACTACTGGAGTGCCGTCAAGAAATAGTGAACCTGCATCCCAGAAATGTATCACAAGTATGAAATTCTCTTTGGAAAATTTACTGCACAATTTAACAGGAGGTTTTGCTTCACATTTGGCAATTTAGATGACAGGGCCAGACTGAGAAACATCAGTTTCTGATCTGTAAAGGTGGATGATAAACACCAAAGAGGGCTTGGATGGAGGTGCAAGGTAGACAATAAAGAGACAGAGACAGAACTGATTAACTAGGTGAATACATCTGACCAACCTGCAGACGAGCAGAACATTCCTGTGCTCAGGACAAGGAATGCCAACATCAGACGGCCCACATGCAAGCCAAACTTCTTACAAACTGCCCTGTGTCACACACACAAACAATACAAATGGTTAACCTCCACATCATATACTGTATATATTCAGTGCTTACGATGCCCACTTGCATTTTAGAGGAAGGTAAACTCACTTGTAGAAATAGAGTTCACAGACACAGCAGGAGAATGCTAAGACACATCGTACAAAGTAGAACACCAGAACCTGCAACACAATCATAACACAAGCCTGAAACTACTGCACATGTTCCAGTATAATGATATACAAACCTCTGTGCGTGTACATGTGTGAAGTGAATTCATGTATGGTTCTCAGTCGCCCCATGTAAAAACATTAAACTCATTAGTTTTTCTAAATTTTTACTGAAAAACCATGTATTTTTGTTAAAAGGAGGAGTTTTTCTTTAACTTGTTTCTCACAGATTTTATGTTAGACTTGAGACCTCTGACTTGACACTGTTGCCCTGCAGTTTAAGGTAAATATTGTCCTCTCTGAACAGAAGAGAAATGAAGAACACAGAAGTGTGGCTGATTACACTGTAGGTCAGCTGAAGTCATTTAAAATATCAACAATGACAACAAACTTTGAAATGACAGCATGTATGGTATAGTTACCTTGTTTGTCTGTAGAACATGGGCATGCAAACAAGCAGGAAGAGCGTGTAACCATAGGTAAGCATAAGATCTGATGGCGTACAATGGGGAATATTCCCATGTCTGCATCCCTGTGCCGTACAGCAGGTAGTGCATCTGTCAAAACAGTCATCACAACAAATACAGACATGAACAGTTGAAGAAAAAGAAGCAGTAAATTGCTTGAACAATGAAAAGATGAAAATTATAATCCATTGAAGGGTCACAAATGACAGCAAATTGCACTTTAGGATTACTGATATTAGTGAGTAGTACTCACAGGCTCCCAGTAGTTGAAGGTCTCATCGCAGTCTGAGATGTTGCTGAGCAAAGCTGCACAGAAACGCGCAGAGAGCAGGCATTTAAAGGCAGTAGAACCTTCTGGAGCCCAGACTTGCCCCCCACGACTTATTGACCTATTACAAAAATACACACGATGCACAATTGCTTGATAACCCCACAATAACATATGCATTATTATTAATATTAATTTCAGTGTCAAATGTATTAAAAACATTAGAAAACTGGGTTCTTACATTAACCTAAATGTATTTAAATACTTTAGTACATGATGTTTGCTTTGTGCGTATTTAATAGAAATTAGCCTAGATTTAAACAGTCTAATTAGCCATCTAAAGACAAGCCTATTGAACCTGTCTACTGGCCTTTACAATACACAGGTTTACCTGGCTGATATTTCCAGTGCACCTGCTTTTAATAAAGCACTAAGGAAGTCTGCAATTATGGTAATGATTTCAGAGCTGACAAGTTAATATGTCCCTCATTACAAAGAGTAAGTTTGTGCTGGAACACAATGTAAGTGTCAATTCACAACAGAAAAAAAGACAAGCCCTAATGACGTGGAGGTTTCAAAGACTGTCCCACAAAGAAAGCTCAATTGAACTATGTTGGGGCATTATCACTTACTCTATCAAAAGGCCTATGAAAACCGATTAAGCATTATACAGTTGCATAGTTGATTGTTGCCCCTATTTAGCTTGTGGACTGCCCTTTTTTTAAGTTATACCAAAATGTTTTAACTAAATGTTATTTCAATTTCATAGTTTCATTCTTTAGTGATTGTTCTTCTTGTTCAATCAGCCTTGCGCCAATCAATTAATCTGCAGAAAAAGCAAAAATCGCAGGAAATCATCTCATTTAAGTGGCTGGTATCAGAGACTATTTGGCACTGTTTTGCTATTTTTGCTTAATTGATAATCAGAATCACAGCAAATTAATTTTCTGATCAACTAATCAATAAATCAGCTCATTGTTTCAAATCTTATTATTCCAGATATGTAGACAGACATCTAGACATAGAGTGTGTTGTCTATACATGCCAGACTGGAGTGCCCAAGGACTAAGCCAGTTCTGATTAGACCTCTTTTTCTATGTATGATTTGCCTTAAAATTATGACATGTGTGCATTTTACATAAGTTTATATATTTTGATCATGAATTTTTATACTTTGTATTTGTTTTTTCTAATTATTAGTTTTCCCACTAGTGCTTGCAGTATAACCATAAGAGCAAACCACATTGTATTTTACTACAAAATTATGTGACAAAAATTCCTCTGAATGCTTGAATCCTGAATCAATAGCCACACCATCTACAGCACTGTGTTTATATGAGCGGATAGCTGAGGGTGTAGTTTGTTCAGATGTGAACAGCTGTGCGCTTGTTCAGAATACTGTTAGTGAATACAGTTCTAGAGCCATTTCATGCATATTTATATCTATGGTGGTAACCTACACTCCTCTCTGTGTCTGGTGACATTTCCTCTTGTTCACTCATCAGATTAGTTAGATCAGTTGGCTCAGCTGCAGCTCAGCATTGATCCTCACGTTTAAATTTATTATGACACGTCACCTTACAAACTGTCAACATTTCTCATTTCAGCAACACATCAACTCCACCAATCACTGGTTTGAACTAAACCTCTGTACCCATACTGAGAAGGAGTGGATCCGCTGGTGGCAGCTAAACTGTCGTCAGCTGTCATAAATCTGGCAGTGGACAGGTGGGAGAATGAATGAAGCTGACCAGGTAACTCAGCTACGTTACGTTGCATTATTAAAACATAAACGATGCAATTAGTTATTATTAGGGCAAAAACACAACCGAACAGCCATTTTAGGTGAAATGAATCTAAACACAGAGCCAGTAGGATGTTCGGTGGACGTTATCGATCATTGTTATCGTGTTGTTAGAATCAAAACTTGCGTATCAAAGTAGCTAGCTAGCTAGCTAGCTCCCCCTGCTCAGACTGTCAGTCAGACGGGGGATGGAGCTTGTAGCACCGGCGAGTCTAACGTCTCTCCTCCTGGCTCATACTCACTCTTGCCGAGTCTCTGTGATTTTACTGTCGTCGCCACCCTTCTCCTCTTTCGGTGTCCGAGCTTCGGCGGATATGTTCACGTTGTTTGCATCTTGTCTGCTGCCTCGCCTGGTTCGTTGCCGAAGCGCCTTGGCCGCCATGTTTATCGATGCTGCTGCTCCCGAGTCAGACGTCGTTCATTTCCGTCGCTGCCCGGTTACTGACAGCTCTTATCAAACTGCATGAAGACTATTTTCTTAGTTCATTAAATAAAAAACAGCAGTTGATTAACATTTGGAGAAAGGCTTGTTTCATTGTCTTTTTTTCTGCAGGTGTTGTGTTTACAATCATTTGTTTGCACTCAAATCAACAAAAACGTTTGAAGACATACACATGAGAAAAATTGAGATGCTTTGATTTTTTAAATAAATCCTCTTAAGAGAACAAGGGATTGTAACCCCACAAATTACCTGTTGCACAGTTCATGAATAATTTGAATAAATCAAAAATATTTAATATTTAATCTTAGATTATTAGACAGATTACTTGCTCCTAAGCACAAGGGTCACTTAAGTTTGGAAATAAGTAATTTGGTAATAATTACAGGTAAAATAAAGTGTTCAATTGGTACATTTCCAGTTAATTAACTCCAATGGAGTGCTAACTTAAGATAGGAGACTGGTTTACTCAGTGCGCAGCAGGTCAGCTGAACATGCAAAAGTGTGAAATTTATCTCCAGACAAGCATTATCCATTAATATATTGTATACTTGGAATGGATTTAAATGGACAAGTTTTTTCAAGAAAATTCCTCGGGATATCAACAACTGCTTGTAAACTCCACACAACTGAGTCCTATCAGTCTCATGACTTACTCTATTTTTTCCCCCTATAATTGGTACCAATTTACAGTTCTTTCAAGGAAACTTTCTAGGCAATTATGGACTTGTAATTACCTAAAAGTCTCAAGCATATAACATGAGAAGAACAAACTGGCGTTGCTTGTTACAGATACTATTACAACCCAGATTACAGATTTCATAGCTGTTTTATTGCAGAATACTTGCTTTTATGCTTTTTCACATCATGTATTAAATATGACTATAACTGTTTACAATGATTCTTGACAGACCACAAGTTAAAGTTAAATAACTTGTTTATTATAGGATAATTAAAACACACAGAAACACAGAATTCCAATCACAGTTTTCAGACTTACTATAAACAATGCCTCAGCTATTGTAAAGACGGTTCAACAAGAATTTTGCAGATTATATGCTTATAATTTGCTTAGCAGTCAGAGACAGACTTGGACCAGTAATTATAATGTCTCTGAAATAATAAGAGGTTAAATATCTGTTCCTCTGAGAGATTGACCTATAGCTACCTGATGGTGACCAGTAACCGAGAGAAAAGTAAAGACTCCAAGTGTTTGTGAAACTGGAGGGCTTGTGTGTGTGACAGAGCATTTGTGTGTGAGTGGTATATGAGTCTGTAGCAGTAACTGGTCTGACTCAGGTCAGGATGTGAGAATGTGTCAATGAGTTTAACTTGCTCCACGGTCCCATGACTGGCCTCTCGGACCACAGCGTGGAACTTCCTCGCCTCCCATGTCGGCCCCGTCCAGAAGCTGATGTCAAAGCTGAAGTGCTCGGGAAACAGGGAAAATGGATTGAAAGAAGTCCCAGGTGATGGGCGGAGTTCAAACTCTTTTAAGAAGCGTGGGTCATGTGACCACAGCAGCCGCCAGTCGGGGAGGGAGAACAGGAGCACGGCAAGAAGGTCCAAATTTAGGGACACAGTGACACTGACGTAGCTAATGTTGTCACTTGCAATGCTTGAAAACACCTTACCAATCAAACCCATTGGCTGTGCCATCAGACGCAGACCTTCCTGTTCTGTAATCAGGGAGACCCCATATGGTGTGAGCAGTGTTTCCAGCCTTTGTCCAAGCAATCTGATTGGCTCACATTCTGAAGGGAAAACCCCTCTGAGGAGAAGCTCGTGAAAGACAGGCAGGGACCAAAGGTTGACTGGGACACTCTTGAACACCAGGCCACTAATGCCAAATAACAAGCTGGTCACACCATTACAGCCCCCACAGGATTCCTCCTTCTTATTTCCTTCAACACTTTCATTATTTGCCTCTGTCTCCCTATGACTCCCTGCATTGTTAATCAACTCTTCTTTTTTAGTTATAAAATCTACTATCTGAGGGAGCAGTGATGGACGCAGCAAATAAAGACCACTTTCCCCTTCAGGATCAACATCAAGAGAGCAAGCAGACCTTATGCTCTCTGCTCCTTTGTTCCTCACCCTGTCAACTTTATCTGAGGTAACACATGTGGCTGACAGAGTGTCTCGTGTGTCTGTGTGTCCCCGACTGTCCGAAAACATGAACTGATCTTTTTTCTTGTCCACAGAGGTATGAATGTCAGAGCTGAGGTCTTTCTGAAGCAGGTGGATCCAGTAGCATTGTGTAATGTCTACATCACGGCAGCACATCTGCAGCTGTTTGGCTGTGAGGAGGAAGGGGATGTCCTCTGTCGTCATGGAGACCGGCCACTTTTCCGCCAGTCCTTCGAGAAGAAAATCTTGCACCAATCTGACAGGGTGGACAGACGATGAGCAGAGAAATCCCCTGATGAAAGAGAGGAGACAATAAGCATGTGGTTATATAACTTTCTTTGCGTTGGTGGCTTAGTACTCAAACAGCATGAGAGCCTCTGTGTTACTGTACCTGAATATATAATCACTGAGCTCAGCTGGCATATTGTACTGGACTTTCTCCCCTTCAACAGCCTCCTCCACCTTAAGCATCTGAGCAGAGGTGTAGGGAAGGCTGTGAGTAAACACATGGAGCAAAGCTTTCTCCACATGAAAGCCCTTATCCTGGCTCCTGCACAACAGCAATATCATCATTAGACTCAGTATGCAAACGCACATCAAACAGACACAAAGCGTCGTTCCTATTTGTACACTGCAACACTCACCTTTACTCCTTACCTGTATCCAGTGCACTTGTAGCTCTGGTATTTCTCACTTCCAAAAGGATGAATGTCACTAAGGATTAGGTGTGCTTCCGCTGCCATGGCAGCCACCTGCCAGCTGTTGTGCCACTCTCGCCTCGGCTGGTCTGCTGGTGTCCCGCCCTGGCCGTTGCACAATGAAACATGAACCTCCCCGTCTTTGGCCAACACTTGAACACAACTGGAGGAACACAAAAAGCAGTATAGCTCATTGATAGATGTGTATATATATGAAATATGAATATGTTTTTTTTTTTTTGTTTTTTTTATTTTCCATTTAACGAAACAAGTAAAAGTTCACAAAGGCTAAATACTGTCTAAACACAAGCAGCCATATATGAAATGTGCTGAAATAAAAAGTCTACAAGTCAGACTAATTTTGGTTTAAATTGGGAGCTATCTGGTCAAATAAGTACAGAATCTGAGACAGCATTTAAGGTACTCAATAGTTGTCAAATTTTGTGCAATGGACATATTGGGAAAAGAAATAAAACTTATAAACCTAATTAGTGTCATAAATTGCAGTTTATGGGGTAAACATTTATATAAAGTGCGATAAAACTGCTTTTTTAAATTAATGGTTTGAAAAATCATGTATGGACATATATGAAGCATGGTATAATTTCATGACAAAAATAAATAAATCAGGGTCCGAATTGACTAAATTCCATCTGTTAGTAAAATGACCTTGAGTTAATGTTTTTTTTTTTAGGAAAAACATTCACAATCACAAATGAAATGGATGATTTTATTTGCACTGGCTGATATGTGTGCAGATATGGATGATGGCTGTTTGAGAGAAATCTGACAGTAGAAAATTCTGCGAAACGATTGAATCCTACGGTGTGATGCATTTATACCTGAGAAAGAAGTTTTTGAGAAGTTCTCTATTCTTTTTAACCCCACTCTTTCTTCCGCAGTGAGGAAAATTGAACACCACACGGTCAAACAAACGGCCCTGTAGAGAGGTACATTCTCCCAGCTGTGTGCAGTCCACCCCGAAAAGCACAGTTCCACCTGAATAACAAATATGATAAATAATTAAATAGAAAACAAGTCTAGCCCCGGAAAAAAAGCAACTGAGAACAAATATGAAAGTACCCACAAACATGTACCTGAGTCCTTGATGATCTCAATGTTACTGGCTGCACCTTCATGCCGCAGTGCCTCGTCCTGATGCTGCAGACAAGTGGCCGTTATGTTGGTCTCTGTTTCAGCGTATGTCTGGCTCATGGACGCAGAAAATGAGAAGTTCCCTTCACCCACCAACAATATGGACCGTGAAGGAGACATGTCCAGTCCACTTAGAAATGTGGCCACACAGAAAAACTCAAATCCCTAAAAGGCTGACCCCTCAAAAAAAATCTACTCCCGCTTTTGAAACGAAAGGAAGAAAGAGGCACGTAGGCGCAACAGTGACAGTGACAACCTTCAGTCCTCTTCACGCTTTTATACGATCCTAGTAAATGCACTTTTGGCAAGAAACGTCCGTATCTTGTGTCTAAGATTGCTTTCAGCTAAATAACACAAATTATATTGAGTGTTGTAAAACAAAGCCGTTGACCTTCTCCTGCTCTGTTCGCTGATGCAGCACATGAAAGCTGAATAATATTATCTCACCTGTAGCTGCTTGCGTTGGACGCTGTGTCGCACATACAGTAGTCCGACCTGAAACAAAACTTGCGGAACACTGCGCTACTCACCCGAGATGTCAAAGCCTCATCAAAAAAGAAAAATATATACTGTTAAGTAAGTAAGGCAAATGAAAATGTATAAATTATATATTCATAATAATTCAATTGAGTTGCCAATTGTCGGCATGTAAATAGAAGAGCGTCATTTTTCAGACCACAGAATTCGACTCATGTTTTCAGAGGAGCACATTTGCAGGGTGGCCCATCACATCTGGAGCAGGGAGCTATTTACAGCATCAGTTTATCACAGCATCAGTTGCCTTCGCATACTTGTCGTTTATTAAAGAAGAAAACCCAGCTGACAGTCTTTCTCATGTGCACTTCTCAGTTCCGCACGGGATTTTAAGGTGTCTTGATCACATCGGACGTAGGTAGTACAACAACTAGCGCACATACAGGCATCTGTTTTTGCTGATGCTAAGGTCATGCTAGCTAACGGAATTGCTGCACCTGCACAGGAAAACAACAGACAACCTGGCGTGATGCACATAGTTGTAATCATCCCTTTATTTCAAGTTTCAAATCCAATGTAAACCAAGTTAATGACATAGCAAAAGACATTCAAAAATATAAGTTTGCATTTTTAATTTTGTTTGCATCTTTGATTTCACTTGTGAATAGCTGTCAGTAAGTGCAGGTTTTTGTGCAACAGACTTTTTATATTCTGTAATATTATATTTAATTTATATTATTAGAGTCTGGCTTTAAAAGTGCACGTTCCGCAGGAAATTAGACAAATAAGTGGGTGACAGCATCATCATAAATCGCTCCTTTGTCTCATTGGGCCTTGTAGGAAGTGTTGTGCCCACATGGGCAGTGTCCTAGCTTTGTCTTCTGGTCCAGGCCATCAGAACTGGCCTTTCTCCACGGACCCCTCTCCTTCTCGCTGGGACAACCATCCTGCTCACTGGGACAGTCCGCCACGCTGGGAGAGGAGAGATGGCCGCTTACCCAACCCAGGCAGCTTTCACTCCCTCCACAGGAGCTGCAAAGGTATGTGCTGTATGTCTGTCTAAAAAGCAACAGCTGTGGAGTGCACACCATGGAGCAGGCACTAGATTGAAAAACGTAGTCACGCAATTGAATGCTGGATGCAAAAAGTCATCAGAACATTGAATACGTTTACACCTCAAAGTTTAAATGCAGTTTGCTCTCCAAAAATAATGTGTAAAAGATGTATCTGTCCTACTGTAGCTGTGTTTCTGTGACCCGGTGATAATGTTTCAGTAGCAATAAATTAGTTAAATGTAACTCCTTAAATCTGAAAAATGAAACTATTCATTTTCACTATCAGAAGAGGAGAATAATCAGATGATTACATGCCTGTAAATGCACCAAATGTGATATTTATGGTTTTGATATGACTGTTCTGCCTATCTCCCCAGATGTTTTTCCTCAACAGATTGAGGGTGTTAAGATGATCATCAATAAAACTCTGAGCAGCTTCTTCAAGGTGACTCTTTCACCCACATTGATTTACATTCAATCAGTGTGTTGCATGTAAAGACAATAAGGATGTAAATCTCTTGCATCTTAAAATGTTATAATGCCTGATGTTTAACGTGATTGCTTCCAGGTCAGTCATACTCTGCATCTCAGTGCTGTTTGTCCTTCATACTACCGATTCCACGTGGAGCATCTGCAGTCTGACGATTACAGCAAAGACAAGGTCAAGCACGAGTCATCAGATGATAAACATGTTACCACTGCTTTATCATTAATGTTTTTAGCGCTTTCAGTGGAAAACAGCCAGAGATATCGGCTTTTTGAGTTGATAGGTTGCATATTTATCCTTCCTCACATTTTAGGATGCCCCAGCATTGATCGGTGAAATGGACTCTTCTGGTAGTCTGAACGCTCACGCTCTGTTGCATCTCTCTGAGCGTGTACGAGCCAGAACAGTGTTCCAGGTGAGGTCCTAATGTCCTTCTCTGTCCGTAGAGCCATCTATCCCATACCACATTCAGTCACTGTTTCTATAAAAGTCAGTTATTTTACACAAAATCAATTCTCTTTGCTGCAAACAACTCAACATTCAAATTCTTGATTCTGTGTTTTAGACTCAGCAGTCCCAGTTTGTAACATGGCAGTTTGAGACTGAGTACAGAGGGAACGACTTCACCGCTGCTGTGACAGTAGCCAACCCAGATGTCCTCAGAGAGTCAGGTGAGAAATGACAGGTGGAACGATTAGAACCTCACCTGAGCATCAAATTAAGTGTCAAATTATTTTACACCTGCATTTGTAAAAAGACACAAGCATGAATATCAGTCTTGATTTATATTGTTAAAGAAATAATGTAGTTTCCTCAATATGATATATTGCTATTAGCTTTTTAAAACCATGTCTTTTGTATCTGCCCTTAAATTGAAGTATTGTACCACCTTGCCTTATCTAATCTACTTGTATTGTATGTATCTGTGTGTGTTTCTATGGGGCAGTTATCCTTGTGGCACACTTCCTGCAGAGTGTGTCTTCTGGACTGGTTTTAGGAGGGGAGCTCGTCTACCATCGAGGAAGAGCAGAGGAAGGAGGA
This sequence comes from Seriola dumerili, assembly GCF_002260705.1. Classification (NCBI taxonomy): domain Eukaryota; kingdom Metazoa; phylum Chordata; class Actinopteri; order Carangiformes; family Carangidae; genus Seriola; species Seriola dumerili. Next base: position 4,680,658 of record NW_019174704.1, read on the forward strand.
ATTCTTACTTTGGCTGGACAGTACTCACGTGAGATTTCGTTGTTATTTGTGAATCAACTTTAAACATCAGATTTAATTTAGATGGCATGTTTTTTTTTGTTTTTTTTAAATCTGTTTTGGTTGATCCAGCAGCAGCAGCATTTCACTTTCTCTTCATGCAGGACCAAACTGGGTGGCAACGCTGAATGCCGGGAAAGGAGGCGCCCATGCTAGCTACTATCACAGAGCCAACAAACAGGTACAGCAAATACCACCGTACTGTATATACATAACATATACTTTAGCGCATATTGCAAAAATGCATGCGCATGTGTGCGTGTTCACCAGATCCAAGTTGGAGTGGAGTTTGAAGCCAGTACCAGGACGCAGGAGACCACAACCTCATTCGGGTATCAGATGGAGCTCCCAGAGGCCAACATGGTCTTTCGAGGTAAATTTCTTTCAAATGTCATGCTTGATGAAAACTACTCAGAAAACATACAGAAACCTTTTTCTGTGTGTCCAGGTATGATAAACAGTCGGTGTATAATAGGAGGTGTGTTGGAGAAGCGCCTGACCCCACTCCCCGCTACCCTGATTATGGGCGCCTTTGTAAATCACAGAGGTGACAAGCTGCAAGTGGGACTAGGTGTCCATGTGGGATAATCTTCCACTAACCCCTGCTGCCATTACAACTCACTGTCAGGACCACCGTCCAGAGACCTGTTTCAGAGGCTTCATAATGACCTGCTCTTCCAAGGTTTGTCAGCCTCAGTAAAACTCTTGGAACCATCTCAGTAAAGGGGAATTTTTTTTGGGTGTTGAAGCCCAAAATGTTTCTTTAAATCGATGCATCTTATCTTGCAACCTACCTCTCAAAATGGAGGTGATGTTTTCTGATTGGGTGACAATAGGATTACACAGGAAGATTGGATTAACATTTTGAGGGGATCAACATATGTGACTTGATATAAATTCCTGTCTCCCTGAAACCAGACTGCAAGTCACCTTCAGGATAAAGGACACAGAAAGGATTAGTGGCACACTGTACTGTAAACTGCAAATAAATTAAAGTTTTATACTGTAGGTAGACACAAAGAAACTTTATGGATATAGATTGCATTAAAAGATAGTAGTTTTTTATTTCATTTTTAGCCCATTAACTAGAATTTATGTATACCTGACCTGTCTGCCGACTATATCAACAAGTTCACTGTTGTTTGTAAAACTAATACATGATTTGTCCCATCTTCCACACAGCCATTGGTTTACATTTGTGCCAGTATCATTTGAAAATCAACTTGTACAAACAGCATAGCTTGAATACGTTGCTGCCCGCAGCATTACCACATGATACTGACAAAGAAAAAAATTAAGCTGATTAAATGTTCACTGATTAATTATCTCAAGCCAGTTCCTATGAGATGATTTTCACCGACTAATGCTGAGAGGATAACTCTAGAAACAAAGTGGTCAGCAGTAATGTCAGCTCTGTGTGAGTTTTAGTAAATGGTTGAAAAACATGCTAAAACACTAGTATGATCACTAAAATTGTGTGTGTATGTGTGTGTGTTTGATTGTGTGTTTGATTGTCATCTTTTTTTGCCAGCATATTAAAAGTGTGTGAGAGTACCACACGCAAACAAATCCCCAGTTCACTCGTAAGACAAAAGGTGCTCCACCATATATACTAACCCCAGCTGAGGGATGTGTGAGTGGCTATGCACTAACTCTGCTGAGCCATTACTGTACTGTATGTATATAGATGAAGGCATGTGGAAACACTGACTTGTATGCAACTTGCACTACCCACGCTGCTTCTGGGCATTTGTCCTGTTAAACATAAGAAATGTTGCATATGTATTATTTCTACATTATGTCATATAAGCCTGGAGAGAAGTGGAAGGGAATGACTGTCTTTTTGGACTTAATTTAATAAAGATGTTATTTGTATTATAGTTAAGCTGTTTTGTCTTCACCAAGTGTATTAATATTTGTAGCAACATATTGCAGTTCTGCAGATATGCAGTGTACTGTGCATTCATTGTGTTTTAAAGCTCCACTATCAATTCTTTTAGTATTAACTATGGATTTAATGGCTAATATGAAAGGGGTCACTCCTAATGACAAACCAACAGAAAACTGCCACATAACTCTTAACTCACCCTCAGCACCAAGCTGCTTTTAGCCTCCTTTAATTCATTCTTTTGGTGGTACTGTATATTGTTTAGAAACTAGTGAACTAAAGAGACAGATATTTTTTAAGGAATAGTTAGAAACCAAAATAAAGCAAAAAGGACAGTGAATATTGGACATCTTTCAGGGCAGTAAATGAATGTGTTGCTCCATGTATATCAGATGTTCAAATAGCTGCTAATGTGTTAACCATAACAACTTAGGCCATAACATGAGTTTTGTGTTCAATTAATCTTTGTGTGCCTCAAGGTGTATTTAGACAGAAAGCGAAGCAAAACCGACCATTCCAGTTCTCACATTTTTTGCCATGAAAAAAAAAAGTGTACCGACTGTGAGGATGTTAGCTGAAGGCTAGCTAGCGATGCACATGACCATTTCTGTGGGAGAGCCCCTGGGCACTTTCTGTTATTGCTGTCCTGTCTCTGTCCCTTTTCACGAGGCCCCAGAATTTGGGCAAATTTGCACAAACGTGAAGCATTTTCAAGTGTTAGTTCGCACTGCTCTTGCAAACTTGTATCTTTGAATTAACTTTGTATACAGTTGCCTATAATACTCATTTCGCTGTCTGAACACACAGTCAGAATGACCAAAAAAACATTTAGGAAATACAGCTTTAAGATACTGCAAACCACTCAGCAGAGACTCATCAGTGGCTTTAACTTTTTAATATTGTATAAATTCCTAAAAACTGAAATTACTGATATATAGTTACTGTACATCCATATATTTTATATACAAATATATTTAAATATATTCAAATATGAGGTCTGTAAACATTTGACTTGGTGATTCTAATAACAGTACATTATCTGGCACCATAGCTCACAGTGGCAAATATAAAGGCAGACACTCAGTCTGTTTAAACTGCTGCCAATTCTCTGTTATTTGTCTCTGAAAAAAGAGAAAAATCCTTTCCCTCCTTCTCCCTTCACTCTCAAAGACTTGCTTCTTTGGAGTCCCACTGAGTTGTCTTTCTCTCGCTGTTTTTCCTTCTTTCTCTCCTCTTCCCTTTGCTGCACCTGCTGATTGATCACCATCCGCATATCCTCCTGCGACGAGATGAAACGTTCAGATAACCTTTACACTGTGCTATTTTAAATGTGTTGCCAAAAGGCATCATTTTGAACTTTATACCCTTGTTCTCAGACCCACCTGCCAGGCATCCAGCTCTTGAGACAGCGCCACCTTGTGTTTGATCGTGTTGAGAAGCTGCTGAGTTAGTGTTTCTTTCTCCTGGCGCACCGTAACCAACTCACTCTCTAAGGAACTGGACATTGATATGAAGATTAACAAAACATCACTAGTTTCATCAAATCAACAAAGGTGTTTAGCTTTACCTGTAGCTTGGCTTTTCAGGACTGCCTCTAAATGGCTTGATTTCTTCCCTCAAAGTCTCCAGCTCTCCTCGCTGAGATTGTAGCTGCAAAATGTGAAAAAGAAGACAATATATTTATACTCAGCTCCTGAGATCCCCTTGATCCCTACTGAAAAATATATCAGACACAGAGCATCTTTCAAAGCTGAGTATTTTTATATCTTAAAACATATACTGTAACATATAACAATATGATATAATAATAATATAATATAAGTCACATCTACTTCTCTTTTATTGAAAAATCCAGAATCTATGAACATACAAATATCTTTTTGAGTACTGGACACAAGATGTCACCCACTTCACTGAAGTCTATTATCAGTATATGTAATATGGAAGTTTCAAGTTCCTCACCATCACATTTTTGTAAGATGGTGATACTGGACTGTGATTGGCCCTAAACTAGATGTTATGTCACAAAATCATATTCCCATATTCATGTCCGATTTTAGGTGAGTGCAGAGAAACTTTTCTTCTCCAGCAGATGGATTTGTAAAGGCTTCCATGTATCAAGCTCTGCACATAAATAATGTTGCACAGTTAATGGTTAACCATCCAAATAAGGTATCAGGAAAAGGAAGGCTTTACCTGTATTAAAATGCAAGTGGTAAAACTACAATATGCCTAATTTCATAAATCTTTGTAATGAATTTAAACAGCTAATCAGCTAATTGCGCTAGTTTGCTTATATATGCTAGACAAATCAGAGAATACATTTATTTCTGTAACAGCAAGGATTTTCACCCATTTCAGATATTCTAAACCCACTGAAATGGAAACCAGCATCAACTCACTCTGTTTCCCCTACTCAAGGTCAATCCCCATGTTAAATTGTGTTTGTGTACGCATGGTTATATGTTGTGCAGTTCCACAGACCTCCTCTTTGAGTGCTTGTATCTCTTCATCTCTTGCTTCCAGGACTGTGGAGTGAGCCAGAAGAGCCTCTTTAGCCTGGTTAGCAGGAGACAACACAACAGTTTAGAAAGATCAGTAATTTCAAAACACTCATGAGAAGGTGTTTGTGCTTTTGATGCAAATTTGACAACGAAGGTTGGGAATTTTTTTTTTTTTTTGGGGGGGGGGGGGGGGGGGGGGGGGCAGTTAGTATCAAACTAAGGAAGCATGTGAGAACAGGGTCAGAAGGAGTGCACACCAGGAAAAGTTAGACTGTGAAGTTACTGTGAACCTGTCAGTGCAGTTGCCAGTGTTTTGTATGAGTCTCTGTGTGTACCTGTGATTGCTGAATTTCACTAAGCAGAGACAAAGGTTGTGTGTGAGCACTGTCCAGGATGCTCTCTTCTCCCAGGCTCAGAGATTTTTGCTGTAGAGAGCGATTCAAGGTACGCAACTCAAACACCACTCCCTGCTCCTGCTCTATCTACACATATGCACACACAAACACACATGCAGTGAGATACAGGCACAAGCACGCACACAAATCAAGAGCTTCAAACTAGTCGCGTTAGTGACTTCTGTTAGTGTTAGTAATATCTCCTGTAGCTCATGATCCTCTTCCTGTTTACCTCCGGCTTCTTCTCTCAGTGTTCATCAGCCACTCATTGATCCTCACCTCTGCTTCTTTCTCTCTCAATTTCATCTGGAGTTCCGACAGTCTCTCTCTTAGTCCCTCTCTCTCCATGCGGAGTCCATCACTGTCCTCCTGTGAAGCTTTTAGTTGTGCCTCCATGTGCGACAGCCGCTCCAGCAAAACTCTGTTCTGTAAAGGGCGGAGGGAAAGATGGATGAACACAAAATACTTGTAAATAAATGGTGCAAGTGAAAGTGGTGGAAGAAAGTGGTAACTGAAGTTATTGCCTTGTTTAGATCATTAAGCAAGCAACTCTAGCTGCTGGATTATGCCTCTGATGAACATTCAAATAAATGCCATTCATTTCAGCTAGAGTGCAATTCATCTAGGACCAGGTTTGATACTTATGCGTCTGAGTTTGTTAAATCTCAATGGATTTATTTTATATTCTGCTTATATTTGCATCTTAGCAGGCAGAGCTGTACACTCGAGACTTGAACTTGAGTCAGAATCAAACCACCCAAACAGGAGTTGAGATTTGATTTCAACTTGATTTACATTAGACGTCACTCCCTAATGACTTGACCTACAATGAGACTTCAAAGCAAATACTTTTATGTCTCAATGTTTAAACAGCTACAGGAAGGCCTTGGCTTGCACACCATGAATATTTAAACATTATTCTTTGATAGGACTTGGTTTCATCTGTATAAAAACACAAACATAAACATAAAATTGGCTCCCTACTTTCACGTTGTATTATTATTTCATACTTTGGCCATGTTTGATATTTAATGCTTTTTGTGTATGACCTACTATCCAGCATTCAAGATGGTATGATGTCTTCCTAACTGTCATGTCAAAACTGTGGCATTGATTTACTCGTGCAAAACATTAAGAAGTGGTAAGTATACCTCTGCTTGAATATTCTTTATCTGTGTGAAGCTGATATTTCGGCTAAAAGATGATTCTTCCATCTCTTCTCTGAGGGAACGAATCTCAGTCCTCAAGGAGTGTTCCAGTGTTACAGCCTAGATGGGAGGGAGGTGGAACAGTTGAGAAAGGCTCAGTTAGTGACAAAGAAGGACTCCCAAAACCTGCTAGTCTGCATTGTTCCTGTCTATGACATGACATCACAAACAAGCGCAGACAATTCCCTCACACAAACACGCACACATCCTGCCTACACCTAGATTCTGTTCATTCTAACAGCGTTACAACATAGTCATGACCTTTTCTTTGGTGGGTTAGTGTCTTAAGACTAACCTCTGCTAGCTGCTCCACCAATCGTTGGTTATGATTGGTTAACTGAGTCAGCTGTTCGCCCTCATCCTTTCTCTGGGCTCTCTCCTGGCTGTGATGTTGCTCCAGCTTGGCCCTCAAAGCAGCTAAATCCGTAGTCAGCTCTGCTTCTTTCTGACCAGATGCCAGTTCATTCATGTCCAGCCTCCTCTGAAGAACATGTTTCTCCTGCTGTAAAGCCTGAAATGTTAAAAACAACGTTAACTGGCTGCGAGGCGCCACGACGAGATCAGATACTGAAATACATGGATTTTCTGTTCTTGTGGCTTTGAATGTGAAGTGAAATTTACATCTTGTGATGGTTTCTGTAGGCAGCTAATTCATAGCAGACATTATGACATGTCATAGTAGGAAAGTGACAGGTATTACAAATAACACTAACAAGAACACTGTTCTGTTCTATTCAAGTGTCCCACTAAGCTATGACAGTGTGACAATGAGGCAGCCCAATACCAGGACTTCACTCATATTATTATTTACAGCTGTGTTTTTCCTACTTTCACATGTCATAATGTCTTTCATAAAAATACTTGTTCTTATTTACTTTATATCCGGGAAAGATTTATACCTCCATTGTAATGAATACATTTAAATAACATAAAGGAAAAATACTTACAGAAAACTAGCAGTGTAATAATAAAAATAGCGCAATAAAAATATTACAATTGTAACTATCTGTTTTACCACTTATAATGATAAGAATCTAAATACATTTACCCAGCCGTAAACCTCTTTCTGTACTTTTCTCATCCCTACCTACATTCCTCCGTCTAATAGTTTTATCTATGTGATTTGCAGAGACAAATATGTGGGCGAGTAAGTAAAAACTTGATATTAGTAGTAAATTACATGTTGAATATATTTCTTGTATGGTTTTTTTAAAAATAGTTTTACATAATTCTATGTTTTTATTATCTTTACTGGTTGATTAGATGGAATTTGTTTAAGATGGAATAAACTGAATCTTCATAGTTACAGATACAGACTTAGTCTTTCCAAATTTAGAATGATGGCACTGCAGGCCAGAATCAGAGAAATTCTAATTGATTGTTCGTGGCAAACAGTTTTCAGTGCTCCTATTGTTCACATCTGACTATTGTTTTTAGTAATGTCAAAAAGTTTGCAGAGTTGAGGAAAAAAAAAAACACACTATTTGCAGCAGCAGCAGCATTCTTACCTCAATCTCCCTCTCTCTCATCTTCAGAGAGGCTGCCAGCTCCTCACTCTTCTCCAGTAAAGCCTGTCCCAGCTCTGCAGCCAGTATCAAATCTGTCTCTATCCCTCCTCCGCTGTCATTGCTACCAGGACATGGTGCAGTTGATGGGAGAGCAAAGGAGAGAGACACTGAGGAAGATGAGGACAGTGGGAAGAAGGAGTCCTCCAGGCTGGGGGAAGGAAGGCTGTTTTTCCTGGGTGTGAACATTGTTTTTGCAGGTTTATAGGAGTCAGCTGGAAAACATAATTCCAGGTGTTGTAATCCACACTCACACAGGTGACAGATGGACAGCTTTCTGTCCTTTTCTGTTCCTTGATGGTCTGGTCTGGAGTGGTTGAATGAGTCAATTCTGTAATCCAATATGTCCCTGCCAAACTTGTTCTTCACTGTGGTGCTAATGGTCCTGATGCTGGTATCATTCAAACCCTGTCTTCTCTTTTTCACAGATAATTCTGTGGGGAAGAAATAGACCTTCAGTGACACAGAAAACCACCACAAACAGATTTAATAACCGTACCTTTGGAATTCAGGACATGTATGATGACGTGTGAAAATCAGACAAGTTGTTTTCTAGTAATCTAATCTCACATGGCCTTTAAGGAGGTCTTTTGTCTAACAGGCACTTTTGTTACTCTGACCGAAATACCAGCTCCACTGTTAGCTTTGTTCTGCTCCCCTCCCTAAATTCCAAAGGCATTGTGCTCTATTATTTCCAACAAATCCAACAAAGTCTTGACTGTTCCTAGAACAGTCTCTAAAGTAATCAATTTTCCCTACAATGCTTGTCCACCTGTCTTAAAACAAGTCCAAAATGAGACTTGATAAGATGTTCCTACCACATATTGTTATTTACAGTTACTGCAGGATTATTTCTATATAAATTCTGTCTAGGTAAACTAGTCTCCCCAGCCATTTCTGCCTTTAAGCCTCATGTCACCATCTATCTTTTCACCTGTTACAGTAAAACCTGTTGCTATCATGAAACCATGCTGTCATCCCACTTAAAATCATTCAAAAGCAAAATAATGAACTCATTCAAACATGACCATGACTTTTTGATTATGAGAACTGACAGAATCTGTTTTAATTCATGTTCTACCTGATTCTGAAGGAACAAAAATCAAGTCTGTCTTACCTGACAGCTCCCAGCCAACTCGCACGAAGCAGGTAAAGTATTCCTGTTTGGTCAGTGTGTGTGTATGCGTGTGTGTGTGTGTGTGTGTGTGTGTGTGTGTGTGTGTGTGTTTGGGTGTGTTTGCACAAGAGAGGCTCAGCTGGTTTCCTTGGCAGTGGAAACATACAGTATGTAAATACAGCCAGTGGCTCCACCTCCTGAGTTAAAAAGGTAAAGGAAGCAAACAGAGGGAGGAATACACAGGGAAAATGGGAACAGTGGTGTGTCTGCAGTGAGAGTCATTGCTCTGACATCTAGTGGCTGAATAAAGCAGGGGAAAACATACAGTATATTAACTCTGAGGAATGTGTTGTTGCAAAGTCGAACACTCTGTTTGAGCGGGGGTGAAACAGGGTGACAGATGGAGAGAGGGGGATGCCAGGAGACAAACCAGAGTCTGTCTAATCTGACCCTCCTCCTCATTCCCCATCCTGTTTACCTGCATGAAAGTTTTGAAAGGAGCTCTGTGTGTGTTTGTGCGTGTGTGTGCGTGTGTGCGTGTGTGCGTGTGTGTGTGTGTGTGTGTGCGTGTGTGCGTGTGTGCGTGTGTGCGTGTGTGTGTGTGTGTGTGTGTGTGTGTGTGTGTGTGTGTTTATGCATGAGGTAGGGGGTAGGGAGAGTAGAAAAGGGGGCTGCTGTTATTAGGCTTCCTCCTCTGATACAGCAGACAGACAAAAGGGGATCAAAAAGCCCACAAGACGCTCACAAAAACATAAAATAAGACCTTTGGATCAGTAAGTGCGTTCACATACAGACATGCCATGCAAACTCTGGCTCGCTCTTTCAGTGTGGCTTCTCCTGCCAACCTCTGAAGCTGGAAGGCAGATGCCTAAACTTGCTGACAAGAAACTCTGCGCTGACTCCGAATGCAGCCGTAAGTAGGACACTCACAAACTTCCCTTTACTGCCAATGACTGCTGTGCTTAGTAGTTCACTATGTTGTAATCATGTTATACAACTGTTGGTAAATTTGAACAGCTAATACTCATGCAGAATGTATCAATTTGCATAGCAATATGACAAATATTTGCAAAAGTCCTCTCTATGATGCCTTCTGTCCTTTCCCGACTCACATCTCCTTTATTCCTTCTCAGACCCTATCTTGATAGCTCGTGCAGTGCAGGACTACTACCCTGGAGACTGCAGGTTCATCCCCATCAGACAGGGGCAGCTCGTCTATGTCTATGCAATGCTGAAAGACAGAGGGAACCTCTTCTGGGCTGGCAGTGTGAGTAAAACACACATGTTTATAGGATAATATGTATTTCTAACGGTCATGAAGACGTAACATATCGGTATGCAGCAGTAACATTCACCTCAGCAAGTCATGCTGTCAACAACTTTCGTCTGTATCATCTGTTTGCAGGTACAAGACTCGTATTATGGACAACAGGAGGCTCGCATTGGCCACTTCCCCAGCAGCGTAGTGGAGGAGATGCATCCTCTCATGCCAGCTAGCACTGAAGTCACAACTACTGTAGGTGAACACACACACACACACACACACACACACTACATATATGCATTATACAATGCTTTCCTCTAATTCTACGCCTCTTCTTTTTTGTAGAAATGGGACTTCTACTGTTACTGATGATGCCTTTACCAACAAAGAAAACGACCCTCTTGTGAACTACATTACAAGATAACTTTTTATTTGGTATCATATGATCTTACACACATTGTTGACAGTATATATGTACAGTATATATGTACGGCACTGCTGATAATCTGCAATTTAGACAGATATGGGCAACAGCTCTGCATAGCAACAAATGATTGTAGAATGTAATCAGATTGTAGAATCAGGATTTTCAAACACTGAAACAAGAACCATTGCTGCTAATGGTTTGTATTTGACTCCTTCTGTCTGTTTTACTGGTTGATCGAAAAATCTCGCAGCCTACATTCTCTGTAATACCCCTTCATACAGTTTATATCTGTGTTGCAGGTATTAAAAGGCATTAAATAATATGTTTTTTTGTTTTTTTTTTAAAAGAGACAAATATAAATTTGGCATATTTTTACTCCCCTTCTTTTACTACAACTACTATTTTTCCTTGTAAATTGAGAAAAATATGCCCGCAATGTCAACTGCTAAATGTACAGCAATGAACAGGTTTTCTCTCCTAATTACCTAATTAGATCAAAATGAATTAGGGACATTCCCAATGCACCGACAGGATATAACAGTGTCAGTGTTAAAATCACTGTATTTGCATGTTGGCTAGTAGTCTAGTCTAGACCTGACAAAAACAAATAAAAACCTGTACGCATAACATGCGACAGTTTTTGTTTTAAGTCACATAAAGCAGCATGATGCATCACTGTCTCCCCAGAACTACTCTATGTTGTTATGTGAAGTTCTTTCAAAAGCAGAAACACTACACAAACAGAAAAACACACACTATAGATTTTGAGTTTCAACGTTTATTCTATTTGATCTTTTCTTTGTTAATATGCCAAAGGGTTGTTGCCAATATGAAGGGATGATGGAGCTGTAATTCTTGCATCTACAAGCACATATGCACTCTCTCTCTCTCTCTCTCTCTCTCTCTCTCTCACTCTCACACACACACACACACACACACACACACACACACACACACACACACACATTAACATTATCCTTAGCAGCTCAGAGGTCATGCTCCCCAGTGGATAAGGAGCCCAATGATAAAAGTTGTCTGTCTCCAAACATCAGTTCCTCCCTTGTCCACTACTTTCCTCCTCCCTCCCACTCATTCACCCTTTTTCATCCTCTCAACAGAGTACACACCTGGTCCCAAGTCCTGTGGTGGCTTTTTTAGTGAACAAACTAAAAGTAACTGCATATGCCTCCAGAGAACTCATTCCTCCTCACACATACAGAAACCAACACTATTCTCAAAGAATAACCAGAGCACAGTTGGCATCTTACTCATACCCACTCTGACAGTACGGTGTAATGTAGATACAATCAAGTTTAACAATTTTAGTCTGTTGCCATCTTCACTGGACAATTTTTAGAGGAGGTCTTTACATTTCCACTCCTTATATTGACTTTATTTAGCATTTCCCAGTAAAAGTAATAGATGCTGCAAGCTAGGTTAGGTTAAATATAACACATGCTTACAATTTTGTCACTAAAGTGCACGTCCAGTATAGACATTATGTGTTGTATAACATACAACAACAAATGCCAGATAAAGACAGGAAATGCCTTTAAAACTATGAATACATGCCCTTTATGTGCCACTTACATGGTGGAGTGAATATTTTTGGCACAGAGGTATAGTTTAAAGAGCGATTCTGTAGGCTTTTGATAGAAAAATTAACTCTCAGGAGTTAATTATCTTGCAATTCACCACAGTCTGTCTATGAAAAACTTAAATGTCCTGTCAGACTCTGTTAAATGGGCTCAACATATTAGTCTTTGGTTTTAACGCACCATTGTCTTGCTGAGACATCAGGATAATAGGGAGTTAGGAGTTAGATACTGGTTTATTAGAAGGCACTTGCACTTATAGACATCTAGACATGTATGCCCCACCTATATGTGTGCTGAACTCCCAACAAAACTGTGACAGGTTAAATATAAAAACAGGTGGCACTTGGGGTTAGTAGTGAAACAGTGTCAGGAGCGTCAGGCTCTACTCTACATTTTCTGTTTCTGTGTTCCATCTTCACAGGAAATGGGAATACTGCGCTCTTGGCCCGCCGATGACCGAGGCGCCGTGATTGTCAGCACACCATCAGATGACAGGCTGGAGGTGACATCAGCACTTGACACACCGGCAGGAAGCCTGTACTTCCTCAGAAACTCTCTCGACACAAAGCCATGGTCATCCTGGAAACAGAGTTAGTAATTGTATCAGCAAAGTGTCACCAAATCAATTTCGTTTGAACATTTCTGCAGATCTCTGTAGTCCCTCTAACCTGTCTGTCTTCATGTTTGGCGTGTATTGTGATGAACTCGTCACTGACATTGACAGACAGCTCGTCAGGGGAGAAGTGCTTCACGTCCAGATAAATGACAAAGCGATCCCTTTCCATGCGCATCTATATACAGACAGTGCAGCCGTTAGGAGCAGTACTGAGAAATAAGTCAGCTGGGCATAAAACTCACATTAGCTTGTTATTGTCAACTCAGTGCAAGACTCATACTTCTAAATTATATGGAGAGTGCCATCAGTGGAAGAGGATATTCTTCCATTCTTCAAATCATCAAAACGAATCTCACAGATTACGTTTCTGTTCAATGATCTGTCACATGACATCAGTGTATCAGTTTTACCCCTGATTTTATGATAAGTGGTGTTTGAAAAATTGCTAGTAATAAGTTTTCAGACAGCAGTCATTTCACATAAGACGATTACACAGTTAACAGATGAATTTTACTTTACCTCACTGTGTCCATTGTCAGGCAAGTTGAACCAGCGCATGAACGAAGGGCGTATCCAGGGGAAAGACCAGGAGAAAGGCCAGATGAGGGGCCAGTCAGCGAGAGGTTCTGCCAAGGAGGGGTCAGGGAGCCGATGTGGGAAGGCCCTACGGTACCAGGGATACTGGATGGGGATATCCATGATGAGATGCCAGAAGAGATGAAAAACAAAACGATGGGTATGAGGGCAATTGAGTCTTGGTTTGACTTGGTTTGAGATGGGTGCTGCTGTGCTCTCCTCCACCGCATTTATAGGCCTTTCCCTCCCATCCCACCCGAGTTCTCTCTGCTCACATCCTCTGTATCCCCCTCCCCTCCATAACCTCCAATGCACACTTGCATAGTGACTCTGCCAACAAGCTGATTTTTCTGGAACAATGATGTCAACTGTTTATCACTCCATTGCCCTCATTGTTTCATCTGTCTGACTGTGACTGGTTGTCTCTCTCTCTTTCTCTCCCTTTCTCTCTGTAACTCTGTGTCTCTGTCTCCCCCTTCTCTCGGTCATGAGGTGACACTGGCTCAGAGTACTGCTGATGCCCCCATACTCATTCCCCAGGAAATACCCCTGTCTGGTGTGTGTGTGATTTTGTGCGTGTTTGTTTGAGGAATAGCTGCCAGAGCATTAGCCTGCTGTGCTCCGAATGCCAGAAGCTTTAGGTTTGTAAGCAGAGTGGAAGTGTGGTTGAATGGGAATTGATGAGTTTGTATGGGAGAGCATTAGGTGACACTCTAAGCATGTATCATTTTGCTATGAGCTCAGATGAAAAATATGAAGTCCTTTCCAACTGTGCAACATTTGTACCAACCACATTTCTTTCTGTCTCTGCTTCATCCTCCCAGTCATAGTGTCTCCAGAGTAGGAGAACTGTTGAATTTGTGTTATCTGCAAGCACAGAGATTCAACAGAAACTTTCAAACCATCGTGCAATCACTGTTATAGTGCCTTTATGTGCCTTGATGATGTCATGATTTTTCTTGACAAAGTTACTGCAAAGTACAAAAGCCAGATTCAAAGCAAGTAGACCTTTTAAAGGTGTGACAGCTATGTAACAATTAGGCTACAGGGTAATTGTAAATGCTAAAACATAGTGTAACAGTAGCACAACCATCACAAGAGTCAACAAGTCAGTGAACTGACCAATATACAGCAGTATCTGCAGTTTGCCAGCATTAACCAGTCGCTAATGGTCACACCAGACCAAGACAGATTTGGCAGTAAAACCACTGGGGGAAAGTGAGAAACTGTGTCTTATTGATTATAATGTAGCTTTTGATTTGTAAGAGAAAGAATGTGTTTTTTTTTCTTTCAGAAGTTACATAGTGTTTCTTTAAACACGAAACTGCATTTGTCTGATTCTACAAAATACAGCCTGAGAGTTGAATTTGTGGGTCTGTTGTGTTTTTAAACAGAACTTGCGTGTGAGTTGCCCTGCCTCCTCTCTCTTTTGCGTCGTTACCATGGTGACATGCCTCAGTCGCTTTGAGCTCTTTGTTGTTGGATATAGTAGCTAACAAAAATATGTTGGTTTGTTAAAATTGTCTTTGTGACCACAGAAATGGACTTACCGGCTTCATATTACGGCATAATTGATAAAAGAAACCCAGTCATTTCAGCTTTTGAACGGGACATTAACTCGTTTATGACACTGATGAGACGAGTCGTTTCTTCAAGAAGTCAAGACAACGGCTCTAATGCTAAAGGGTAAGATGTTAAAAGCCAGCTAACGTCAGCTAATGAAAGTTAACGCTAATTATTAACGCTAAACATGTAGTTTATTCCACTTATAGACACAGTCTCACAGTTACTGACAGTCTAAAAATCCCTCCTATTAAACAATGTTTTTACGTTAGCAAACTCACAAGGCCAGGCTTGACTTTGTGGTAATGCTACTGAAATTTTGACGATTCTGGGCCCCTGACCAACACAGCAGTATTCAGAAAGTACGCTTTCCTACTTTCCTAATTTAAATTTAAATGTAAATTAAATGTAAATCTTATTGTAAGTTTATTTTTAGAAATTTGGAGTTCAGACTGTTGGTCAGACAAAAAGGCATCCTGAGGGTTTCACTTTGGGCTCTGGGTAATTGTGATGAACATTTCCAATTGTTTTAAGGGTGTTTACAAACAAAATAATGAATTGATTAATTGAGAAAATAGTCAACTCAGTCTAAGTACTTCCTCTGCAGCTGCATCACAGCAATGAATGAGTAAAGCTAGTGGTAGTGATTATGAACTATTAGATGCACTCATTCTTGCCAAAATGTCCAAGCTGAATTTTTTAACTCTAAATTGATATTTTCTGAATTATAATCAGTGGAGTTGATTACAAAGAGGGCTCTAGCCTGATAGTTGGAGTGCCATATAGATACACAGTGTATGGAACAGGTGCTCCAATTTTGGAATAGATTTTATATTACATACATAGTGAATCAGCAATATTTTAGTGTCCTTTTTGCTAGTCTAGTTATATATCTATTTTAACATTAACCTGTTTTTAATTTGATTGTCATGATTGTCATTTTGAAGGATTAAAATCCTGGTGGAGATATGGAGAAAGTACAAACATCGACTGCCCTCAAGGTTGTACCAGGAGCGTATGTTGCAGATTGCAGATTTTCTCTATGGAATAAAGGTAATTCACAGTAGCCTCAATAATACCAGCTGTTATGTAGTTTCCACAACTGAAGTTGATTGCTTTTCCAACAAAATGTTGTGTTCCATCAAAAACTAATTCAGTCCCCGCTTCATTATTTTATCACTCCACATAATCAGGGTGGTGAAAGGAACCCTGGTCAGTATTGGTTGCTGTGCATAGTATGCTTGTTAGGATATTAGTCAGTCAGGTGAAGCTGCTGCCAAATGCTTTAGGTTAATAATCATCGTAATTTATGTCGTAATGTGATAAATTTAAGTTGTACTATTAGTTGCTGCACATATACAGTTTGTCTTGTCTATTCTACATTAACAACCTCTTGTACTACAATGTTGACTGCTACTGCTTGCTTCTTTCCCCTTCTTAGACTTCATCAGTACATAACTGCTGTAGCAGCTGAGTGCTGGTCCCATAATTAGCCAGTTAATTTTTTTACTCCTGCAAAACTGACTGCAGGAATTGACCAAGATGTCCTTTGCACAGCACATGGTTGACATTAAGTTATTCTTCCCTATCCTCTTTGTTTGTAGTTGTACCAATTGGCTCTTTGGCAGGGCTACACTCTCCACCTACTGCAATTCAGCACAGTGAAAATAACTGACATCACAGATGTGGACCACTTCATGGCCTGCTTCTTCCCTGAAGGTTTTGATACAGACAAAGATGCCTTTGCCTTGAAGGTATATTGTATTATGCAAGCTTGTCTGTAGTGTGTCTTTGTGTGGTATGTTTGACTGCTGACAGTCTGACTGTGAAGTGAAAAATGCTTATTCTATTTTGTTATTTTAGTTCATAAGAGATGTTGTCATGTGGAGAGAGGTCATTGATATTTTGAGACGTTTGTATGTGAACCCTGATATACTGTATATATGGAACGTGTTTGTGTGTGTGTGTGTGTGTGTGTGTGTGTGTGTGTGTGTGTGTGTGTGTGTGTGTGTAGATCCGTGCAATGCAGGGCTGTGCCCTGTGTATATTTGAGCTGGAGAAAAGGCACAGCGTCCTCAGCCAGAAGGGACTCTGTAAACTGCTGCGTGTGCTGAACTTCATCAGGATCATGATGCAGGCTTTTCAGCAACATGAACACCTCTGCTGGCAAATATATAATGGTATATTTGTACAACTTATGTAATTTGTTCAGTATTTGCTTTTTGTCTGACAGAAAATTTAGGAAAAACTATTTGAGTTGTGAAAGTCTGAGAAAGAGAAAGAGAAGATTTTGATAATGTGCCCAATATAGAGGGCCTGTGACGTTCCAGATGCAAGGAGTGTATCCACTAAGTTAACATTGTGAACAAAGCTGATGCCGTCAGAGTAACAGGTTAACTTTCCAAGGGTACCCTATGATTCCTGGAAATATGTTAGCACAAGAACAAGATATAGTGAAAATTACATAGCATGCTTCAATATAAGTAATGGTAGTTCATCTGTTGTTAGATTAAAGTAAGAAATTATAGAATTCAACTGTATTTGATGTCATATAGCAGAACTAACCTCATACTATGCATCTTTCTATTTTTCTTTCTCATCTTTTCCAGGTTCATTACATATCTACACCATCTGTCGTTATCTGATGGCCATGAATTGTAGTGCACAGGTACTCAGAGATAGATGATAGATGGAACGTATAGTACTGTATATCTTGTTTCAGCTGTTATAGACTATTCATCCTCTAAAGAGTCTTTTCAAAAGGTTGTTTTTGCCATGCCACATCTAATACACTCTAAAGGGAAAGATAGAGTGGATGAGTAAATAATAGTATGTGATGTGTGGTTTGTGCTAATTATGACTGAAAAACTATATGAGTTTTGGAAAGTGAGTTTGATTGACGTGAGATTCACTCTCTTTTGCACATTGGCTGGTGTCCTTACCCTCCTTCTGGTGTGTTAGAATTCAGGTTAGTATTGTATAGGGTATAGTACATATAGGGTATAGTATAGGGTAAGTATTGTGACTAAAAAAAGACAACATGCAACTCCTAAAACTGATTATGGTATTTTTACCCAATGAATGATGTGATACAACCAGAAATTATTGTGAGTTATATTGTACATATAATTGTCTGAGTGTCATGCTTTAGAATACTTTATGCCACCAATTGTGATCTGATTCAGGCACTGGAGTACCTTCTGTGGGCAGGCATCAGTTTTGAGCTCTCCATTCCACTGATGACTGCGAAGTATCTGCCATGGATTGTCACACTCTACTGTGCTGTCTGTCACTGTTACTATGACAACCAGGCTGCAGTGCAGGCGGAGGTGAAAGACACACATAATATGCATCCAGACACCTACAAACACACAATCATCATAATGTCAACAGACTATTCACAGGCTGATAATAACAAGTTATAAATACCAACGTACAGCCTTTCTCAATCTGTCTGCAGTTTTCCGATAGCCAATTTTACAGCAGTTTACCTGGTGTTAATATGCTGAATTTTATTATATAGTCCTAATTACCAAGGATTATATAATAAAATTCTGCTTTGATGTTCATGTATTTGCTGTATCAAGATTTTACTGTTTCAAACACATAATTAAATAATACATTCTCCATGTTAATATAAAATACTGGTCACAGGTTTATTATGCATGGACATGTTGAATGAATATTGAAGTCACATAGAAAAGGTTCTTAAACTGAATTTCTGATTTTTTTCTGCAAGTCCTATTCCATATTTGTGGAGTTGTTTGTGTGTCTCCAAATACTTTCAGGAATTTTCCAGGAGAGCCCTCGGAAAAATCAATGAGCTAGCACAGCTGGAGGAGCAGAGTGAAGTTCCTGCCACCAGAGAGACTCAGAGAGCTTATAAAGAGGCGTCTATCAAGGCAGGAGCCTACTCTCATCAAAACATACTCTTACTACTGTTACTGGATAAAATATAGAGTAGATATCATTTGCATTTCTCACTGACAGTGAGTTTCACAGTCAGGAGAGAAAAACATTAAAAGGATGCAAGGAACATGTAGTGCATGTAAATATAAAACCAAATACCAATCTACATATATAATCTACACATACAATGATAATAAATTAAAGCACTATGTGAAGTCCAGTGGACACTGCCCAAGCATGAGAAGCCACATTCCTTCTTTCTCAACTCATGCCTCATTAGCATTAACTGGCTCTCAATTCATAACGTCTTTCTCACTGAGAAACCTCTCGGTGTGTAACTACAATACAGACACATACAGATTGTTGCCTTTTGTAGATGTATGCATTTTGTGACTTGTGACTTTCTGATCCCAAGTTAACAGTTTATTACATTTGCCTTTACAATAGTGATATGGTTTTTTTTGGTTTATCAAATTAAAAGTGATTGAGATCTTTTTTTTCCAGCTGGGTGCCATGATGTTCAAGCGGGCAGTGTATGAGACCAAAAGGAGACCCAAACCAACGTTCAGAGTCAAAGCCAAAAGCACCCTTAAGGACATGCCTAACGTAATTAGATCCACTTTAATGAAGTGTCATCATACTCAGTGTTAAATATCAGACTTAAGTGTACTGTCAATTTAAAGGACATATTCAATGTAGTAGACCATCCAAACACATGCTAACTCCTGTTAAATTATTAAATAAACAGTTTACTTTGCAGTTTTTTAAGCCTTACTTTACTGTCTTTATTATAATGGAGTGAGGCTCAGGATGTTTGCTTAGGTTGTAGACTAATTTTGTTCTTGTTACATTACCTAGAATTGTATGTCTGACTGCATCCACTGTAGGTGCCATGGCCCCGTACTGCAACAGAGCGTATGCTAATGGGACTGTTTGACAACAGTGCAGCACAGTTCTTGGGCATCTTAGAAGCACTTTGGGACAGCACCAGACACCCACTGCAAACGAGGATGCCAGATGAACCAGAGCTGCAGGAAGTCATCCTGGAACTCCTGTCTGCTGGCATCAGTATATTATCTGGTTAGTAATACGAACACATAGCAGAAAAAGACTCTCTAGTAATTACAGTAAGTATGTGATTAAGAGCAAACATACAGGTGCAGCAGACCCCTTAGATGTAATTGTTTAAATGTAAATGGGTATTTAAGGTGTAGAATGTTCACTTTATATATTAAGTAATGAGCTTGTGTAACATGTTTTGTTTCTGTATGTTAAGGAGTAACAACTACTAGTGAGCAAAGGTATGATGACCAACCATACATGTGTCTTAGTACACTGACATCGACATCCACTCTAATGGATTCAGCCATTACAGGTTAGTCTTCTTTGTCCTTTTTTCTTACATTACCATCAACATGTTATACACCACTTTATGATGCAGTGCAAGGTGTTTGTGTTGTGCAGTGGTTTGGAAAAATTGTGTCACAATGATGTGATGTTGTGTTACTAGGTGAAAACAAAGTACCCATCATGTCTGCAGTGAGGTTCATTAAGCTGCTATTTCAGTACAAGGAGCCAGATACATTCACTGAACTTGTCAAAGAGATGCTACAGGTTTTGTCTGTGAGTGGCACACACACATCTACTGCAGTCTTATTATTCATAAAAAGGGGAATACATTCTATCAGTTATCACTTTTGTATTCTTGTGTTTCCAGTTTGAGTTTAATGTGTGTTGTATTCCTGAATGATCTTGAGTGAGAGTCTCTTTTTGTCTCTCTGTATCAGGGTGTGGAAGGTCAGTCATTCAGGAAGGCAGAGATGGAGCTTGCTTTACTCGACAGTTTCAACAGTCTGCTGTGTTCCCAGAGGAGCCGTCCTAAAGATGACAACGTGATTGATGGTAGCAAAACTAAATTGTGCAATATATAGGCCTCGAAACCTTTTTAGATAAATTGATTGATTAATAGAAACTGGGTTTTGTCCACAACATCTTCTCGTAATTGATTTATTGTTGATATCCAGACTTCATTAGTCTTTTGGCTTATTTTCTTTGATTGTGGTTGCCTTCGAACAGAAAGTACTTTAAATGATGAGGGGCACTGTTTTATCTTAATCTGGTTAATGCCTGTTGAATATTAGCTAACATGCTTTGAGATTGTTCATAACCTAGCATTAGGTTCTAATAAGATGCTTAACACTGGCCCTCAGTTACTTGATTACAAAATATCCAACACTTATTTCAGCTGTGTCTGAATTTTAATGTGAGTTTGGTGTTTGATGTTTCCAACAGACAGACACATGTCTTCATTCTCAATGAGTGATGAGTTCATTTGCCTGGTAGACACCCTGCACAACACTGTTTGTGGCTGCGCTCCTGTAAGTTTCCATATTGTGTATATGCTTGTGTTGGGGTTGATCTGCAAGTAGAGTTCAGATGAAAATTAATTCAGCACAGGACTTTTTAGTCTGTGTATGTGTGTGTTATGTATGTATGTGTGTGTTTTTGTAGGAGGTACAGCCAGACGAGGACCTGGTTTTGGATGTTTTTTTATTTATCTGGGGTAAAGTAAAGGTGGTGATGCAAAAGGATAAGCTGCAAAACCCAGAGTTTACACACTACCTTGAGAAGGTTGATAATTACGATAAGGTACGTATTTAAATAGGTAAGCACGGTTTACTTTTTCATCTACAGTGACCATAGTTTTTCTTATCAACGCAGTTTGTAGAGTATTGGACTGTTTAAACTATAACTTTGATTTGAACAGGATAAAACACATACAGGAACTTATATTTACTTAGAAATTTCACAGTATATTATATGCACACATAAACTACTTATTTCTGTTAATTTGTGTGTGGTATTATTTTTAAACATATTTGCAGTGGCTGTGGTGTCTATCTAGGCTGTGTGAGGTGGCCTTTGCCTCTGATCTGGCAACTGTGGACTGCATAATGACAACAGAGATGATCCACACACTGGCCATACTGCTAGAAAGTGCAGCTGAAAGCAGTAATCAAACACAATGTCCAGGTAAGGGATAAGGTTCCACCATATGCCCTGTCTCGGTCTGTAGGACAGCTGAAATCACTTTTGTGCTTGATCGTAATAGAATTTCAGTCTTGTATTTGGCATCTGGGAAACTTCCACCATAGTCTCTCTCTCTCTCTCTCTCTCTCTCTCTCTCTCTCTCTCTCTCTCTCTCTCTCTCTCTATCTATCTATCTATCTATCTATCTCTCACACACAAACACACACACACACACACACACACACACACATTATTCATAATATGCAGTATATACAATGTTTTCCCACACCATAGTTATGACAGTATGATTGTTCTAATGTCTTATGTCTAGCAGCTCCTGAAGCAGACAGTGATGGTGTGAAACCATGCCCTTTCTCTCTTCATGAGGTATGTGAATGGTTGAACTGTATAGACTCAAATTATACTTCCATGTATTGCCAAGGTTAAAAAAAACAGTATTCTGTGTATGGTTTTTCAAAAATATTGCAAACTTAAATGCATTGTAGAATATTTGTGTCTGTATGTGCTTGTAGAGTTCAAGTACAGAGATGCTTCAGAAGGTGTGTGAGTTGGTGAGGAGAGGTCTTAAAGCATTGGCAAAGGGCATAGCTACACTGCTACCCCAAGATTGCTCAGCAATCACTGACTCTGCTTTTATGCAGGTAGGCAGTCAACCTGTTCAACACAGTAAAACTTAAGTGTTCTAAGTTCTAAACCAGGCGTTGCCTTGAGTTTGATCTCAGTACTGTATATACATTAAAATTATAAATAAATCAGTATACAGTGAGAATATACAGTGGTTGAGTGCTGCTAAAACCTGTTTTGCTCTTGTTCTGATAGAAATTTTGTCCCCTCCCTCCATCAACTCCTTCCCTATCAGAAGAGGGAAATGAGAACGATGAAATAAGTAAGAAGGAAAAAGAAGAAGTGGAAACTAAGGCAGATTCAGATATGAAAGGCTCTCAAGACACTCAGTCCACACGTGTGCCCCTGCTGGCCACAGACCTTCATCTAGAGCTAGACATCATCCACCACAGAGCTTCCCTCAAGTTACTGCAGCTTAATGCAGGTCAGACTCACTATCGCACTGACAAAATTACTCATCACTGATTAATTACATTGAGTTTGTACTCCATTTTACATTAATAGAAATGGTGAAACTTCCTGCTCCTGCATTTGATGATTCACAAACAGAACTTAGTTGATGTAAATATTCCAAAAGAATATCGATTTAAAAATTAGATGTCTACCAATAAATCATGCCTAGTTCCAGACACAAATAATGGGTCTAAATAAGTGGCTTCTCCTGATACTTCCATTCTTGTGTCTAGTTGCAGAGTCTGAACTGTTGGATCGGATCAAGAAGAACAAGGTGTCCAAAGCTCTTTTTCTGGTCCAGAAAGCCTTACTGGTGTACAACAGCATGGGACCAAATAAGAGCAGCAAAACCAAGAGTCTGCTAGAGGTTACATGTGCATGATTCATACTTTGTTAGACTAACCCACAAATACACATGTAATGTAAAAAAAAAGTTGATATCATCTCATGCCAGCTGTTGATATATTTCCACATAATGTTATGTATGTTGAAAAATAGTAAGTAACACTTAAGACAGAGCCATTATCCTGTTAATAAGGCTTAACTGTAATAAATGCTCTCTTGGTTCTGGTGGTACCTCCGGTTACATCTTTGACTGAAGGCCTGCTAAATAATGAAATCAACTAGTGTAGTCAGTTTTTGGACTTTAAACCTTCACTTAGAGCCTCAGTGGCACATTTAACTTCAGTACATACTGTGTAAGTAGGGTGTCAGACTCAGATGTAGCCACTTTTATTAAGGACTGGTGATTGAATTGAGCTTTAAATGTAATCAATATTCAACTGGTTTGTCCATGTGTTGTGTTTTTGCCAGGAGGCTTCCATCCTGATAGAGAAAGCAGGAGTAGAGGAGAGGCGACTGCATATCTCCACCACCTCTAAGACACCTGCTGAAAATAAAGACAAAGGACTGAAGGAAGAAGAGGAAAACCCTCCACCTCCCCCCATCCTACTCTCACGCACTGACCATTCCTTAACTTTTGCTCCAGCACCTTATAATTTGGAGGGACAGGTGAGATCTGATTTTAATTATGTGGTTGTTTTACTAACCTAACAAGTAGCAAATAATCCAGTGTAATTTATATACTTTTTTATCTTTCTCTTTGTACTTTTTTTTCTTTACAGGTGTGCTGGTACCAGCTTTGTGGCCGTGCAGCTGAGGGCATTAACCAGAAAGTCCGCCTTGGAGACTGCAGCCTGTCAGGAACTGGAAATATGGTAAAATTGATTTCTTTCACAAAGAGTGTCATTTGTAGTGGGACTTGACCTGATGTATGTTGTGATATAAGCCCTGACTTTGTCTGTTTCCAGGTACCAGCAGTATCTGGTGAGTGTGTACTGAGTGTGGAGGGGCTTGTTCCCAACCAGAAATATGTGTTTGCTGTTGCAGCCTACAACAGCCAGGGAAAGCTACTTGGAAACACCATAGGGGCGACAACATTCCCACTGCTGGCATCCATGCCTGTACCACTGCTCTCCACATGGGCTCACTTGGCTCAGGTACACAAGTCTCTACTTGGTACTAATATGTCACCTCACCACACCTATCACTTGTTAGGTTCAGGTGCTTGTACTACTCCTGGGAAAGAACAGCAGAACCTTTGTCCAACACTTTCATTCTAACATATTTGTACATCTTACCTCATTTGGGTGTAGGGTGGAATAGAGAGCCTTTAGGCATGATAATGATTAACACTGACTCACACAGCTGTGTTCACTATCAGGATATTGGCCAAGGGAAAAGACATAGCACTGCAATACTGATACCCACAGAGCCAGAGAAAAATCAGGATTATGGATTATGACTTTTTTGACTCCTTCTTCAGGCAGCATTTCAAACAGAACAGTATGCCTTAGCAAAGAGAGCCTGCAGGGAACTGTGGAGCCATTATACCTTCCCTGACCCTGAGTCCCACAGTACACAGGATAGACTTGCTACCACAAGGTAAGGAGGGAAACACATCCACACAGTTCAGGTAAAGGAGTCTGTATTTCAATGCATTTGCTTATATCTATCATCTTTCCATATATTTCCCTCTCTGTCCCCATTCACCATGCTAAAGGCTGCATAAACAGACCGTACAAAGCTCCTCTTCTCACCTGTGTCAGTTGTTCCTCACTTCCATCTTCATTGAGACAGAGATCAATATTCAGCAGGGATCGCTCTACTGTAACTCATTCAGTGACAATGGGCCATTTATCTCGGAACAGGTAACAATTTAATCTAGATTGAGAAGTATATACATATTTGTCAAATTATATATAAAACAATAACATATAAGACTGTAAAACTGTAACAAGAAGTAAGGCCAAACAGTTTGTTTGATAGTTACTGTTGATAGTGGCATCACAAGTGTTCTTGTCTCTTTTTTGCCTTTTTGTATTGATGTGACCAAAGGTGAACATAAATAACATAAATTAATAATATGTGCTTGTGTGTATGCAGGAAGCCAGGCTGGCAGAATGTGAGCGAATGCTGGTGGCTATGGACTTGGCAATGTACTTAAATGATGGCATGGCTGCCGTGCAAGCTGTAGTAAGCTGTTATGGCCTTTTGGCACCTCTAATCTTTCATCAGATCCAATGCAACCCTGTGGTACAGGTATGCAAAAACCATATCATACAAGTCTTAATATTCTGTCTTACAAAGGCAAACTTTACTTTTTTATGATGTAACATAATACAAACTACAAATAATTCATAAGTGTGTGTGTTTGTGCCTGTGCTCTGATGTTCAGGTGCTAAAAAAATGCTTGATAGTTTTGGAGGAGAATTCAGGTCTTCTCAAACACAAATGGACTGGAAACATCTCAGAGTCATTTATGCACATGATAGCCTGCATCACCTACTACTTGTCAAAGGTGTGTCTGCATGTGTATGTGTAAGGTTTATTCTGTTTATGTGTGTTCACAATAAAAGTTCCAAGTACTTCCAGTCATACTTTTATTTACATTTTACATACTTAACCCGTCCTCTCATCCACAGTAACTTATAATTCTCAGATATCCCAAGTGATAATTAACCAGGAGCCTTGCTCAAAATAATTTCTCTTTCTTCATCCTTCCTGACCAGACATTACGTGCGCTGAGGGAGCATGAGATGGCTTTTGCAGTTATGGACTGTGGTCGCAGGCTGCTCCAGGAGGTCTATGATGCCCAGTGGCAAATCATGAGACTTGCCAATGAGGCTGTGGGTGTAAGGAAGAGTGGAAAAGTGATTTTTTTCATGATTTTTCCTCTTAGAATGATCATAGATCATGAAATTAATACAATTACCCAATATATTTTTAGATTTTTACAAAAGACTGCTATATTTTTAGGTGATGTTATGATATTAAAAATTCTTAATACTCATCAACTGAAGAATATCTTGCTCCACAGTTCTAGTATTTCTGTGTGTTTCTTTGTGTCTGTGCCGTCTAAGACACATCATGCTGCAGTCAAGGGTGAAATAAGTCTTCAGCTGAAGGCACTGTATGCGAAGAACAAGAAGAGAATCACATCTGAAGCAGCGGTAACCGCAGACAATGGTAACACAGGCATACACACACTGGTCTCATTATTTTTTTATTTCATTATTTTTAAAACAAGATGGTGTGTATAGCAAGAAGTTAAAGAAGAACTTTTTACTTGTGAGGATTACTTTTCTTTCAAAACTTTAGGTAACAAAATAATACAGCATGCTATTCTTAGTTGATCTTACTGATCAACCAATGAAAATTGACAGTAATAAATGACATATTCATTATTATGTAGCATGTACTTTTCATTTTTAGGCTACTGTTATATATATTATATGTTATATTATATACTTGGTAACCTTATTCACCAAAACAACCAATGGCATGTAACACATCTCTTTATAAAGAAATATTTCATTTTTGTTTGAGTCCCTCAGCTGGCTAACTTGTTTTGTGAACGGTGACTAAACTACTTAGAGCATAATAGATGATACTGCAGTTAGACATTGATCCAAATGTTTTAGTGAATACAACTGTCTTGATTTCTATAGAGATTTTGCGCTCACTGACTGGCAGTGAGGATCCCACCATATTGTATGAGCTGATCTCCAGCAGCACATTAAAGGATGCCTATCAAGATGGTAAATAGCATAAACTCACAAACTTCTTTAAATGAATAATTAGTCTTGTTAATTCACATCTGTCTTTGTGTGTTTGTGTTCTTGATAGTGATGAAGGTTAGACGCAAAGCATATTTCACTGAGTATGCGGCAGTACTACTCCAGAGAACCATGGAAGAAGGTCACCACAACCTTGTATTAAAGTGGGGCCAAAGCATATTTGAATTCCTTTCCAGGTATACTTTCACTGTCCAGCTCCTTGCTGATTTTTCGAAAAACAAATACTGGTATAGTCAAAATGTCAAACAGTGGATTGCTATCGACTTATTTATGGATCTTAATGTGGTTTGTTATTGACCTCATTATGGATATTTGCAGTTTTACCTACGCTGATGAAGATTTGTCAGTATTTGAATGGTTTTTCTGTTTGTCAGGCGTGACGAGGTGATGGGACTGTCCACAAAATGTTTGGAGGGAAATGGTGATAGAAAAAGAAGAAATAGTGTTCAAACTCCGAAAGGAAATGAACAACCCCAGGTGAAAATACAAATATGCACATAAACATGCAAGGACATAAGGACAGACAGTATCCTCAACATCTGTGCTATACTAAAAATGGGTGGATATTCTTTTTTGCATTACACTTTATGAACAATGCTCTACCAAGCAGCTGAGGGTGGCATCTCTCCTATTTCCAGATGGTGCCCCTCTGGCATCATTGGATTTTGACCTTGCCAAGCTTAATGAACTATGGGTGTTCTTAAATGCACATTACTTATGAATGAATCTGTGTGTGCGCTTAGGTAAAACCAATCTTTCATGTGGGATAAAGTTTTCTGGTTTCTGACTTTGCAAAGAAGCACCAATTTACGGTGTAGTCATATGCTTCACAAATTTTTTGAAAAATGCCTTTAATTTTAGTGCCTTACGTATATTGTAGACAAAATTCACAACCACTTTAAGTGCAGTTCATTAAGTATGTATCCCAACCCCAAAGAAAGCAGATAAAACTACAAACTAAAACTAAAAATGAAATGCACTATTTAATGATTATTTTTGCTATTGTTATTTTGAAGGGTTTGTTACTTTGTTTAATGTAAAATACACATATAAATACTTTTGCTGCTTTTTGAAGCAGAACAAGAACACACCTTCTCATGACGACACAAGAAAGAAAATAAAGCAGAAAATGCCACACAGCACTCTTCAGAGAGTGAAAACTAACAGGTACAGTATGTGTGTGTGTTTATCTGTGTGTTGCGAAAATCTGTGTTTGTGTGTGGCTGCGTGCATTTGTGTATTGTGCACTGACCTACTGTCCATGTGTGTAGGGAGATACAGGTTGTGGAGAACCTGATAACCATGATGTCGTCTGTGGTGCAACGCCACAAGAAGCAGCTTCAGCTGAGGAACATGTGCTGTGAGGAGAGAGTGTGGAAGTCACATCTTAACTACATCATGGCTCAGGCACATATAGCACTGCTTTACCAGGGCCTGGACCAGATACATGGAGGAGCCCTGCAGCACAGGTTCACACACAGATTACCAGCTTTACTTCACCTTTTTTGTGTTTTTCTGGGAACTATTGATTAGTTTCATCGATTACATGAGCTGGCCAAGGGGGTTGCTACCATTACATATCAACACATAGAGACATATTGTTGCCCATTGCCCATGAGCAGGATTGCATAATTTTTGGTACATTTAGTATTGATTTTTGTTACCTTAAGTCAGATATTGTGGTATTTGTGTCATTATTGTTATGATTAGTTTTTAAAATATGAATCATTTAAAATATACTGTATATTCATGTGTTTATGCCTGTAATACCGTGTACTGTATTTGCTTTGTTCAGGTACAGCCAGTTTAATCCCTTGTGTTTCTCTCTGGCCTATTCTGGTGTCCTGGTACGGAGGAACTCGCAGCGACAGAAGTCTTCTAAATATGAGGTTGTCTCGGAGAGAGACTCCTCTCACTCTGGTCATAGGAATTACGTGGCTACACACAAAGACAGGCTCAAAAAGGAGGGTGAGGAAAATGGCACACTGAAAAATTGGAAGAAAAACTTTACACCTGCTCTGAATTAATCACTTGTCCCCTTCTTTTTTTTCCAGATGTTAGGGCTGATGACTCTGTCTCAGAGGAGAGTTGTGAGGAGGGAGAGGACCCCTCACAATCTGTGGAACAGCAGATTGAGACACACAGGCACACTGCTGCCATGCTGCTTGACTCGCTTAACAAAGCTGCTTTACATCTCAGAAAGGCCATGGTACTGTTCACACATACATGCACGTACACTCGCATACAAGTAAACAAATTCTGAAATTACACATGACCATACAGTGTAAATCTAGGCTTTGCTAACTTTGTGTGTCATTGTATGAAAATCACAGATATTTTACTTGTGTGTGTTTATTCTGTCACATACTGTACAATAATTTTACTTTTTATTTTACTTTCAGAATTTGTCTGTACTTGCACTTGTACTGTACTTTATGCATCTATTTTTTTTATCTTTTTCAGGTGTTGGCCCATCGTGGCAGCCATTGGACCACTCTGCAGTGTGTGTGTCAGACTGTGTGGGACCAAAGCTGTAGAATTGCTTTCATAGTACAAACAGCTGTTCAGTTTGAACCTCACTCCCCCATGACAACAGAACAGCTGCACACCACCTTCACTCGGCTCCTGGTGCTGGCTACTGACCTAATCATGGATATGCTGAACAGACTAGGGGTAAATATCTCATACAGCTATATACAAATACGTAGCTACTTGTTTAAAAACTCACACACATGATCATTCATTTCTAGTAGATAAAAACAAAAAAAAAACTAAACCTCTAGATTGCAAATTCTGTTGTGATCGATAGGTTGCCATTGATTGCTGTGGTCACTACAGTCTGCATCTTGTGGAGATAACACAATCCTGTTTTTTACTTTTTATCTTCATCTTGGTCCCTACTAGTTGTGGAGTTTGTATGACAGCGACATGACTGAGGAGGAACTGGAGTCCAGTCTTCACTTCTCGGCCCCTCTGGATGACAGCACCCAGGTGGACCTGCGTTGGGTTCGGACCTTGGTGTTGCACACTCTGGAGCGGCTCCATGATAGTGGCAAATGGGAAAGCCTGGCCCACTTTGCCTTACTTTTCAACTCATACACACGGTGAATAAGACGGATTTTTTTATTTGTAGAACACACAGATTAAATTGATGCCACAAATCTAAGAGTGTAAAATTTATAGATAGGTTTGTATAGCAACATTTAAAAGACACAGAGATGAGTACCAGGTTTTAATCATTACAGGGAATTTGAGTGGAGATTTTCAATTTTTAAACTTTATCAGTCACAGCGAGGAAATATACAGTTGGTGTAGAAAGACATGACAATACAAGACATACTCACAATAGTGTAATATATAGAAATCTTTAAAGCATGAAATAAACATATTAAGTGGATTTTCACACAAAACACTGCTCTGTGTGTTCGTGTGTGTGTGTATGTGTGTGTGTGTGTGTGTGTGCTCATCTGTATGCCTATCTCAGGGAACGTTATGCCTTGATTACAACTCCTCTACTCATCCATGCTCAGAGGAGGCTGCTTGAAAGGATTAGTAGTTTTGGAGGACCTGCAGTTCCACAGCCACACCATATCAAGACACAGAAGGCCACTGGCAAAGAGGTACCATATACCCACACACAGAACCATGTTCAAGCTATGTATGATAATATAGTGAAAGTCAAAGTATATCAAGGAAACCCAAGCCAATAAAACTGTTCTATAGATATACTAATGTTTGATTACCTAGCAAGATAAAAGAAATACAACATTTCCCAGCCTTTTATGTGATATGTCATATATCTCATTATTCTTCCACAAACAAATGCAGTTGAAAGGTAGAAGAAAAACTCGATGAGGTCGAGAAATCACATGATAAGTATGAAGTCGGCAGTAATTTCTTGTTCAGCACCACCAAATCTGAAAATATACTCACATCATGTGTTTTTGCCCTATTGAAAGTATAATGACTAATTTATTCATGTCTTGTGTACACTTGTGCATTTTGTGTATTGTACTGTATGTGTATATATGTGGTACTTTCTTTTCTATATTTCAGGTAACTTACAGGAGCTACGCAGGCTGCCAGCTGCTCAGTGGGTGGATCCCTCACCATGCACAGCAACCATCCATTCACAAAAAAGCAGCACTCACAAACTCCACTCCTCAACATGCAGTTGAGCTTAAAGGTTTGAACAGCAAGTTTCAGTCATGTCAGAATATTTCACTCATACAAACAGTTGTTTGTAGTAAATGATGATGGCTGCCCTGTAATTGAAAAATTTCAATATTAGAAAATAACATAGGAATGCCTGAATGGTGAGATATTGTGGTATGAATTGTGCAAAATTACCAAAATGTTACAAGGATGTACAAAGACCAAACAAGTGTGGACAGGTTGTGTTTAAATGGATAATCTTTTCTTGCATATATGTTCTGTGTCGAAGGTGCAGAAATACAGCACTCCATGTCCCTTGTGTGCGTTCCTCTGGATGTAGAAGACACACTGAGCTGTTACCAACAAGCTCTTGAGAGAAGACCGCATTGTCTTCAAGTCTTCCAGCATAGTCGCTCATTACTGTTACTGCTACTGGCATACACACAGCCCTGTGAGTTCAGTTCTGATTAAGTGGACACATGCATACTCACACATCAGTTGTTTCAAACTCACACATGTCTGTGTTTCTATCCAGGCTTTGCAGGACAGTTGCGGCACTGTCAGAGCAGAGGTCTCAGCCATTCTGCAAGCCTGGTGGATTTCAGCCCCATAGTTATGCCCACTCCAAACATCCAACCATGCGACCTGACGGAGGAGGACTACAGTACTCAAAATGCTCTCTACAGCCTCCCTATCAGCACCGACCACATGCCGACTGTCACTGCTGCATACTCCAACTCCATTAGTAAGAACACAAAATACTTATAAAGTACCAGACAAGGCTTCTATAGTACACTTTATATAAAAAAGGCAAGTATCCACATGTTGTGTTCTGCAGAGTACCAGCAGACTAAATGACAAGATAATAGCATGGAATATCTGAATTAAGTATGTGTCAGGCTCTCATGTTCATAAAGGTCTGACTTTCCTTTCCATCCCAACTTTTCTTCAGAGTATCTCCAGGCCAACAATCATGACTCCCTCAGAGTTTTGATGCTGCATGAAATGGGAAACCTACATTTCTACAGCGGTAACACAAGGTTAGAAAAATGTATCCACAGAGTGTGCATGTATGCGCGTTGAAGTCAGCTTACAGCCTTTTACTGTATGCATTCACCTGCAATTGTACAGCAAAAAAGTGTAAGTTGAGCTTTTTTGTGATTTTCCTTGCATTCTTATAATAATTTAATCCCTGTCTGTGTTTTATCTCAAGGGCTGCACACTCATTCTGGAGTAAAGCTGTAGATTGTGCCTTACAGAGCACAGGTGCTGTAGAGAAATGGGATGGTGTGTTGTTTGGAAGTGGCTCCCTGCAACAAACCCTGAAACAGGCTGGCATTTGGGCATGTCTACAGGCTGCTGGGCTCACTGCTAAGATTGCACAGTAGGTTTCGGTGAAGTTTGTCATTGATTTGATTTGTTTTTTGTGTAGATTGCAAACATATCCCTTTAAACCTATTTGCTCCTGAGGGATGTTTTTCTCTACAGGTATATTTTAACGTCTGATATCAGACAGCGGACTAAGTATTGTCTCATCTCTGCTCACCTGTTTAAGGTAATACTTCCGGGGGATATTAATCTCTCTTATCACAAACATGTTTTTTATTTTATTTAAGGAATGATGACACTAAATGTTTTCGCTTTAATGACTGTATGTTTTATTCTGTGTGCGTATATGTCCATTTATTCTGACATACCTGTATTTGTGTGTGCGTGTGTACGTAAACCACTTCCATAGTGTGTGCTGTGCTGCTCCCTGGCTCAACCCCAAGTCGACCTCCATTATGCCTCCCACAGCATCAGAGATGAACTGCTCCCTGGAGTTGACCTTTTCTCTGAACCTCACAGGGTTCACCTTGGTACCACTGTAACCAGCCTTAATTTCCTCTGCCACTGGCTTTTCACCACAGGATACTACATCACGGTACACACGTAAACACTGTCTGTGTGCCCTCATTTTGAACTGCAATGCTCAAAATATGTAATTGACTTAAGTGTTAAACTATCATTGTAATTTCAGCTACTGCCCATACTAGCTCTTTACCTACATTTTGTGGGGACTGTGTGCAGAGATGTGCAACGCACTGTTGAGGGCAAAATACTTAAGGTCAGCCTTTGTGTTGTCTCCTGTATGTGCATGTGAACGTTTTTCCTCTGTGGTTCTCAGTGAGAGTTTTTAACCTGCGTTGGTGTTTTCTGCAGATACGTGCCCTTACTGAACTCTGTCTGTTCACTGAAGCTGCAAAAGAGACAGTTAAGCTCACACAAGGAATAGGTGTCCTTCTGCCTTATGGACACTACATTGCCAAAGACGATCACCAGGTATGAGCATACATTTAGAAAGACATATATATGTTCCCTCTTTGTCTTTTTCTCTCTTAGTCTGTGTCAACTGGTAATATTACAATGTGTTGCATATCACTGTTGCAACACATTTTGCAACATCATATACACTTAGCATACCCTTTGTACTTTTAGTAACAGTTTTTGCTTTGTTTGTAATACTATAAATCTGAATCTTTCATGGAATTGTGAACACATGGGTTGTTTGCCTGCCATCCTCTAAGAGTATGTGTACTGTATCTGCTGTTGCAGATCTAATTTATACATTAGTGCGAGATAGACTGCCTCTGCACAGCATTGAAAGTATTGCTATTTTCGTTTGTTTATACATGCCATAATCTGAATAGATATTATATATTGTGCTTATTGTGCAGCCTGTCAAGACATTCTACAGCAACAAATCTCTCCTGGACAATGCTGAGGTACTTTCTATATGGGATTTCTGTAGATTTTCTAAATTCTTTATTGACCTGTTCTCAGTCTCAGTGCTGTTGTTTCAGCTATGCATTTGACAAATTAAAACTTCTAAATGTGCTAACTACATTTTACGTTTTTTGTGAATGTACTTTGTGTGTACGTGGTGCCTGTGGTTAGGCTTTGGAAGAACTTATGAACTGTGACTTTGCTCCAACGGTCCGAACGTTGTATGGATCCACATTGTGCCTCCGATTGAACCTGGCTCGCGTTCAACTAGTCCTGGCACTCAGTAACACCGTACATGGCCCTCCTGTGCCAGGTGTGTAAGCTAGAGTACCTCTCTCTGTGATTTATTTTGGTTTATATTTGGATCATGTGACATCTCTCATTGGAGTAGGGATGGAGACATACAATTAAACTATCATACATTTAATTGACATTAAGACATGCCCTTTTTGTGTTCTCCATTTCTCCAGGTATCCAGCATCCTGAAGATGTATTTGTCTTCTTGAGATAAACATGCTTTGATACTTAATAGATAGAATGATAAAAAATAGAACCAATTTACCTTCAAGATTGGTTATTTAGTGGGTGAAATAGTTAAAGTTAAAATTCGATTCCATTATATTAATCATCTTTATCATACTGTGCTGTAATTTGGGAACTAAAGCATTAACATTCACTTTAAATACAAATAATTTGATTTTATTCTAAAAGAGTCACTGTGTATCAAACAATTGTTTATGCACATAGTGGAATTGTCTTTCAGATTCTGTTGAAGGAGAAGCTTCTGCCAGCATAACAGGTTGTTTGGTGAACTCAAAACACCATGAACAGGACAGATCAGATACTGAGAGCTCCTATCTAAAGATGGAAGAGCCAAAGGTGCTGGATCTTGATACACAGAATCTGACTCTAGAAAGGATTAAGGTGAGACTTCCTGAGGATTTTCCTTTTGATCTTTACTTCAGGGGTTTGCCACATCCTGTAATTTTTCATTGAACTGTTTTTGTCTTGGCACCTCATAGTAAATATGAGGCAGTTTTTTTTTATCTTCAACTTGTTTGTGTTATTTTGCCCATGTTTGTCATCTCCTCTGTTATAGTTCCTTTTGTTGAAAGGAGCGTCCTCCTTGTTGCACTCCATTTCACAGCAGCTCATATCTCAGTGCTTTAGCAAAATGGAGAACCTGGAACTGGCAATAGAGTCTAATCTTCTAAAGGCCAACCTCTGCCTGCAGCAAGGACATACTGCAATTAGGTACAGTGGTCTTATGTGTGTGTACTGTGTGTGTGTGTTTGCTTATGCTTGTATTTCCTGACCATTTTAATATCCTCCTTCAGTTCAGAAATGGCAGTTTCATCTTTGGTGCTGCTGCAGACGTCACCTGTAATCATGAGAGGATTACCTGGCTCTCAGAAACCTGTGTCTGAGCTCCCACATCCCAGGACTGGAAGTGAATGGGTAGCATGTTTATATAAATTAGTTCATATAAATTCATGCATATGAAAGCCTTACCTGTATGCTGTCTTGTAAACATAACAATAATACAACCAGCATGAAACAAGAATGAAACAGCTGACAACACCAACATAAAAGTGGTACCTCTGAGTGTGTCATCAACTGGAATATGATGATGAAGATGATGTGATCACGTTCATTCAAAATATGCAAATAACCACACAGCAGTAGAACTGTGATTAATGTACATGGTGTGTATGCTTGTATGTGTCGACAGGGTACAAAAGACCCCCTACATGGAGACTGTCCCAGAGCAGTTGAGGCAAGTGAGAGAATTGGAGTTTTTCTGTGGCTACGTTGCCGCCTGGCTCTGGTCCACAGCCTGGCTGCACACATCCGTGGCACCGCTGCCCTTTCTCCAGGTCTGCTCATGTGTTGTGATGCTCTTTCATGTTTTTTCTGAGTAATGTGTCTTGGGCTAAAACAGTTACACTAATATCATAAGGATCTCAAATCTCAAAACAAATTAAAGATCTACCCTTCACTAGTACTGGATGTACACTTGAGAAATACATGTAGGATTAATTTACTTTGTACCTTTACATTATTTCACATAACAAGGCTTGGCATATTATGCCCAGTGTGCCGCATAAAGAATTATGACGAATCATTCAATCTGTGCACATATAAATGTGTGTGTTTGGTGACTGTCTTTTTAAGGTAAGAACATTAATGAAGAGGCAGCTAAGGTCTTACAGGAGGGTCTTGATGAATGTGTGCTATGGGGAGAGCTTGATATTCAAGCCCTTTTGATGGTCGAAGCTGCAGAATTGGAAGCACAGAGAGGCAAGAGGGATGACAGCATGGCAATGCTACAGGTACCAATGCACACAAACACCTCTTTTCACTTTTTATTCATAAATATTTTAGTAAATTTTACTAAAGAAAGAGCAAGAAAAAACATCAACAAAGCAAGGGAAACAAGTTGGTTATTGATTTCTTGGCCTCCTAAATTTGTGTCCATATTGTCCTTGGATTATTTAGATCGAGATATGATGGGCCTTTATAGCTGCAGTGAAGGTTACTCATTTTAAAAATGTTATTTTTTCCATTGCATATATATATCACATATTATGTCTAGCCATTGTTTAATACTGGGGAGAGTCCTTTTTATACCAGTTTTTAGTTGCTGCTTTTTTTTAGGCAACCAGTAGAATTTTACAAAGATATAGATCACTTTTTTATCACATCTTCTTTTATCGCTTTGTGTCCTTATAATTCATAACCTAAAATGTCTCTATGGATTAAAGATATATTCACATAAAATATGGTAGCCTAATCTTTTCACATGGACAAAAAATATGGGAATTAGTAGCATTTATATGTGCTAATGGAAAAGTTTGTGTTATTATTGTAACCATATAATTTTTTGTTGAAGCATGTACACATTGCACATACCTAAGTTTGGAAATTTAAATTAAACAATTAACAATTAGTTGGGCGTACAAACTGATAGCTGAATAGAATAGGCATGTTTGACAAGTCTGTGTCCACAGATAGTTCACTGACACAGGTCCAGTGGAACCATCTCTCACAAAGTGTGCATCCAATCTAGCAGGAAAGGAAAAAGATTACATGCATAGCAGTTACATAATTTAAGACATTACAGTAATCAACTTCAAGCGTTTCAAACTTGACTTACCCCACTGCTCATGCCTGTCATGCTGACCACACTGCCGATACAGTTGAGACAAATCATCTGTTAATCATCTGTTGATTACAGATAGTCATGTCATTTCCTCAAATCACCAGTACTTCCACAACAAGAAAATACAAATATATATAAACCCACCTGTTGCCTTGATAAAAGTTTGGGCTATTTCTATTCTTAGTTGGACTATCTTCTGCTCATCAAATGAAAAATCCATTTGGGGAGTTTGCTACATTAAAATCATGTCTGCCAACTTTAAGAAATAAGTTGAGAATGCATGGAAGCTTAGCAAATGCAGTAATGTGTTTTTCTGAAGTGATGTAATATTAACAGCACAATTGCTTACTTTACACACAATAACACCACATGAAGTTCCATCTTTTTGACGTGGGTGAGGTATCCCTTTAGTTGAGCAGTTCAACAAGAGCAGTTGAGGCACCGCTGCCTCATCAAAGCCCTGTTTAGTGGAGAGCTTGTGAAAAATAACCCCTCACACACAACACATGGATATTTCCCACCTCACTATTGCCCTCTCCTACCTGTTGATATCTCTGGACTTATTGAATGCCTCAGTTTCAG
Organism: Seriola dumerili; assembly: GCF_002260705.1. Lineage (NCBI taxonomy): Eukaryota > Metazoa > Chordata > Actinopteri > Carangiformes > Carangidae > Seriola > Seriola dumerili. Next base: position 4,718,278 of record NW_019174704.1, read on the forward strand.
CTCCAAACGGATCAATATAAATTGACCGTTTCTGTTGTGGATGCATTGCCGAGACAATGTAGAAACAGATACATATAATACAATAAAATCAACATGTATTATGTACAATCTGAATATAAAAAAGGCCCCTTACAGTCAGTGTCCAATGGTTGTTATGGCAAACAGCTCCCACCATTACATCATAATCCATGGGATCCACCTGCCAATTAGTACAATAACACTGAATTTCTCCTTATTATCCACAGTGTTATTACATTCATCACTTACCTAAACCAGGCTAGCTAGGAATCAAACTTAGAATCTTCTGATATGTCATCAAACATGTGATCCATTGTGCCACTAAGCTAATACATAATTGTATGTATACAGTTGTGGTCTGGTATACATTAGTATGCATTAAACACAAGTATACAAACACCAAAGTAAAACAACATACTTGTCTATTGTTGCTGTTGTTTTGTTGTATTCTTGCTCTACATACCAAAGGTTCTTCTATTTTATCTGTGATGGCTTTTCTCAGTGTGTGACAAAAGAAAGTCATGTTCAAAGGATGATTCATCTATTGGTGTTATATGTTCTTCTTGGACAATAGCTCCATGCCAGCTGTGAATGAAGGATTCAGACTGTTTGAAACACATTTAGCTATCATTTGGTCAGTGCATTTCGATACATAGTATGTAGAGGAGGAGTTTTGGAAATGATGGAAAAGTTGTAGTTAAAGTTAAAGTAGGCCAACCTAGCCAGGAGTCGAACCTAGAATCTTCTGATCCGTAGTCAGACGCGTTATCCATTGCGCCACTAGCCCTCCAAAGTCGGTTTTGAAATGAATATGACGAGTAAGTAATTCTAAAAGCAAGAATGGGGCCAGGCCAGCTCTGAATGAAGGATTCTGACTGTTTGAAGGACAATTAGCTATCATTTGGTCAGTGCATCTTGATACATAGTATGTAGAGGAGGAGTTTTGGAAACGACGGACAAGTTGTAAGTTAAAGTTTATATCGAGCTAGCCAGGAGTCGCACCTAGAATCTTCTGATCCGTAGTCAGACGCGTTATCCATTGCGCCACTAGCCCTCCAAAGTCGGTTTTGAAATGAATATGACGAGTAAGTAATTCTAAAAGCAAGAATGGGGCCAGGCCAGCTCTGAATGAAGGATTCTGACTGTTTGAAGGACAATTAGCTATCATTTGGTCAGTGCATCTTGATACATAGTATGTAGAGGAGGAGTTTTGGAAACGACGGACAAGTTGTAAGTTAAAGTTTATATCGAGCTAGCCAGGAGTCGCACCTAGAATCTTCTGATCCGTAGTCAGACGCGTTATCCATTGCGCCACTAGCCCTCCAAAGTCGGTTTTGAAATGAATATGACGAGTAAGTAATTCTAAAAGCAAGAATGGGGCCAGGCCAGCTCTGAATGAAGGATTCTGACTGTTTGAAGGACAATTAGCTATCATTTGGTCAGTGCATCTTGATACATAGTATGTAGAGGAGGAGTTTTGGAAACGACGGACAAGTTGTAAGTTAAAGTTTATATCGAGCTAGCCAGGAGTCGCACCTAGAATCTTCTGATCCGTAGTCAGACGCGTTATCCATTGCGCCACTAGCCCTCCAAAGTCGGTTTTGAAATGAATATGACGAGTAAGTAATTCTAAAAGCAAGAATGGGGCCAGGCCAGCTCTGAATGAAGGATTCTGACTGTTTGAAGGACAATTAGCTATCATTTGGTCAGTGCATCTTGATACATAGTATGTAGAGGAGGAGTTTTGGAAACGACGGACAAGTTGTAAGTTAAAGTTTATATCGAGCTAGCCAGGAGTCGCACCTAGAATCTTCTGATCCGTAGTCAGACGCGTTATCCATTGCGCCACTAGCCCTCCAAAGTCGGTTTTGAAATGAATATGACGAGTAAGTAATTCTAAAAGCAAGAATGGGGCCAGGCCAGCTCTGAATGAAGGATTCTGACTGTTTGAAGGACAATTAGCTATCATTTGGTCAGTGCATCTTGATACATAGTATGTAGAGGAGGAGTTTTGGAAACGACGGACAAGTTGTAAGTTAAAGTTTATATCGAGCTAGCCAGGAGTCGCACCTAGAATCTTCTGATCCGTAGTCAGACGCGTTATCCATTGCGCCACTAGCCCTCCAAAGTCGGTTTTGAAATGAATATGACGAGTAAGTAATTCTAAAAGCAAGAATGGGGCCAGGCCAGCTCTGAATGAAGGATTCTGACTGTTTGAAGGACAATTAGCTATCATTTGGTCAGTGCATCTTGATACATAGTATGTAGAGGAGGAGTTTTGGAAACGACGGACAAGTTGTAAGTTAAAGTTTATATCGAGCTAGCCAGGAGTCGCACCTAGAATCTTCTGATCCGTAGTCAGACGCGTTATCCATTGCGCCACTAGCCCTCCAAAGTCGGTTTTGAAATGAATATGACGAGTAAGTAATTCTAAAAGCAAGAATGGGGCCAGGCCAGCTCTGAATGAAGGATTCTGACTGTTTGAAGGACAATTAGCTATCATTTGGTCAGTGCATCTTGATACATAGTATGTAGAGGAGGAGTTTTGGAAACGACGGACAAGTTGTAAGTTAAAGTTTATATCGAGCTAGCCAGGAGTCGCACCTAGAATCTTCTGATCCGTAGTCAGACGCGTTATCCATTGCGCCACTAGCCCTCCAAAGTCGGTTTTGAAATGAATATGACGAGTAAGTAATTCTAAAAGCAAGAATGGGGCCAGGCCAGCTCTGAATGAAGGATTCTGACTGTTTGAAGGACAATTAGCTATCATTTGGTCAGTGCATCTTGATACATAGTATGTAGAGGAGGAGTTTTGGAAACGACGGACAAGTTGTAAGTTAAAGTTTATATCGAGCTAGCCAGGAGTCGCACCTAGAATCTTCTGATCCGTAGTCAGACGCGTTATCCATTGCGCCACTAGCCCTCCAAAGTCGGTTTTGAAATGAATATGACGAGTAGGTAATTCTAAAAGCAAGAATGGGGCAGGGCCAGCTGTGAATGAAGGATTCTGACTGTTTGAAGGACAATTAGCTATCATTTGGTCAGTGCATTTTGATACATAGTATGTAGAGGAGGAGTTTTGGAAACGACGGACAAGTTGTAAGTTAAAGTTTATATCGAGCTAGCCAGGAGTCGAACCTAGAATCTTCTGATCCGTAGTCAGACGCGTTATCCATTGCGCCACTAGCCCCATGTACACATGTATGATGTATAACATAGATTGTGACAGAATTGCATATAAACAGTTGTGCAGTTGTAGTCAAGTGTGGAGAATACCAGACGCCTGTAACAAGTACATGTAAAACAAAGTACCTATGTATTGTTGCCATAAAGTTGTAGACAAATGTAGAGAATGCCAGTCAACTCCAACAAGAATCAATAAAACAACTACACTTTATATTGTTGCCGTGACCCGGATTCGAACCGGGGTTGCTGCGGCCACAACGCAGAGTACTAACCACTATACGATCACGGCGACTCCTTTTAATTGCTCGCTGTAGTGATAGCATATTTCCATGTCTTCATACCAAAGGTTCCTCTATTCTTTATGTAATGGCTTTTCTCAGAGTGTGACTAAAGTCAGTCAAGTTTACTGGATGACTGATCTGTCACTGTTGTATAATTTCTTTATTCTCAAAAGTCGGTTTTGAAATGAATATGACGAGTAGGTAATTCTAAAAGCAAGAATGGGGCCAGGCCAGCTGTGAATGAAGGATTCTGACTGTTTGAAGGACAATTAGCTATCATTTGGTCAGTGCATTTTGATACATAGTATGTAGAGGAGGAGTTTTGGAAACGACGGACAAGTTGTAAGTTAAAGTTTATATCGAGCTAGCCAGGAGTCGAACCTAGAATCTTCTGATCCGTAGTCAGACGCGTTATCCATTGCGCCACTAGCCCCATGTACACATGTATGATGTATAACATAGATTGTGACAGAATTGCATATAAACAGTTGTGCAGTTGTAGTCAAGTGTGGAGAATACCACACGCCTGTAACAAGTACATGTAAAACAAAGTACCTATGTATTGTTGCCATAAAGTTGTAGACAAATGTAGAGAATGCCAGTCAACTCCAACAAGAATCAATAAAACAACTACACTTTATATTGTTGCCGTGACCCGGATTCGAACCGGGGTTGCTGCGGCCACAACGCAGAGTACTAACCACTATACGATCACGGCGACTCCTTTTAATTGCTCGCTGTAGTGATAGCATATTTCCATGTCTTCATACCAAAGGTTCCTCTATTCTTTATGTAATGGCTTTTCTCAGAGTGTGACTAAAGTCAGTCAAGTTTACTGGATGACTGATCTATCACTGTTGTATAATTTATTTATTCTCAAAAGTCGGTTTTGAAATGAATATGACGAGTAGGTAATTCTAAAAGCAAGAATGGGGCCAGGCCAGCTGTGAATGAAGGATTCTGACTGTTTGAAGGACAATTAGCTATCATTTGGTCAGTGCATTTTGATACATAGTATGTAGAGGAGGAGTTTTGGAAACGACGGACAAGTTGTAAGTTAAAGTTTATATCGAGCTAGCCAGGAGTCGAACCTAGAATCTTCTGATCCGTAGTCAGACGCGTTATCCATTGCGCCACTAGCCCCATGTACACATGTATGATGTATAACATAGATTGTGACAGAATTGCATATAAACAGTTGTGCAGTTGTAGTCAAGTGTGGAGAATACCACACGCCTGTAACAAGTACATGTAAAACAAAGTACCTATGTATTGTTGCCATAAAGTTGTAGACAAATGTAGAGAATGCCAGTCAACTCCAACAAGAATCAATAAAACAACTACACTTTATATTGTTGCCGTGACCCGGATTCGAACCGGGGTTGCTGCGGCCACAACGCAGAGTACTAACCACTATACGATCACGGCGACTCCTTTTAATTGCTCGCTGTAGTGATAGCATATTTCCATGTCTTCATACCAAAGGTTCCTCTATTCTTTATGTAATGGCTTTTCTCAGAGTGTGACTAAAGTCAGTCAAGTTCCAAGGATGACTGATCTATCACTGTTGTATACTTTCTTTATCCTCAAAAGTTGGTTTTGAAATCAATATGACGAGTAGGTAATTCTAAAAGCAAGAATGGGGCCAGGCCAGCTGTGAATGAAGGATTCTGACTGTTTGAAGGACAATTAGCTATCATTTGGTCAGTGCATTTTGATACATAGTATGTAGAGGAGGAGTTTTGGAAACGACGGACAAGTTGTAAGTTAAAGTTTATATCGAGCTAGCCAGGAGTCGAACCTAGAATCTTCTGATCCGTAGTCAGACGCGTTATCCATTGCGCCACTAGCCCCATGTACACATGTATGATGTATAACATAGATTGTGACAGAATTGCATATAAACAGTTGTGCAGTTGTAGTCAAGTGTGGAGAATACCAGACGCCTGTAACAAGTACATGTAAAACAAAGTACCTATGTATTGTTGCCATAAAGTTGTAGACAAATGTAGAGAATGCCAGTCAACTCCAACAAGAATCAATAAAACAACTACACTTTATATTGTTGCCGTGACCCGGATTCGAACCGGGGTTGCTGCGGCCACAACGCAGAGTACTAACCACTATACGATCACGGCGACTCCTTTTAATTGCTCGCTGTAGTGATAGCATATTTCCATCTCTTCATACCAAAGGTTCCTCTATTCTTTATGTAATGGCTTTTCTCAGAGTGTGACTAAAGTCAGTCAAGTTTACTGGATGACTGATCTATCACTGTTGTATAATTTATTTATTCTCAAAAGTCGGTTTTGAAATGAATATGACGAGTAGGTAATTCTAAAAGCAAGAATGGGGCCAGGCCAGCTGTGAATGAAGGATTCTGACTGTTTGAAGGACAATTAGCTATCATTTGGTCAGTGCATTTTGATACATAGTATGTAGAGGAGGAGTTTTGGAAACGACGGACAAGTTGTAAGTTAAAGTTTATATCGAGCTAGCCAGGAGTCGAACCTAGAATCTTCTGATCCGTAGTCAGACGCGTTATCCATTGCGCCACTAGCCCCATGTACACATGTATGATGTATAACATAGATTGTGACAGAATTGCATATAAACAGTTGTGCAGTTGTAGTCAAGTGTGGAGAATACCAGACGCCTGTAACAAGTACATGTAAAACAAAGTACCTATGTATTGTTGCCATAAAGTTGTAGACAAATGTAGAGAATGCCAGTCAACTCCAACAAGAATCAATAAAACAACTAGACTTTATATTGTTGCCGTGACCCGGATTCGAACCGGGGTTGCTGCGGCCACAACGCAGAGTACTAACCACTATACGATCACGGCGACTTACTTTGCATGCTTGCTGTAGTGATAGCATATTTCCATCTCTTCATACCAAAGGTTCCTCTATTCTGTATCTAATGGCTTTTCTCAGAGTGTGACTAAAGTCAGTCAAGTTTACTGGATGACTGATCTATCACTGTTGTATAATTTATTTATTCTCAAAAGTCGGTTTTGAAATGAATATGACGAGTAGGTAATTCTAAAAGCAAGAATGGGGCCAGGCCAGCTGTGAATGAAGGATTCTGACTGTTTGAAGGACAATTAGCTATCATTTGGTCAGTGCATTTTGATACATAGTATGTAGAGGAGGAGTTTTGGAAACGACGGACAAGTTGTAAGTTAAAGTTTATATCGAGCTAGCCAGGAGTCGAACCTAGAATCTTCTGATCCGTAGTCAGACGCGTTATCCATTGCGCCACTAGCCCCATGTACATTTGTATGATGTATAACATTGATTGTCACAGAACTGCATATAAACAGTTGTGCTGTTGTAGTCAAGTGTGGAGAACACCAAACGCCTGCTACAAGTATATGTAAAACAACGTACCTATGTATTGTTGCCATGATGCTGTAGACAAGTGTAGAGAATGCCAGTCAACTCCAACAAGAATCAATAAAACAACTAGACTTTATATTGTTGCCGTGACCCGGATTCGAACCGGGGTTGCTGCGGCCACAACGCAGAGTACTAACCACTATACGATCACGGCGACTTACTTTGCATGCTTGCTGTAGTGATAGCATATTTCCATCTCTTCATACCAAAGGTTCCTCTATTCTGTATCTAATGGCTTTTCTCAGAGTGTGACTAAAGTCAGTCAAGTTTACTGGATGACTGATCTATCACTGTTGTATAATTTATTTATTCTCAAAAGTCGGTTTTGAAATGAATATGACGAGTAGGTAATTCTAAAAGCAAGAATGGGGCCAGGCCAGCTGTGAATGAAGGATTCTGACTGTTTGAAGGACAATTAGCTATCATTTGGTCAGTGCATTTTGATACATAGTATGTAGAGGAGGAGTTTTGGAAACGACGGACAAGTTGTAAGTTAAAGTTTATATCGAGCTAGCCAGGAGTCGAACCTAGAATCTTCTGATCCGTAGTCAGACGCGTTATCCATTGCGCCACTAGCCCCATGTACATTTGTATGATGTATAACATTGATTGTCACAGAACTGCATATAAACAGTTGTGCTGTTGTAGTCAAGTGTGGAGAACACCAAACGCCTGCTACAAGTATATGTAAAGCAACTTACCTATGTATTGTTGCCATGATGCTGTAGACAAATGTAGAGAATGCCAGTCAACTCCAACAAGTATAAATAAAACAACTTGACTTTATATTGTTGCCGTGACCCGGATTCGAACTGGGGTTGCTGTGGCCACAACGCAGAGTTCCAAGGATGACTGATCTATCACTGTCGTATACTTTCTTTATTCTCAAAAGTTGGTTTTGAAATGAATATGACGAGTAGGTAATTCTAAAAGCAAGAATGGGGCCAGGCCAGCTGTGAATGAAGGATTCTGACTGTTTGAAGGACAATTAGCTATCATTTGGTCAGTGCATTTTGATACATAGTATGTAGAGGAGGAGTTTTGGAAACGACGGACAAGTTGTAAGTTAAAGTTTATATCGAGCTAGCCAGGAGTCGAACCTAGAATCTTCTGATCCGTAGTCAGACGCGTTATCCATTGCGCCACTAGCCCCATGTACATTTGTATGATGTATAACATTGATTCTCACAGAACTGCATATAAACAGTTGTGCTGTTGTAGTCAAGTGTGGAGAATACCAGACGCCTGCTACAAGTATATGTAAAGCAACTTACCTATGTATTGTTGCCATGATGCTGTAGACAAGTGTAGAGAATGCCAGTCAACTCCAACAAGTATAAATAAAACAACTTGACTTTATATCATTGCCGTGACCCGGATTCGAACCGGGGTTGCTGCGGCCACAACGCAGAGTACTAACCACTATACGATCACGGCGACTCCTTTTAATTGCTCGCTGTAGTGATAGCATATTTCCATCTCTTCATACCAAAGGTTCATCTATTCTTTATGCAATGGCTTTTCTCAGAGTGTGACTGAAGTCAGTCAAGTTTACTGGATGATTGATCTGTCACTGTTGTATAATTTCTTTATTTTCAAAAGTCGGTTTTTAAATGAATATGACGAGTAGGTAATTCTAAAAGCAAGAATGGGGCCAGGCCAGCTGTGAATGAAGGATTCTGACTGTTTGAAGGACAATTAGCTATCATTTGGTCAGTGCATTTTGATACATAGTATGTAGAGGAGGAGTTTTGGAAA